>NC_081296.1:123167809-123470839 GCF_030435805.1 Mustela lutreola | reverse complement strand
TTAGAGCAGGGAAGCCGGCTACAGAGACAGAGCCAAGGAGTGAGCTCTCAACTTGGGGTTACCTTGAACCGTAATCCATGGCACAGGCCACTGCTCCATGAGTGGGGTCCCCACAAGATCTGCGGGGTTCAGAGACTCCAGGCGGAGCTGTGTGCCAGAGACAGAGATGCTTGTTCACAGGCTGCTCGGAGCACAGCCGGAGGCCAGGAAGATGGGAGTGATTGAGCGCTCTGCTTTTCTCTGAGGGCGCACTGAGGAGTGGGGACCCCAGCTCTTGGCTCCTCCGGGTCGGAGATAGGGAGGCTGCCATTTTCATTCCCGTCTTCCGGAACTCTACGGAAAGCATTCAGGGAGCAAAAGCTCTGGAAAGCGAACCCAAGTGGATTACTCAGCCCGGCGCCTGGTAAGGGCAGTGCAATTCCGCCTCCAGCAAAGACACTTGAGAATCACTACAACAGGCCCCTCCCCCAGAAGATCAACAAGAAATCCAGCCAAGACCAAGTTCACTTACCAAAGAGAACATCAGAATTCCAGAGGAGGAGAAGCAAAGCATGGAATTCGTGGCTTTTCTCCCCATGATTCTTTAGTTTTGCAAAGTTAATTAATTTTTTTAATTTTGTTTTTTTTCTGCTAATTTTTTTAACTTTTACCCTTTCCTCTTTTAACGTTTTTTAACTAGTTTATCTTAACAATACCTTTCATTAAAAATTCTTTTTTCAACATTCATTATTGTAGTCATATTTTATCCTTCATTGTATCCAACTTTTTTTTTTTGTATACACATAGGGTTTTTTCTTCTAAAAAATTTGGGGTACAAGTTCTTCTAATAGATCAAAATACACCATAAATCTAGCACCAGGCTTGTTCTAGTCTCCAGCCTGAGCTAATTGTCTCCACTTTCTTTTTCTTTATTCTCCCAACCAACTTATCAACTCTTTTTTCAGAAATTTAAAAAAAAAAAATCTTTTTTTTTTATCTTTATAGTCATATTCCATCCCTTCATTGGGTTTACCCTTATATATGTTTTTCATTCTTTAAAATTTTGGGAGGTAGTTTCTTTTAAGAGACCAAGACACTCCCAAAATTAAGTGGGTGACCCTGTTCTAGTCACCTGTCTAATATGTATATATATTTTCTTTTTTATATTTTTTCTTTATTTCTTTTCTTTTTAAATTTTTTTTCCTGAACTTCTTTTTACTCCCTTTCTTCCCCCCATGATTTGGGGTCTCTTCTGATTTGGTTAAAGCACATTTTCCTAGGGTCTTTTCCACCCTTTTGGTATTTTATTTGCTCCTTCATATATTCTTATCTAGACAAAATGACAAGGTGGAAAAACTCACAAAAAAAAAAAAAAAAAAAAAAAAAGAACAAGAGGCAGTACCGAAGGCTAGGGATCTAATCAATATGGACATTGGTAATATGTCAGATCTAGAGTTCAGAATGATGATTCTCAAGGTTCTAGCCAAGCTAGGAGGCTATAAAAGGCATGAAAGATATTAAATATCTTCCAGAGAAATAAAAGCCCTTTCTGGAGAAATAAAAGAACTAAAATCTAACCAAGTTGAAATAAAAAAAGCTATTAATGAGGTGTAATAAAAAATGGAGGCTCTTACTGCTAGGATAAATGAGGCAGAAGAGAGAATTAGTGATATAGAAGACCAAATGATAGAGAATAAAGAAGCTAAGCAAAAGAGAGACAAACAACTACTGGACCAGAAGGGGAGAATTCGAGAGATAAGTGACCCCATAAGACGAAACAACATTAGAATAATTGGGATTCCAGAAGAAGAAGAGAGAGGGGAGCAGAAGGTATACTGGAGAGAATTGTAGAGAATTTCCCTAATATGGCAAAGGGAATAAACAACAAAATCCAGGAAGTATAGAGAACCCTCCTTAAAATCAATAACAATAGGTCCACACCTCATCACCTAATAGTAAAATTTACAAGTCTTAGCGACAAAGAGAAAATCCTGAAAGCATCCTGGGACAAGAAGTCTGTAACATACAATGGCAAAAATATTAGATTGGCAGTAGACTTATCCACAGAGACCTGGCAGGCCAGAAAGAACTGGCATGGTATATTCAAAGGACTAAATGAGAAAAACATGAAGCAGAGAATACTATATCCAGCTAGGCTATCATTGAAAATAGAAGGAAAGATAAAAAGCTTCCAGGACAAATAGAAACTGAAGGAATTTGCAAACACCAAACCAGCTCTATAGGAAATATTTAAAGGGGTCTTCTAATCAAAGAGAGACCCTAAAAGTAGTAGATCAGAAAGGAACAGAGACAATATACAGTAACAGTCACCTTACAGGCAATACAATGGCACTAAATTCATATCTTTCTATAGTTACCCTGAATGTAAATGGGCTAAATGCCCCAATCAAAAGACATGGGGTATCAGAAGGGATAAAAAAAAAAAAAAAACATCAATATGCTGCCTACAAGAAACTCATTTTAGACCCAAAGACACCTCCAGATTTAAAGTGAGGGGGTGTAAAACAATTTACCATGCTAATGGACATCAAAAGAAAGCTGGGGTGGCAATCCTTATATCAGATCAATTAGATTTTAAGCTGAAGACTATAATAAGAGATAAGCGAGGACACTATATCATACTCAAAGGGTCTATCCAACAAGAAAATCTAACAACTTTAAATATCTATGCCCCGAACATGGGAGCAGCCAACTCTATAAACCAATTAATAACAAAATCAAAGAAACACATCGACAGTAATACAATAATAGTAGGGGACTTTAACACTCCCCTCACTGAAATGGACAGATCATCCAAGCAAAAGATCAACAAGGAAATAAAGGCCTTAAATGACACACTGGACAAGATGGACATCACAGATATATTCAACATTCCCTCCCAAAGCAACAGAATACACATTCTTCTCCAGTGCATATGGAACATTCTCCAAAGTAGATCACACCATGGGTCACAAATCAGGTCTCAACAGGTACCAAAAGATTGGGATCATTCCCTGCATATTTTCAGACCACAATGCTCTGAAGCTAGAACTCCATCACAAGGGAATGCAAGCTGGTGCAACGACTCTGGAAAATATGGAGGTTCCACAAAAAGTTGAAAATAGAGCTACCCTATAACCCAGCAATTGCACTACTGGGTATTTACCCTAAAGATACAAATGTAGTGATCCGAAGGGGCACGTGCACCTGAATGTTTATAGCAGCAATGTCCACAATAGCCAAACTATGGAAAGAACCTAGATGTCCATCAACAGATGAATGGATAAAGAAGATGTGAGATATATATATATATACTAATATTTATATTTATAATGGAATACTATGCAGCCATCAAAAGAAATGAAAACTTGCCTTTTGCAACGACGTAGATGGAACTAGAGGGTATTATACTTAGCAAAATAAGTCAATTGGAGAAAGACAACTATCATATGATCTCCCTGATATAAGGAAGTGGAGATGCAATATGGGGGGCTTGGGGGGTAGGAAAAGAATAAATGAAACAAGATGGGATCGGGAGGGAGACAAACCACAAGAGGCTCTTAATGTCACAAAACAAACTGAGGGTTTCTGGGAGGAGGGAGCAAGAGGGTGGTGAGGTTATGGACATTAGGGAGGGTATGTGCTATGGTGAGTGCTGTGAAGTGTGTAAACACGATTCACAGACCTGTACCCCTGGGGCTAATAAATTATATGTTTATAAAAATTGATTTTAATTATTAAAAAAAAAGAAAGAAAGACAATTGACTTTCTCCATGATAATTAAGACCAAGAAGCAATGGAAAAAATACCTTCAAAGTGTTAAGAAGGATACCCAGAAAAAAACTATCTTTCAGAGATGAGAGTCAAATAGTCATTTACAGATAAAAACAGAGTGCTTAAAGTTGACCCTTGAACAACATGGGTTTGAACTGTACAGGTCAACTTATATGAGGATTTTTTTTTAATACAGGACAGTATTATAAATGTATTTTTTCCTTCCTTATAATTTTAATATTTTCTTTTCTCTAGCTCACTCTCGCTTACCAAGAATACAGTATGTAATACATAAAACATACAAAATACATGTTATTCAACTATTTATGTTTTCTGTAAGGCATCCACTCCAACAGTAGGCTATAAGTAGTTAATCTGTGGGAGAGGCAAAAGTTATACACAAACTTCCAACTGTGCAGGAAATCAGTGCCCCTAATCCCTGCATTGTTCAAGGTCCACCAGTACTATCAAGAGTTTCACACTAAGGGAACATCTAAAGTTTGCACTTCAAGAAAGAAAAGGACCCCAGAAAAATCATCAGAAGTACAAAAAGGAATGATATAAAGAGAAGTCAGTCAAGAAAATAGATAGCGTTCTTAGGTGCAACTAAGATTTTTAAATAGGCTGATTTCTAAGTAGGGGTCAACTGAAAGGCTACCGTTGGCCCAGCACAATTGCCGGAAAGGCTCACGGGAGCAAAGATCAGATCCAAATACGAAGCCATAGAAGAGTCCATGAGCACACAGCTGCAGCTGCAACCCAAACCGCTGGCGCCCGACTGTGTATCACACAACCTCCCCCAGAACTGGGTACTGGGTACCGCCTCTCAAACTGGATCTTACTGAGATTCTCCACTGCCTCCACTTCTTATGCACATGCTCCTGATGCAAAGTCCATGTGGATGTGCCTGACTGATCAAGCCTAGGTGATATGCATGGGGTTGAGCTGAAGGCTGAGATGGCAACTATGTGGGTTGTGGGGTTGCATTTCATACCAACACTCCTATGTACAGATATGCCAAACACAGGAATAGGGGTTCTGGGCAAAGCAACATATTTGATAATGTCTACTACAGGCAGATACTTTAAAAATAGTATCAGATCCTTATGGTAAAAAGTAAAAACCAAAAGGATAAGACTGTAACTAATGCAGATTGTTTTATTTAAGATTTTTTAAATAACTAGGATTGTAGTGAGTAGGCAGAGACATAACCCAAGCAAAAGAGCTTATTGGAAAAATGACAGCTGAAGGTCCTCTGAAAGTGAAAATCCGTAGGCAGACATCCACAGAGTGGGGAAGTTCCAGGGCAAATCCTTGTGTTTGTGCAAAAGTCTTAGGCCTCCAAGAAAAGCAAGGGTCGATTATCTGTGGAAGAGCACAGGCATATCAGCCAAGGAACAGCTGATTATCCCATCACTAGTCACTGCTTGGCCCAGCTCTCAATCTCTCCCTCTCTAAGTCTTCAAATCAACACAGCGCCTGGGGGCTCCCCACAAGAGCAGGGGCCCAGGAATGTGCATGGAAATTGGACGTTGATATGAAGCCAGTGATATGGAATAGGTGGGCAGGTTGGAGGTAGGCACCAGAAATACAACAAAACAGCAAGCTGAAGTGAGGCAAGAAGGAGGCTGGAAGAATATGGTTATTAAAGGCCAAGGTTGTTTTAAAAGGTGAGGAACAAGAGCAGAACTACAGGTAGTGAGCAGCAGGTACGGCAGTACACGGAACAGTAGGCAGGTGTAATATAAAGCTTAAGAAATTAACAGAAACTGGGGTGCCTGGGTGGTTCTGGTGGTTAAGAGTCTGCCTTTGGCTCTAGTCATGATCCCAGCATCCTGTTCAGTGGGGAGCCTGCTTCTCCCTCTCCTTCTGTCTGCTGCTCCCCTTGCTGTTGCGCATTCTCTCTCCCTCTCTGTCAAATAAACAAATAAAATCTTAAAAAAGAAAAATTAACAGAAATTGAGAAAAGTTGGAGGTAGGGTAAGCATTGTCATATACCTAGACACCAATAAGTAATAATGGAAAACAATTACATTTGGTAAGACATTGATATTTGTATAGCGAGAAAAAGAAAAAAAGAACTCTTTACGTCTCTGTTTATGGTTAATTTTCCAATTTTTTTCATTATCATTTTACTCATTCATTTAAAAAGTGCTTATTAAATATGTGAAGACTGGAATGACATCCTGCCATGTCTTTGCACTCATGGAATTTACAATCCAGTGGATAATAAGGACAAAAATTAGTAAATGATTGAATAAATTAAAAAGAGATCATGAGTCCTAGTGGGCTGTGATAGAGAATATGCGTCTAAGGGGGTATGTTCTATTGAGGAACTGCCTCTTGAGATGACATCTAAAATAAAGATGAGAGGAGGCCTTCATGTGAAGAGTCGTGCCTTATGGGGGTGGGGGTGGAGGGCAGAGGGAACAGCATGATGGTTCTTCCCATCATATGATCCTACATATCAATGTGGTAATGATGATATGTGTAATGAGGACATAGGAGAAGCACAAAACCAGTCTTGTTGGCATAGGGAAGTTTTCCCAGGATTCTCAAATGTTGTTTTCACTTCCATGAAAATGCTGAAACACGAATAGGGTCATTTTCTGTATCATTTGGATGACCCTATAAAACTGAATACTGCATACAATTCTATTACCCAAGTATGTGTTCATGATCTATAACTTTCCTTATAGTTCGAAGACTGAATAGAAAGAACAAGTCATGGTAATCCTTCCTCTTTTCAACCTCCAGGTTTAATTTTTGTTACATTAACCAAAAGCACTGGCCACAGCCCATCATCTGAGTACCTTTTCCTGGTTCCTCCATACCTCTGTGTCCTCTTCATATTGGAGAACCTCAGGGATCAGTTCCTGGTACTCCTCTCTGTCTGCATTCATTCCCTTGGAGAACCTATTCAGGTTCTTAGCTTTAAATATCACATGGATGTCAGTGACTCCAAAATTTACCTTTCCATCCTAGACCTTGTCTCCAAACTTCTAACGGGTATATACTCAGCCACCCACTTCAATCTCTACTCAGACAGCTCACATTTCAAATATTAATACGACAAAAATGGCAGTGTTCATCCTGTCCTGCAAATCTTCTCCTCCCAGCATCTCCTCCACACACCCTGATCTCAGCACCTACCAGCAGCATAAGTCAAATGACTGGCAGTCATCCTCAACTCTCCCTCTCTTCTTGACATCCTGTTGACCAACTTCTTCAGCGAATTGTGCCTCCAACGTTGATCTCACCTCTCTACACTCGTTTCTGCTTACAGCGGTGCCATCACCCTACCCAAAGCTATCACCATCTCTCAGCTAGACTGCTACATCAGTCTCTTGATCTTGTTGCTCCCATTCTAAACCATTCTCCCTACAGAAACAATGGTTATGTTTCAAAAACCTAAATCACCTGTTTCCCATTATAGTTTGGATAAAATAAGAATTCCTAGCCACAGCCACTGAGGCCATTTATTATGATCTGATCCCGCCGCCTGTATTTTGAACTTCTCTACCTATGTTTCATGCCACTTTCATCCTTCCCTCCCCCAATCACTATGCTCTTGGCACCTAAGTTAGCCTTTTCTAATTCCTCAAACACATTGAGCTCTTTACCACTTCAGGAATTTCCCATATACTGCCTCTGCCTAGAAGGCTCTTCCCCTAGGTCTTCATAGGATTAACTTCCTCAGTGTTTAGAAGAAAGAATAGGAGCATGTTGCCCTCTTCCTATAGGGACCACCATACTACTGGGATTTGCTTTTAGGACAAAGACAATGGCCCTGTTCATAGAGACTTCACTTTAGGGGAACGCACAGACCACTTGGGCAGCCAGGCAGGATGTTTACCAGAGTTGTGTAAGAATGCCATCTTCCCTGCAAAGTTGCAATCACCTCCGCTGGGAACACAAAGTCACCAGTCCTACAAGAATTGTGCACAGCCCCTCTTACTAGGAGAAGAGGAGGCCCTGGTTCTCACTGTCCAGAAAACCCAGAGCGAGGACTCACGGCCATTTCCAGACAACCCTGCTCTTGGAACGACAACTTATTTCTTGTCTTTCTCCTCTACTAGATTGAAAGCAGGGGTCATATCTTTTTCGTCTCCTCCTGTATTCCCAGCATCTAGCAAAGTGCTGCGTGTCGACGAAGCACTCAACAAACACTTATTGAATAAATGAACAGATGGACAGAAGGAAGGGAAACAAGAAAATATGCCCAAGATTGCAGCCAAAAGACAGTGATTTCCTGTGAGGCGTGAGATAAAAATCAGAAGCTCTAGTCTTGCAGGAATGGTTCCAAATTATTGACGTCTTTCTCAAATCCTCTTTCTGATAAAAGCAGCTCCACAGAGATAGACGTGAGCCCCAGTGGAGCTCCATGTGGTGCAGGGGGGGCCCCCAGCAAGGGGATTTTAGTACCGGTGCGGTGCTCACGGTGAGACGGGTCACGCTCGGTTGAGTTAGTTCATACAAGCCCTTAAAGGAAAATGGGGCTTGATCCTTCCCACTGTTCATGCAGTCGAGTAGAAACGTACTGAGTTCATCATCTACATGTAGGAGATGATGCCAGTGCTGTGTGCGTGTCTGCTGGGACTCATTAACCTTTCCTGCACACTGGCAACGGGTGTGCCTGCCCCCCCCCACCTCAGCCGACACCTATGTCTTTGTCTGAGGGCTGTTTTCAGGCTGCCAAAGATGACTTTGCCTGACAGCCTCAAGTTCCTGGGAATTCATACCTCCCCCAGAGCCACCCTTAAACCAGTGGTTCTCAGCTGGGGGTAATTTTGACCTCTGGGGGTGAAACTGTGTGGAGGCATTTTGGGTTGTCATCCCTGGCTAGGGGAGGGTGTTGGGAGTTTACTGGCATCCATCTGGCAGAAGCCAGGGATGCTGCTGCAAACCCTACCCTGCAGGGGACAGACTCCTGCAACAAAGGGCAAAGAACTAGCCCCGAACTGTCAGTAGGGTCCAGATGAGAAACTCCACCATAAACAATGACTGATGGGCAGGAAAGTGTAGACACTCCAGGTCTTTTGTGTCAGATCTGGAACATTCTGAGATAGGACCTACACACTCTCCAGAGCTCTCCTGTCACACTGAGCCAAAATGACCTCCCTGGAAGTCTGCCTGCTATTGTGTCCTTATGTGGTTTCCTTCTCCTCCCTGTCCACTTCCCCACTGCCCTACCAATTTCTCCTGAGAACACTTCCTAAGAAACCACTTCTATCGAAATCCACGTCTCATGGTTGCTTCAAAGAGGAAAAACCCAAATGAATATGTACACGTGGATACTTACGGATAACTACAGATTTTATAAAACAGTATGGGTTAGGTTACTAAATGGTGGTTATGCCCTAACAGAACCCATGGGGTTGGACAAGCCTCTGAGAAGGGTGTCAGAGTATCCTAAACCCAAACCAAGAAAGCATGGTATGATAGGAAAAGAAACTAAAAAGTTAGGAAACCTGAGTCACCTCTGAGACTAAGGAGTCATGAGATCTTAAGTAAATCACAGCCATATGGAAAATGAGAAAACAGAAACTGGATAATTACTAAGATCCTTTTCTCTAACATTCTATTTGGCCTCACAACAGTGGTTCTTAACCAGGGGCAATTTCTGGCCCCCTAGGGAACATTGGGTAATGTTTGGAGACATTTTTGGTTGTCATAACTGGGGCAGAAGTGCATCTAGTGAACAGAGGCCAGAGAGGCTGCTGAACATTCTACACTGTACAGGGCAGCCCCCCACTGCCCCCAAGTCCCACCCACCCCAACAAAGAATTCTCTTACCCAAAATGTCAATAGTGCCGAGGCAAAGAAACCCTGTCTTACACAGACAAATTAGATATTAACTTAAGGAATTCCTGATGGTTATAACTACTAAATGAGGCAGTGTGTTGCTGAAGGGAACTTTATAGAGGTGTCTGATACACCTCTAAAAACAGCACAGATGATAGAGAAAGTCAGTTGAGCAACTGCCTTCAGCTCAGGTCATGATTCCAGGGTCCTGAGATCGAGCCTCACATTGGGCTCCCTGCTCAACAAAGAGCCTTCTTCTCCCTCTGATATTCCTCCTGCTTATTCTCTCTCTCAAATAAATAAATAAAACCTTAAAAAAAACCAGCATAGACTATAGACACTTTTCTGTGTAAGATTCTTATTCTAAACAGAACCTGAAATGTTATATGGCAGAACTAAACACCTGTGTGTGTATCTAGAGACAGAGGACAGCAGGGATAAGAATCTTAGCAAGCTGGACATGATTCTGAAGAATTAACTCTCAGCCACACAGATTTTAGGTATTTAGAATATTTAAATATTCCATGAGTGCACATTCCTTTTCCCTGCAATCACTAAAGAAACCTCCCTCACATGTCCATTCACCTGTGGATACAACTCCAGGGGCCAAGTTTTCTCCTCTACCCATGTTCCCTGAATGGAAAAGAAAAAGTTTCCCCAAATCATATGCAGGTGAGTGCTAGAGAGAGCTATTTTATAGCAGACTTATCAGAGTAATAAAAGATTTTAATTACAATGTATTTACTTATGAGTCTGGTTTATTAATGTGACAGGCAGTAAGATGACATCATAGTTAACTTTGACTTCACATTCCTGTTGGTCCAAACCTCTCCCGCCCTTTTTAAACAAAGTGGCGGCAATAAAATCCAACGTATTGTGTAACTAGCCAATGCCACATATTACTTATAAAACTCCACACTCCCAACAGGAAATTCTAGAAATGAAAAGGTTTCTCCGTTTCATTATCAGATAAGTGCCCTGCTCCAGGAACCACAACAGGTAGGCTAAAATGAAAACATCCATTCCTGGATTGTTGATTTCTTACAAAGTGATTTCAGGGGTGCCTGGGTGGCTCAGTGGGTTAAGCCTCTGCCTTCATCTCAGGTCATGATCCCAGGGTCCTGGGATTGAGCCCCTCATCAGGCTCTCTGCTCAGCAGGGAGCCTGCTTCCCTCTCTCTCTCTGCCTGCCTCTCTGCCTACTTGTGATCTCTGTCTGCCAAATAAATAAATAAAATCTTTTTTTTTTAAAAAAAAGCAAAGTGATTTCAGAATAAACTTAGTTTTTGAAATGGGTCTGACATATAAATTCTCTTTCATCTTTGATAACAATACATGGAAATGTGCAGCAGAAAATCTTCTAAGGTGCTTAAAATTTTTCTTCTATTAAAGATTAGTGGCTGTCCACTGAAAGGTAGGGTGGCAGGTGAGCTGGAGCCCAAAGTTTTCATCTGCCTCTAGAGATGGATGGCCTACACCCTGCACTTCCCCCAAGCCTGGCTCATCAGGAACCGGGCAAGGAGAGGCATCTTCTCCTCTGTCAGGTGTCTCTAGTAGAGCTTCTCAGCAGCAGAAGGACCTGGATCCCAACTCCTATAACTCACACCACAAGCACCTCAACCACCTGCTCTCTGCTCCAAAACCAATACATGTTTAACAGAGACAGAGTTTTCCGACATTTCAGATCCAAGGTCTCGAAGCTGAATATTTGCTCTCAGTAATACAACTGCCTATGCTTTAGTCAGAAGAAAAGTAAGTAGTTTAAGCTATGATTCGTACTGCTTATGGTTACTAAATGCAAAATTTTAAAAACTAAATGGCATTTTTTAAACCCATGTTATGCCTTTCATCTCACAAGGGATCTGTATATAATCCAAAAAAAATGGAATTGACACTTAATGAGATTCAACTCCATACTTTCCAATATGCTTCAGTAAAATACAATTCTTTCTTGAAGGTACCAGGTGACTGAGGGGACTGATTCAAATGAAGGCTGGTTTGCTGCCAATTGTAGTATTTAAGAAATAGTGATAAACTTAAAAATAAGACTTCCTTTATTTCCTCACAGGTCGACATATCAATCTTTATTTGATGAGGAAACAACAAAAAAAATTAAGGCAAAGCACACCCTCATAGTAAGATATGTTTCCTGTCCAGTCATATCCAAAAGTGACAGGGAAGGGAAGTAATGTAATTCAACTAAGTGGATCTCTAATTGGTTAAATAATAAATGATATTTAAAGCATACTTACTTTTTTAAAAGATTTTATTTATTTGACAGAGAGATCACAAGTAGGCAGAGAAGCAGGGAGAGAGAGGGGGAAGTAGGCTCCCTGACAAGCATAGATCCCAATGTGGGGCTGGATCCCTGGACCTTGAGATCATGACCTGAGCCAAAGGCCAGAGGCTTAACCACTGAGCCACCCAGGCACCCCTAAAGCATACTTATTAAAGGAACAGCTCCCAGTAGCAAACAGTGGAGCAAGTAGAATTTTATCACTAACTAAGGCAAAGACAAAACAAAATGATTGAACTTTGAATTATACAAGGACATCAACCCGAATAACATTTGGTATCTCAGTATTTCCTCTTCTATGACTGAAATGACTAAAATGGACAGTGACTAATGTAATAAAGTTGTTACACATTCTAAAACAATTTTAACCAAGATACAGCATTTAATATATTACCTGGAGATATAACAGGTCCTTGATACCTGTTGAATGACTACACTAGCCATCAGTAAACATGAGTCCCTGGTTCAGCTCCAGCACTAATTAGCTAATAAATCAATGCCACACTGACTTGGCTCCCCACTTTTCTTTTTTTTTTTTAAGATTTTATTTATTTTAGAGAGAGAGAGAGAGCACAAGTGGAGGGAAGGGGAAGAGGGAGAGGGAGAAAGAGACTCCCCACTGAGTGAGGAGCTCAATGCTGGGCCTGAGGACCCAGACGGGATCATGACCTGGATGAAGTCAAATGTTTAACCGACTAACCCACCCATATGCCCCCAGACCCCAGTTTTTTGTTGTGAAATGTTCATTTTGCATCTTGGTTTCCATGGCTCTAAAATCAATAAGATAGGCTAAATAAATAGTAATATTGTAAAATAGGATTGATTCACATTGATTCTGTTTCTCCAGAGAACACTGCCTAATACAGAAGTTTTCCTAGAGAAAGTGATTCCAGGCTGAGACTCCCGTCATATGTAGAAATTACGTAGGTAAAGGGAGAAGAAAGGGGAAGGCAGGGGGAAGTGGCATGAAAATAGCCCCAAAGGGCAAGACTGTATATGAGACCTTCATATCCGAACCCCAGGGCCTGAGCTAATGATCGCAGGTGCTGGGATGTCACCAGAGTCTGTCTCTTAGTCTGTGTCCTGAGAAAATGAGAGATAAGCATTCCCAGAGGATATGGACTTACATATTATCAAATTACTTCTCTTTTTCTCTGGAAAGACTATTTGAAGAGACTTCTGGTCTGTGATTAACCTCTCTCGGTTAATATTAACTATTGCTATTTAACTTGCGTCAGACTCAATTTGGAAGATACCCAACCATTAGTGATCATTCTGTTCTGGGAAAATTGGTAGAGCTTTCCTACCCCGTTGTTATACACACAAATGTGAGGCAGGATGTAAATACATGCTGAATAAATTAACGCTTAAAAATTTTAAATGACTGGCACATAGATTTAGTTACACAACTGAAGAAAAGGCAGAGATACAGTCCTCTCTGGATTCCACCTGTAACTGATATTCAGGGGACACTGGTAGATTGGAAAGCCACTTCGAAACAGGGTTAACTTTAAGTCTATTATCTTTGTAAGATAAGCTACTTTACATGGACTTAGCATTTATAATTTTCTTTGGTTATGGACATTATGGTTATGGACATTATTCTTTGGTTATGGACATTAACCTCTTCAAACGATCACACTTAAACCAGTTAGCAGCGGTGATAAGTGATGTTTTACTCTTGTTTTTTCTCCATGCTTGGAAGCTAGAATTTGGTACCTATTTGTCTTCTCATTGGTTCTCCATCTCCATGAAAAAAATTGTTTGGAAACTTAGCAGATATTGTCTTCTCCATAAATGTAGATGTCCAGCTGTTTTACATAAGAACTCTAGAGTAACCCTCAAAAAAATTATTGATGGTTCCTATAATGGTAGCCATATCCTGAAGATAGCAAGCATAAAGATTGATTTTAGAGTAAGTGCATTCCTTGGTGTACCTTCAGCTCTGAGAACTTGTGGCCTCCCTAGCAAACACTGCCGTCATATGCCAAACAGATAATGACCTCCCTGCCATGCTAGTTAATAATGCAGATGATTAATTGCTCTCAGGTTAACTTTCAGTACCATCACCGCACAGAAGGGGGAAAGACAGCACCGTGTGAAGGAATCTCTCACCTTCAAATGTAGGGACATAGAAACTAATTTATATTTGTAAGTATAAAATTTATAATTTTATATTATGAACCAAAGTTCTCGTAATAAGGGAACTTCTGAAACTTACAGAAAATATTGTGACAGTACAGGGAATCTCAGTCCATTTTTAACACATAATACCAATATAAGACTACATTTCCTTCAAAACAGCTGTATATCATACTTGGAATGAAAAGGCTGTTTCTCATCATTTTCTTCCTAAGGCAAAAAACCCCCAAAAAACAAAAAAACAAAACAAAACAAAAAAAACCCAGAGCACTGTCACTTTCAGATAAGTATACTAAGCTGAGAAAAATTATCAAAAGTACATTTTGAAACACTCTCAAATGACCCTGTAATAAAAATGGAAATCTTGCTGGAATGTGAGCAGCACACAAAGATGAGACATGTGTTTTATAACAGCGATTTCCCTATTATCTTCAGAAAACCAGTCCTTACTTGATCTGAGCTCCAGTCATCCAAATGTCTGAATGTCATATTCTTGGGGCGCAGAAACAATGAGGGGGAGGGGGAGGGGGAGGGAGAAGGATGCTGGAGGTGTTCTCTGACAAGCCAGAGACGAATTCTGCACTGAAAAATTTCTCTTACCCTCCTTGTGCTATGAAGCCTCTCCACCGAGCACAACACAAATCCCATCTAGTTTCCTTACCCTGTGGATGGCAGTGCCGTACTTCCTTCATAGCTCATACAGTGCTTAGCGTTACCCCTGTAAGGCAGTGATAAATGGCTAAAAAAAAAAAAAAAAAAAGTTCCTCAAAAATGAAGACAAGTGTTTTTAAAAGGAGGGAATAATGAACTGTGCTAAATCATTCAAATGCCACCAATGAAACAGAAATGTCAAAGGTGGATACTTCCGACATGATTTTGTATGTTACCAAATGTGAGGGGAATTCTTAAAACTACACACTTCAGAGGACCTGAGTGTCTGAGGGACATTCTGAAACGGGATTGCAATTTAGCAGCTAGCTGAAACTTCAGGGAAGTGCAAACCTGCCTTGCCCAAGACTCTGCATAGGTGAGGATGGTTAGAATGGGACAGAGCAAAAGGGAAAGTGGAAGAGGCAGAAAGAACCGGGTGCGTCCAGCAGAAAGACAATAAATAGAGACCCAGATAGTAAGGATTGTCAGCAATGCCCTGTTCCGGGCACAGTGCTAAACGGGCCACACCAGAGCCGGGGGTAACAGCTCTGTCTACCACCCACTTCCCTTTGCTTTGATCTCATGCTCTCCCCACAATCGTCTGGCTTCCCAAATAAAATTCTGTAGGTGCCTTGACACAAAAGAGATAATTATGAAGGTAGACATAAGTACTTCTGTCCATGGAAGGGACTATGTTAAATCAGTAAACTGGAAGTGTAGTTTGCACATCAGCCTTTGGAATGTGGTTAGCTGAGCCAACTGTGCAAATTCGTGAGTGCTCTGACAGAATGAACATGCAAGCCTTGTAAAGTGGGTGCCCAAACGCTGCTCCCAGAGGCTTCACTCCGTGGAGCTGTCCTGAGCAGGGCTCCCCGTAATTCCCGCCTCCCTTCTCCAGCAACAACCAAGTTTTATCTACTCTCTTACGGCAAGCAGCAGCAATGACACAAGGTCTTGGGAAAAGTTTTTCTACTTTACAAAGGAATAATTTGAGTAGTTAAATCAATTTTTCCCAAATGGGGCCCAAAGGCCAAAAGATTAACCTCCCAACACCTCGATTTTAAAAATAAAGTATATGTATTCTGTTTATTTCCCTCATTCCTAGGACTTAAAAATAATATTGATCATGTTATTGTTGTTGGGGCGCCTGGGTGGCTCAGTGGGTTGAGCCCTCTGCCTTCGGCTCAGGTCATGATCTCAGGGTCCTGAGATCAAGTCCCGCATTGGGCTCTCTGCTCAGCAGGGAGCCTGCTTCCCCCTCTCCCTCTGCCTGCCTCTCTGCCTACTTGTGATCTCTTTCTGTGTGTCAAATAAAAAAATAAAACCTTTTAAAAATAATGTTATTGTTAATATCATTATTAACATTAATATCAAATAATAATACAGAACAAGGGCTTTGACAAATATCCACCAACTGATGAATGAATAAGAATGAATAATATTCCTTTTTATCTATAATTATAAATAAAAGGGAATATTGGTCATCAAAAAGACTGAAATCTTGTCATTTGCAAGTCAGAGAAAAGACAAATACCATGATTTCATTTACAGGTGGAACTTAAGAAACAAAACAGATGAACAGAGGGGAAAGGGAAGAAAAAGAGAGAGAGAAAGGCAAACCATAAGAGACTAGATAGAGAACAAACTGAGGGTTGACGGAGGGAGGTGCGTGGGGGATGGGCTGGATGGCAGGATGGGCATTAAGGAGGGCACTTGTAGGGATGAGCACTTATATGTAAGTGATGAATCATTAAATTCTGTTCCTGAAACCAATATCATACTATATGATAGCTAACTATAATTTAAATAAAATTTTGGAAGAAAAAAAGGAACAAGGGCTTTGAAAAATTCAAAAGGTTAAATTATATTTTAATGTCTGAACTGCCTAATGATAAAACTACATAACCTGGGATTTGGCAATGTTTTGTGGATATGACACCAAAGGCCCAGACAACAAAAGTAACAACAGACAAACTGGACTACATAAAAAATTTAAAATTTTGTGCATCAAAAGGCAGTATCACCAGAATAAAAGGCAGGCCACAACATGGAAGACTATATCTGCAAACCATGTATCTGATAGGGGATTAATAACCAGAACATATAGAAAACTCCTAAAGCCAAATAACAACCAAACAAACAAAAACGCCAAATTAAAAGTGAATAGGCATTTCTCCAAGAAATACAAATGGCCAATAGCACATGAAAAGATACTCACTGGTCACTCATCATCAGGAAAATGCCAATCAAAGCTACAATGAGATACCACCTCATACCCACTAGGACTATGATCAAAAACAAAACAAAACAAAACAAAAAACAGAAAATAACACGTTGGTAAGGATGTGGAGAAATTGGAAGCGTTGCTGTTCCCACCCTGTTGATGCGAATGTAAAATGATACTGTAGCTATGGAAAATAGTATGGTGTTTCCTCAAAAAATTAAAGATGAAATGATCAGTTGGTTGAGTGTCTCAATCTTGATTTTTGCCTTGGGTCACGATCTCAGAATCCTGAGGCTCTGCCCTCAGCACAGAGTCTGCTTGTCCCTCTCCCTCTGCTCCACCCGCAGCTCATACTCTCTATCTCCAAAATATGTAACATCTTTAAGAAAAAAATAGAATTATAGGATCCAGCAATTTCACTTGTGAGTATTCACATGAAAGAACTGAAAGTAGAATCTTGAAGAAATATTTGTTTGTATCAGCATTATTCACAACAGTTAAAATATAGAAGCAACCCAAGTGTCCACTGTGGGATGAATGAATATACAAACTGTGGCACGTACATGCGATGGAATATTACTCAGCCATAAAAAGGAAGAAAATGCCAACACATGCTATAACATGATGAACCCTGAGGACAGTCTGCTAAGTAAAAGAATCCAACCACAAAAGGATAAATACTGTATGATTCCACTTACATAAGAGACCTAGAGTAGTAAAAATCATAGAGACAGAAAGAATGATGGTTGCCAGGGGACTGGGGGAGCATTGAAACATGGGGAGCTCTTTAACGGGTATGGAGTTTGGGTTTTATAAGATGGAAGGAGTTATGGTGATGGATGGTAGTGACAAATGCAGAGCATTATGAATATATTTAATGCTAAACTATACATTTAAAGTGGTTAAGATGGTTAATATTATATTACGTCTATGTTACCATAATAATAAAAAAAAAAAAACCTAAAAAAAAATCAGTAAACTTCAGAGCCTAGGTTTGGGTATGAATTGCAATGTGGTCCACCTACTTCAATAACTTGACAAATCACCCAAAGGGCTTCTTCAAGATTCACAAGCTGGTACAAATTATTGCCACTGTGACTCACTGCAAGTGATGGAAATGTGTCACACCCTTGGGCATGTAGAAGAAGAAAAAGAAGCCAAGTCAAAAACTATTATCTCGTTCCACATACCCAGGTAAAGTCATTTGGGGGAAAAATTGTTTTAACGCTTTCAGCTTTCAAGAAGGAATCAGGAATAGGAACTCCTAGAACATGAATTATTTATTATCCACATGGCAGAATTAGAATGAACAACTCCTGCCCGTCAGAACCATACTCTCTAAGCCAAATAAACAGAGGCATCGTTCCAAACATTTTCCCATTTTGTTGTTTCTGCAACTTACTTTCTTCTGGACTAGGAAAGGGGAAAACTTTTCCTTTTGTTATTTTCAAGCTTAGTTTGTTCTGGACTGGGAAAAGAAACAAACTTGACTGTAGATCAAATCTGTCATAATGTTTCCCTCCTTCTTCCAATCCTGTTGGAATCATCTTTCCCTTCATTTCAAGAAAACAGCAAGTTGGTGCAGCCACTTTGGAGAACAGTGTGGAGATTCTTCAAGAAATTAAAAATAGAGCTTCCCTATGACCCTGCAATTGCACTACTGGGTATTTATCCCAAAGATACAGATGTCGTGAAAAGAAGGGCCATCTGTACCCCAATGTTTATAGCAGCAATGGCCACAGTCGCCAAACTGTGGAAAGAACCAAGATGCCCTTCAAGGAACGAATGGATAAGGAAGATGTGGTCCATGTACACTATGGAATATTATGCCTCCTTCAGAAAGGATGAATACCCAACTTTTGTAGCAACATGGACGGGACTGGAAGATATTATCCTGAGTGATATAAGTCAAGCAGAGACAGCCAATTATCATATGGTTTCACTTACTTGTGGAGCATAACAAATATCATGGAGGACATGGGGAGATGGAGAGGAGAAGGGAGTTGAGGGAAATTGGAAGGGGTGGTGAACCATGAGAGACTATGGACTCTGAAAAATGACCTGAGGGTTTTGAAGGGGCGGGGGATGGGAGGTTGAGGGAACCAGGTGGTGGGTATTGGGAGGGCACGGATTGCATGGAGCGCTGGGTGTGGTGCAAAAACAATGAATACTGTTACGCTGAAAATTAAAAAAAGAAAACAGATGTCATTTTTCTAATTCTACAAGATAAAGGATGTATGTGCAGGGTGCATGGACAGACAGACAGACACCCCCCCCCCCTAAGCCAAATCCTACTACCTGATGTGGTTTTCTAGGCCCCTGATGTCACCATTTCCCTACAAAAACCTATTATCTTTAGCCCACCCTCCTTCTGCCTTGCCCATAGGCTTCAAAATAATAAAAATATCTTCAAGAAAAAAAGAAATGAAATGCCTTTAGAAAAGACTCGAGTACTTTTTCAGTGTCCCAGAGAAGAAACTGTACTTAGTTAATAAACAATCTAGTTTTACCATTTTAAGAAAATGTTTTGATACCTTTTGCCTTTCCTTCCTTTTGCTTCCAGCCTTAAAAGCCAGAAAAGAATTGGGTGTTCTGAAGGCTCAGCTGGTTGAGTGTCTGACTCTTGATTTCGGTTCCGGTCACGATCTCAGGGTCTTGAGATCAAGCCCCTCTCAGCAGGGAGTCTGCTTCTCTCCTTTTGGCCCTCTCCTGGCTCACTCACGCTTGCTTTCTCTCTTTCTGTCTCTAAAATAAATAAATATATATTTTTTAAAGCCAGCAAAGCATTGACATGTGACTGTACTGAGGTGTATAAATATGAACACACACAGAGAAAATAAATGGGGAAAATCAAAAATATTTCCTTTTTGCCTCTTCCAGATACTCTGAAAATAATTTCCTACAATACAAAGATGTCCATTGTCTTTTTTGGGTCTAAACTCAGTAAAAACAAAACCACATTTAGAAAATCAACTTGACCTCTCCTGTCTTTTGAAGCCAGGAAAACCCAAACACATAAGCAGCACAGATAAAACTTATTTGCAAGTGAGTTGCTCTCAAAATCATCACAGTCCTTGCCTGGGTTAAGAACTCTTTTCAAATGGTCACCTGACATTTATATCCTGTTTTAGCTTAGAGTAACTTAAGGAAATCGTGTCTTTATAATTGTTTTTTAAAGATTTTATTTATTTATCTGACAGACAGAGATCACAAGTAGGCAGAGATGTAGGCAGAGAGAGCAGGGGAAGCTGAGCAGAGAGCCCCATGAGGGGCTTGATCCCAGGACCCTGAGAGCATGATCTGAGCCGAAGGCAGAGGCTTTAACCCACTGAGCCACCCAGGTGCCCCGGAAATAGTGTCTTTAAATGTATCTTTTAAAAATAAACCCTAGAGGGGCGCCTGGGTGGTTCAGTGGGTTAAAGCCTCTGCCTTCGACTCATGTCATGATGCCAGGGTCCTGGGATCGAGCCCCTCATGGGGCTCTCTGCTCAGCGGGGAGCCTGGTTCCCCCGCTCTCTCTGCCTGCTTCTCTGCCTACCTGTGATATCTATCAAATAAATAAATAAAATCTTTTAAAAAGGGGGGGACCCTAGATAATAGATAATAACTCATCAATATATGAACATTGAGTATTTGAAGTGAACTAACACAGAAGGAAACTGAATGATGACCATCAGTACATGAAGCAGTTATACAGTAGGAAAGACCAGGCACAGATCTTCTGATCTTCTGATCTTCTGTTTGCTCACTCACTGCATAAAATCCACCAAAGTATATTAGGAAATATTCTGCATGTTCTGATATATTCACTAGAACATAAACTCCAGGGCATGAGGGCTTGTTTATTACCTGTCTTCCCAACCCCTACAACGAGAGGCACAGTGTTGCTGGTTACCCAACGTTTCTTTGTGGAATAAATATCCCTATGTTGTAGGCAGAGGGGCATTCACACGAGAGGACTCTTCAGGGGACTCTTCAGGTCTTTTCCAGACGTAAAGGTCAATGATTTTACTATCTTAGGCCAAACTAATTTTAGATTTTTCTATCAAGAAAGTGAAAATTGAGCATGAGTTTTGATAAACAGTGGGGGGTGGGGTGGAGAGGAGGGAACAGGGCGGAGGAATGAAGGAGGGGGTGGGACAGTTCTGTATACATTGCTCTGAAGGATAGCTGAATTACAAGGTGTTTCACGTAAAAACAGAGAGTATACAGTATCGTGAAGCATACAGACACCTCACAGACGACATCCTTACCTTCCCACTTCAGTCCTTAACTGCCCTCCGCAAGCTTTCCCTCCTCCTTGAGGCCTCTCTTCCTTCTGACGGCCAATCTGTTCTCCTTCCCAGGGGTCCTTGGCCATTACGAATAAGAAAACAGAACTCAGCAATCCTCCCCACCTTCCTCATCTCCAGACTCGTTATCCATTGAGGACCTGTCCTTAGCACTGAGACACATGTGGGCTTAGGCTTGCTTCTCTTAGGGTCTCTTCCTTAAATCCCATCCTGAAATCCGACTGCAGAAGGCCTCCAAATCTCTCATTCTATCCTCCCAAGACTAGACCTGTCAACGATCCAATCTTCGGCTCCTCTTCTTTTCTACCGAAGTCAGAGGAATCCTGCTTGGGCTGGTAAATAACTTAAATAGGTTATTTACATTGTACAGAAGATTTTCAATCTAAGGACCCTTCTTATTGTATACAGGAATCAAACTTAACTGCAGAAATAAATGTTTTAAATAAATTTAATACAATTTTTGTGCTTGGTGATGATATATAGTAAGCCGTTATCATGCAATAAGGTAAAATCTGATTACTATCTCAGCCATCTACAAAATTTCAAATTAAATGCTACTGAATAAATCGTATGTTATAAACACCCCTGAGAATTTCAGAAAATTTTTTTCTAGGCCAGAACTTCTAATGTGAGGCTATTGTATTTCTGTTTTCTATAATTAAGAAATGCGTCAATGAGTTTTAAAAGTAAATTTGCTAATAAGGTAAATAATCCAGCATTATCTCTCACAACAGGATGATATTAGCCTTAAAGTCCCACCATATTGTGCAATAAGACATGACTCAATGCTTTCATTCATATTTTTTCTGCTTATTCACTGCGGTATCCTAAACACTCAAAACACTGCCTTATCAGTTAAGTGAATGAATAAACAGATATGTACTTCCTAGGTGCCAGGTACTATGCTAGCCTCAGAAGGGCAGCAACAAACATGACCCTGTTCTCATGGAAACCACACTGAATTCAACAAAAATTATGTAATTATTCAATCCCAATTATGATAAAAGCAATAAAGGAAAGTTACATGTGAAAATACAATCTAACACTGCCTAAGACATAAAACAACAACAAAAAAAAACGACTTTTAAGGAACAGACATTTAAGCTAGCACCTAAACAGGGGGCAGAGGGGTGGGGGACATGAAGGGAGTTAGGAATGGAGGCAAGAAGAGGAAAACTATTGCACATGGATGAAATGATGTGTGTGAAATCCTGAGGAAGGGAGAGGCATACTGCCTCCCAAGAACTGAAAACATATCAGTGGGAAAAGATGAGGTTGGAATGAAAGGCAGAGCTCAGACAATGCAGGCAGGGCCTTGTAGACTGAAAAATTTGGGATTTTGCACCACGAGCAATGGTAACTAGGAGTGACTATTACATTTGTATTTAAAATGTATCACATTGGCTGCTGGGTGGAGAATGGTTTAGAGAGAAACCAGAAGAAGGCAGGAAGACCAAATTGGGGCGGAGGGAGGTAGAGAATACAGAGCTTCAGGTGGGAGGTGATGGTGTCTTTGACTTTGGAAGTTACAGCAGGGATGGAGAAGTAGGCGGTTTCAAGATCTGCACAGCACATACACTCCTGAATAAGGTGACTTATTATGTGAGATGAGAGACAGAAGTTCCAAGGTGACTCCTAGTTTCCTGGGACGATTAACCAGGTGGATGATGGTTCCTTTTACTAATATGGGGGAACAATGCAGACCAGACTGTGATAGAATGGGAAATCCAAAGTTTGGTTTGGGATGTGTTCAAGAGAAGATGTCCACATTAGCCAAATGATAGTGGAGCTCATTAGCAAACTAGGGCAGGGATAAAAATTTGGCAAACTTTGGCCAGTAGATGGGAAGCCACGGGAATAGATGAGATCCCTGAGTAATAACGTAGAGTGAGAAGAGAAGATGGCCTAGGACTGAGTCCTCAAGAATATTTGAAGAAGTGCACAAAGATGAGCCAACAGAGAAGAAAGAAAAGGGAAGTCTAGAAAGGTAAAAAGACAGCAAAGAGCGCATAATGACATGAAAGTCAAGGATATGATTTCAAGGAGGAAGTATTCTACCGTTTAGAAAGTTGATGAGTGGGGTACCAGGGTGGCTCAGTCGGTAAGATTCTGACTCTTGATTTCGGCTCAGGTTGTGATCTCAAAGTTGTGAGATCGAGCCCTGCATCCAGCTCCTTGCTGGGCATGGAGCGCATTTAAGATTCTCTCCCTTTCCCTCTGTCCTGCTGTCTCCCCCACCACCTGCATGTGCACTCTCTCTCCCTCTCTCAAAAAAAAAAAAAAAAAAAAAAAAAAAGGAAGATAAAAAGAAAGGGAAGAAGTTGATGATAATAAAGAAATAATAGCTGAAAAACATTTAAGACTTCAAAATCAGGTTCAGTGCAGTGTGGGGATGAAAGACAGGAGAGATTAGGCTAACTGAATAGCTGGAAATTATCTCTAAAGGGCAGATCACATAAGGCAGAATCTAGAACAGGGTGAGAAGTCTAGGAATTTTTTTAAAGAAGGAAATAGACTGGAGGGAGGCCTAAAGTACAGGTGACCCAAGAGAGGCTGTGCTGAGAAACTAAACCTCCTGCTCACTGAGTTCTTTTACACTGAATTACACTTGGGAACAGACTGGTGTGAGAGGGAAAGTGAAAAAAGACCAAAAACCCCAGTGAGAATGAAACAGAGCTTCTGGAAATCTCCACTGACTGCAGACAGGCTCAGGCGTGGGAGTGTGGGGGGTGGGGAGCTGCACGAGGAACATGCCACTCTCACCTCTGTTACGGTGTCTTCCTCATCAGTATAGAGACAACCCTCAAGATTATGTCCGTTGGGTTCTTCCCATGGGACTTCTCACCCGCCCGTCCCGAGACAGTCCTGCACACACCAGGGAGGTGGGAATGACGCTAGAGGAACCCAGCAGAGGAGGAGAGATTCATGGAATAAAAGAAAAAACCCGGCATGACAGATGGACTGAGATCCCTGGAAAAGCCAAGGACAGGATTCAGAATTCACAAGGACTGCGGACTTTCTAACATCATAGAGGATGGACGTGGGTAAAAAGTAAGTTTGTGGATATGATGATGGAAAGTGGAAGGAATGCCTGACACCATTTTCTTCGTGAGGCACGAAATAAGATGTTCCCACTGAGAGCAAAGAAAGGAGCAGGTGGGCCGAAGGTCAGAAGAGGGTACAGGGGAAGTAGAAACTTTTTCACAGTGACTTAACTGACAAAAGAAACAAAGCCAGACTCCCAGTGAGGCAGTCAGAGTGACCATGAGTGAACAGTGCTACCAATCTGCCTGGTTTTGTGTGTTCCAAATCAGGGATTTACCCAAGTTTTCCTAATTCCTTCAGCTGCAGGGGCACCTGGCTGGCTCAGTCAGTAGGGCATGTGACTCTTGATCTCAGGGATGTTAGTGCAGGCCCCAGACTGCATGTGGAGCCTACTGAAAAAAAGACCAAAAAATCAGAGATGCTCATTCTTCCAGCCGCTTGATTTTGTTTGAGCCTCTAAAGCATGCTGTCCATCCCTCAAATCCTGCTTTTTCCTACAATTCTACTTTATACTGCTTTATTTCCCTACTAAAATATAGTAAAGAGTATACACTAAAGTATAGTAAAGAGGATATTCAGAGTAAGGAGATGGCTCATCTCTGTCCCTGCAAGCACCTACAACAGTTCTTTGCAAAAAGCACTACATAGACATTTTTACATTTAATTATTAAGTACACAAAATGGCTCTTTTAAAAATTTAGTTGTTTCCGTATCAAGTCTCTATACCTTGCATAATAAGAAATATTAAAGACCCAGAAATTAAACTAAAATCAGTAAGAGCCGCAGTCAACAAAATCTGTTAAAATATATCTAGTCCTATGATGAAGGACAGATGCTTTTTATCATCCTTTTGTCTCAGAAACTAAAGATTGGTGGCTCAGAAAATAAACTGCACAGCATGTGAATATGAAAATCAATACTGAATAAATACAGGCATCATCTAAAGACATATCTTACGCAGTGATTTAGCTTAGCACGGAATCAGATACCTCTTAGCCACATGAGAAGACATATAGAAATTTCTTTCTGGACATCTGCTGTTATGAGAGTCCTATGGTTTAATATAGCTTAACAGTTAATAGAGTTATTGTTCTGTAATTTAATTTAGTTACCAGTTTTAACTAATAAAATAATTATTTTAGAGACCAGATTCTCCATACATGAAAAAGTTAAAAATCAGTAATTGCCAAGTTAAAAAAATTCCACCAAGAAATGACTTAAATGGTAGGCAGCATTCACCTTCAGACAAAATATCCCATTTTGGAGGGCAACATTAATTTTTTTAGCATCTTTTAAACACTAAACCTCTGTTTCAACATGGACATGGTACTTTAATACACACTCAATTTTCATAATTCTTTCCTCAACTCAAATGTTTCAACCAAAACTTCAGGCATGTGAGATTGATCACTGAACACTAAATCCAGCTGCCCCATCAAGAGAACATGAGTCGATGTCTGGTAAATTGTATGTGTCCGTTTGACTAGCCAGGGGTGCCGAGATGACGTTATTTTTAGGTGTGTCTGGGAGGATGTTTCTGGACATGATTAGCATTTGCCTCAGTGGGCTCAGTAAGTTGTGCTCCTCAGTGAGGGTGAGCATCTCTTGATCTGCTGGAAACCTAAATGGAATAAAAGGGAGATAAGAAGGAATTGATCCTTTTCTCCTGCCTCATACTGGGATTTATACCATTGATTTCTCTGGTTCTCTGGCCTTCAGATTCAGACTGAACTTTGACCACTGGCCTTCCTGGGTCTCCAGCATTCACGGCAGACTGTGGGATTTCTTAGCCTCCATGAAGACATGAGCCAATTTCTCATAATTAAAAAGAATGTATGTTTTTACATATACATACATCTCTTGGTTCTATTTCTCTGAAAAACCCTGACAAATACAGTGTATATACAGGTATTTTATCTGGTACTTTCTTCAACATACCTCACCAAATACCAAAAGGAAATACATATCCTTTGAAATATTCACTTAAAAATTAAAAAAAAAAAGAAATATCCATTACTGCCATGTATAAAATGGTGACATTTACTGAAAATTTCTAAAATCCTTCAAGAATAAGCAATTATTTGATCAGACAACAAAAATTTTCCTGGGAAATATAGTTTCAGTATATTAGTAACAGAACAACTTATGTAACTGCTTTCAAGCAGAAGTTCACCTTAGGTTATTTTCAGACCACAATTACAGATGTTCAAAGTCCCACTGGTTCCTTCTTAACAGTCTCCTAAGTGCTAGAACTGATATACTTCAATGATAATTTCTCTAGGGGGTCTGCTAAAAACAAACAAACAAACAAAAAAAAAAAAACAAAAACAAAAAAACAGGCAAAACCACATGAAAGCCAAATAATGATGATGTATTTGGACATTGGCCACAGCTACCCAACTGTATCAACTGGAAAGTTTATAAATAAGCACAGTGTGAGGGATTGAGCACTGCACAAACTATGAGCTATCAATGTGAACCTTTCCACGGTTTCCTCTGGTCAGCCAACATCACTTTCATCCACTTCACCTTGTTATAAGTGAGTAAAAGTCAAGAAATGCTTAAGCAAAAAGAAAGACAAGTGATTTTTGCTTACCATCTCATTTTTTTATTACCAGCTTCTAATGTTTTTCTCATAATATGAACAGCTATTAATTAACAGAAGGGTTTCTTTCTTTTTATATTTCATGTAAAGCTTCAGAGAGACGACCAGGATATCATCTTTATTCAGTACCTCTTATACCTGAAAAAGGCTTAAGTAAAACTAATTAAAATATTTAGGAACTTAGTTGTATCAATACTAGTCTAACTGAAAGGTCATTTAAATGAAAAGTTGTTTTTTTTAATTTACCTAGGATTCTAAGACATATAAGAAACCAAGAAATCACACTTTCTCTGAAATTATACATTATATACATATTGCAAAAATATTAAAAATTAAATAATTTAAAATGGAATTAAATACATGACTACATATAATAAATTTAGGAACTAAGAGTTTCAAAAGAACACAAAAAACTGCCCAAATAAAGTTCTAGATTTCTTAAAACAATAATGTCTGTTATTTGTTATCTAAAAGCCAATATACTTATTTGGTAGCTACTAAAATAGGTGCATTTACAGAGGGTTTTTAAGGCAGTGAAACTATTCTCTATGATGCTAGAGTGGTGGATATATGACATTATGCACTGGTCGAAACTCACAGAATGGACAATACCATGAGTGAACCTTAATGTAAGCTACAGACTTTGGGTGATAATGCTGTGTCAGTATAGATGCATTGATTTTAACAAATGTTATCACACTGGTGGGAGATGTTGATATGGGGGAGGCTGTGTGTATGAGGGGGGAAAGGGTATCTGGGAACTCTCTGTACTTCCTTCCTCTCAATTTTGCTGTGAACCTAAAATTTCTCTAAAAAATAGTCATTTGCCTCAAAGATTAAAAACACTACCATACAAGGTGATCTCTCTTGAAAGTTCATGTGAAAACTGACCAATACAGCATTTTTCACAAATCTAAGAAAAAAAATTATTTCCAAATGCAGTGTTAGAGAGTCCCTGTCAGCAGTATAACATAAACTCTAGGGAATGGAAACAAAGGACAAGTAAACTATGCATATTTTGTGCCTTGTGAACACGGTACCTAGGAAAAGAGGAATTGTTCATTTGAGAAAATCTTAATGAGATACACAGAACATAACAACTAGAATGAAGAGTGTATGCAGAAGCTATACCAAAGTATCTTCTAGCCTAACATCACCATCTATCTCTTGGCATCTGTAGAACATGGTAAGACAGAAAGAAAAATGGAAAATCATGATTACAGAGCACTTGGTCCACTCATTAGCAAAACTAAAGTTGGACTTTCTAAGGCTAACAATGGCATTATCTGTTTCTCCAAAGAGCTGTTCTTTTTGGCCATAGCTTGTATAGCCAACTAACTTGACATTATGCCCATATAATAACTTATTTTTTTTATAAGATTTTATTTATTTATTTGACAGAGAGGGATCACAAGTAGGCCGAGAGAGAGGGGGGAAAGTAGGCTTCCTGCCGAGCGGAGAACATGTTGCGGACCTTGATCCTAGGACCCTGAGATCATGACCTGAGCTGAAGGCAGAGGCTTAGCCCACTGAGCCACCCAGGTGCCCCCACATGCTGACTCTTAGTGAGTACCTGAGAGAAACTGCTATAGAAAATATTAGCAAGGCACCTGGGTAGCTCAGTCGGTCAAGCTATCTGACTCTTGATTTCAGCTCAGGTCATGATCTCAGGATTATGAGATTGAGCCCCACACTGGTTTTCCTGTTGGGAGTGGTGCCTGCTTCAGACTCTCTCCCTCTCCCTCTGCCCCTCCCCTCAAAACAAAACAAAACAAAACATAAAAACAAAGAGAGAATATTTACTATGATATGACTTCTTTAAAAACATGGGGGAAATAATGTTGTGGATTATAGAACAAGTAGCTTATGTTTAAAAAAACTAAACAGAAGGAAATGATTATCATAAAATATTGAACTTGCTAATTAAGCTCATTTAATTCTGCAATTAGCAGTATTAGGATGGATAATACAGATGATAATCTTACTCCAAACCCAATGAAAACAAAGGGTAAAATATTTGAGAGAGAAAAACACATGGCAAAATGTATATACACTAGGTTTCCAATCAAACTTTAACCTTCTGGTGTTTTCATTTATTCTTGCCAAACTGCAGTGTTTTATATATTTGAAGTTTCTTGGAGATAAATAATTTACAAAGTGGCAATATGATGCCTTATGTTAAGAAATTAGAAAAACAGGGCACAAATTTTTCCCAAATACAGAAGAGTTGGAAGTGATTTAATTCATTTTTGCTTTCTGAGAGAAAATACATAGCAAGAGGTAAACAGTGGAGTCAAGGTCTAATCAATAATGATCAGCACTGACATAGTCAACAGCAAAGTCTTCTACATTCTAATAGTGTTAACAGAGATTTGATATACCAGATTTTTAATATCTAGGTAAAGCTTTAAAAAAAAACCCATCAACATAGTATAGCAATAACTACCTATGGTTGAAATTCTCATTGATTGTGTAATTTATCTACTTGCCCTAGCGTACTACTCTTTTACTGTATATTTTGGCAAGTTTTAAAACACTCCCTTTATTCTGGATATTTGATATAATTCATCCCATTTTTTATATCAAATTTAATTTTCCATAAGATCCATCAACTATTATAATTATGACCTCCATAAATACATTAACAAGGGTATTGATCTGTCTCTTCTCATTGGTACCAAATTGAAATCACAAGTCTTCTAAAACAATGTCAAGTTCTTCACCAAATTAACGTGTCATGTCTTCAAGATGGGTTTAATTTGTGCCACTTGATAACAACCTTTTCTGGATTTGTAACTGTTTCTTTCCACTGATTTGCTGCTTCCGTGTGATTACTGTCTTCACTTATCCAAATCTGTAAAGGAACAGCACAATCATTTAACTTAACATGAGAATGGCAACTGAATTCAAACAGTTAATTCCTTTTACTGCGAAAGGCAAGTGGAAGTTTGGTTCACATATTTTCTTTTTTTTTAAAGATTTTATTTATTTGAGAGATCACAAGTAGGCAGAGAGGCAGGCAGAGAGAGCGAGGAAGGCAAGCAGACTCCCCACTGAGCAGAGAGCCGGACATGGGGCTTGATCCCAGGACACTGGGATCATGACACGAGCCGAAGGCAGAGGCTTTAACCCACTGAGCCACCCAGGTGCCATGGTTCACATATTTTCAATCAAACGATCATTCCATTTTTCCAAATATATGTCAAAACACCTAACCTGTTTAGTCACTCGGAAGACTAATGTTATATGATCCAATCCAACTTCAAAATTTGATGTGAGATATTCTAAAATAATTTCTCCCAAAACAGTAATTAGTATCCTTGGTTATTCAGTATATCTAGAAGCTCAACTTAGAATTCATCCCAACCATTCAAAATCATTTTTGTGAAAATAAACAGAGACTAATCATGATTTAAGTTAAACTGGTAAGAAATACACATTTTTAAGCACATTTTAAGCTGTGATTTTAACTGAAATCTAAACTGTAACTTTAGGTAACAGATATGAATGAATCTGAGCAAAGTTCAGAGCAGAATGCAGAGGTAAGACTTCACACCGGCCTAGAGGAAACGAGGACAAGGAATTCGAAGCCTGAATGCTAACCTCAGCTTTAGCAGTAACAGGAATTAACTTCTCTGAGGCTCAGTTTCTAATTCTTTTAAATAAAGAAATTGGAGCAGGTCACTGATTTTCAAACCTCTTCCCCTTAATTTCCTGGTCAGAAGTATTTTCCCTTCAAATAAAATCCTACATAGAACCTAATATATGAAACAGGCAACACCAGCGTTCTTTGGCTGACATCAGGAGACTCTGAGACTGCATGTTTCCCCTACCACGGTGGCTCCTGAGAACCTAAGAGAAGTCACAGGAACAGATGGCCAGCAAGATCTCTTCCAGAATTGTAATTCTTTAACTAGACTCTCAACCAAGAGAGTGGAATCACCAAAAAAGTTATCATGAAAAATCACCTGTCAAGGAAATCTCCCATTCCATCCATACATGATAGCTGGGGCTTGAGGATATAGGAAAACTTTAACTGAATGCACTTCACAGGCCTCAAGGCCTTGAAAAGTATGCTACATATATGAATTCTTGAGTCCAAACTCCTTCCAAAATAGGAATAAATGAGGAACAACAAAACCATAATTTTTTTAACAAAGATTTTAGGTAAAATGCATGAAGAAGTGAGTCAAAGAATTAATATCCATCTTTGAATATTCACATACCATTTTAGGATTTCACATAGACTGCTAATGACATCTTGTTATCAAACAGAAGCTTTTAAACCAATGATATAGATTTTGGAATTTAAATGGGAGTCAAACAATCATTATTAAGATAAAAGATAATTAATCTACTCAGAGTAAAATAAACTACAAAGGAAGTAAGTCCCCATTGGACTGGCAAGTAAGTGTTGTTGTCTTCCACAGATTACAAGAATTTTTAAACACAGCAATCCAAACACCAAAATCAACTATCTAAATACCATCACGACCACTGCCAAAACTAATGTTTTCTAGGAATCTGAATCTAACATAATTCAGTTAATAGCATACAGAGTTAAACACTGAACATGAAACAGAATGAAGTAAGTTGGACATCTGCAGCCTTAAAAATTTTGATTTAATTACTTAGTGAATGTACAAATCAGAGAGAGAGAGACAAGCCATAAGAGACTCTTAATCATAGGAAACAAGAAGGAAGGGGGTTGGGAGAACGGGGTAACTGGGTGGTGGGCATTAAGGAGGGCATTTGATGGAATGAGCCCTGAGTGTTTTATAAGATCGAACTCCCTGACCTCTACCTCTGAAACCGATTATACATTATATATTAATTAACTGAATTTAAATTTATAATTATATTTTAAAAAAATACTGCATAGAAGAAAAATAAATAAATATTTAGCATTAATACCATTAACTAGTCAATGGTACTGAAAAACTGATCTTTCTTACAGTATTTATAGTTTAGAAGCTCAGAAACAGATTTATTTTAGATAAGAAACCTAACTGCACTGAAATTCCAACTATTTGTATTAAAGCAAAGTCTGACAGGATTTCACCTTTGTGGCAACATCAAATTTTAATTTATGGTGCTGTAAAATTTTACTCTTTTCAACTTCAATTTTACTCTATATTCCTTTTGTTAACCAAATGTTTCAATGCATAGAGAAGTCCAAAGAAAGGATTCAAGATAAAAACTCACAACTAACCTGCCCCACAAAATGTCTTCTTCTTACAGAGCTCCGACTGTAAAGCTTAATAAGAAAAAGAATTTCTTTTTCATTCTGTATAAGTGGAAAAATCATAGTTTCTCCCCACTTTACTCTTCCATTGGAGGCCTTCAGTAAGCGTGTCTTCTTCTTATAAATCAACTCTCCTGAACTAAACATTCCCACCTTCACAAAGAAACCTAAAAAAATAAGAAATTTTGATATGTAAAATTTTATTTTAAATCCCATATAGTGATATATACTCACATATTATATTTGGTGTGAAAACATATAAGCCACTTATAAAGAGCCAATGAGCTATTGGCATAACAGAAAAAATGCTGATAGTAAACTTTGTAATTTTAATCACACTTTACAAAGAACCACAGTGACCTCCAATGAACAGACTCTTCCTCTAACCTGAATGCCATTAAAGACTGGAAATTGTAGGCATAAGTAATGGTCAGCAGTAGGGGAGTAATACTCCCCTACAGTATTTTGTGTAATACTGAAAAGTATTACACAAAAGATAGGGGCCAACTCTTCAGAGAGCTGGAGGAATTTCCTTCCCAATTTTATGCAGGTAAAATTCTTTGATTGTGACTCCAGAAGTTAAACATATGCCTGCTAGAGAAAATCTATTCTTTAAATAAATTGAGCTGAAGAGCTTCCAGTAATGATAGAATAGTTGTACAAACTAAGCTTCCCATGGATAACAATGATCAACTCTGGGGAAAACAAAACAAAACAAAACACTGTTCAAGACCAAAAGTGGGGGCGCCTGGGTGGCTCAGTGGGTTAAGCCGCTGCCTTCGGCTCAGGTCTGATCTCAGGGTCCTGGGATCGAGTCCCGCATTGGGCTCTCTGCTCAACAGGAAGCCTGCTTCCCTTCCTCTCTCTCTCTGCCTGTCTCTCTGCCTACTTGTGATCTCTCTCTCTCTCTCTCTCTTCAAATAAATAAATAAATCTTTAAAAAAAAAAAAAAAAAAGACCAAAAATGGGAAGGAACTGGAGGAGTGTCGCGTCTTGCAAGATGGAAACTACACCGCTAACATTCAGGTTCAGACAGCTTTCCGCCTAAGCATCCTCCCCTGTCTGATGGATGCATGGCACCTACAGTTCAGGCACAAAGTTGTCATGGATGGAGCTGGAGCTGCAGAGCAGCAAGAAATGGAGGAGGGAACTTCCAGAAAGGAGGGAGCTGTAAAGTGGTGACCGAGGACAGACCATTAGATTTACAAGATGATACAGATCATGGATAATCCCAATCAGCAGTTTTGATTAAAGAAAGACACCTCTTAATGTAATGAACTGCATCTGCAGACTTCTACTGACATCCTCGTTCTTAGAACTAACCTACTATGTAGTCCTGGTAATTTATTCTTTTCATGCCAAATTGGATTTCATTTGCTTATTTTTATTTTATGATTTTTCTATCTATCTATATAAGTGGTAATAGTCTATAGCTATTTTTTTTCTATGCACTATCTTTTCTGTTTTGATATTGAGAATATGCTCACCTCGGAAAGTTACTTTTTCCATTGTTTCTCCTGCTTTGGAACAGCTTATATAAAATAGGAATTAGGGGTGCCTGGGTGGCTCAGTGGCTTAAACCTCTGCCTTCAGCTCAGGTCATGATCTCAGAGTCCTGGGATTAAGCCCTACATCAGGCTTTCTGCTCGGCAGGGAGCCTGCTTCCCCTTCTCTCTCTGCCTGCCTCTCTGCCTACTTGTGATCCCTCTCTCTGTGTCAAATAAATAAATAAAATCTTAAAAAAAAATAGGAATTAAATGTTCCTTGAAAGTTTGGTAGCCTCTATCAGTAAAGTCATCTTGGCCTGGTGCTTTTATTAGAGGCAATTCTTTAACTATCTACACATGGTTAATCATTTTATTCAGATGTTCTCCCTTTTTTGGAGCAAATTTCAACAACTTTTTTTTCTCTGAAAATCAGTTATTATATATAGATGTTCAAATGAACAGGCATAGTTTTAAATGGTATTATCTAATTCATTATTGAATCTCTTCTGAATGTGAAATGTTATCCACCCCCTTTTCATGTTTTATTTTTGCTCAATCCAACTTACTCTAGGCTTGTTTATTCTACTGATCTCTTCAAAGAAAAAGCTTTTGGTTTTATTGATTATGTCTTTTGCTGCTGTCTTCATAATTATCAACTTCAACTTTACCTGAACTCCTCACCTCTACTTTCCTTTTTGTCTGTTGTTGTTTTCCTAGCTTCCTGAACTGAATGGTCAGTTGCATTTATTTTCAGTCTTTGTAGTCAGAGTGGACATCCATTGCTTCTGCTGCCTCCCAATATCCTCTCTTCTTGTAGCGGAATGAGGGAGCACTCTTACCCCACTCTAGCCCTGGTAGAATGGATCTCAAATCCCAAGCTGTAGGAGAAGCCATGTGAACCAGGCCTACACAATACAAATTATCAGAACCCCTTCTTGTGCCCCAAGGCCCAGGGAAGGAAAAATGTATCAAAGGTTGAGTTTGGTATTTTAAATTTTAGTGTATCAAGGGTTGAGTTTGGTATTTAAAAAAATTTTTTTTAATTAAGTTTCTAGTTAGCAATACATTCAAATGAAGGGCAAACTAGGAAAAGAATAAATTTTCTAGGCTGGTGAAATATATCTAAGAGTCCTCTGAAAACACAACTTATCTTAACTGATGAGCTCAATAAGGAATGGCATCAAGTGAATAAAAACCAAGTGAACATGGATTAAAGTAGGCACAATGGCTGAAATTTGAAATCCAATAAAGTAATTTTAAGTTAAAAGGTAAGTAAGTTAAATAACAAAAGTAACTAAGATTTTAATGTCCGTTACTAAGAAATGCAGGAAAAACTACTTTTTACTAATATTTTCTAAAGATTCCACTTTGAGCCACGGATATACTTACTCAAAGCAAGAGGTGTTGAAGAGTTTGGAAGGTATTGTGCCTCAAGAATCTGTAACTGAATTCTGCTATTTACGGCTTGAAAACAAGTCCCCAGTTCAAGTTCTGCATGGCAAACCTGGATATCAAAAGAGTGCCATTTGTTAATTAAGAATAAGATTTGGGGTTATTTCAAAAATTTAGAAATAAAGAACTACAGTTAGAAGAAAACACTGCTTTTTTTTGACACACAAAAGCTATGGTCCATAAGATGGTTAGGAGAAATGTCATGGATTCTGAAAATCCAAGTCACACCAACATATCTGATTGTTCCCAATCAGAGCAGTCAGAAGATAATTCAAATTGAAAACAAATTAAATTCCCAAGCAGCTATACTAAAGAAAGTGTCAGCATGATAAACACCAAAGCAGCACACTTCCAAAAACACCTAAATGTATTTATTTGAATTATTTTTAAGAATACATGAAGCTCAATAAAAAGTTTCAAATATGAGAATCATCAATATATTTTTCTAATTGTAGACATGATAGTAGGTGCTACCCAGCTCAGAAGAAAAAGGATTACTACAAGGAACAAATGTGTGGGTTAAGAGCTGGCTTACTATGCTGAATGAGAGCCAGCCAAAGAAGAAAGCCGGCAAGAAGGGAGCTAGTGAAAGTGGAGGCAGGAAATAATAAGGAAAAGGTCAAAGAAAACCAGAGGCAAACAATAAAATGAAGGAGAAACAGAGAAGGGAAAAGTTAAAGTCTTTGTTGATTAAAAAGGAATGCTACTGTTCTTGGCATTTTATTTTTTTTATTTTTTATTTTTTAAAGATTTTATTTATTTGGCAGAGAGACAGAGAGTGAGGGGGGGGGGAATACAAGCAAGGGGGGGGGGAGCAGGCCCCCTGCTGAGCAGAGAATCCAATGTGGGGCTCGATCCCAGGATCCTGGGATCATGACCTGAGCTGAAGACAGACGCTTAAGGACTGAGCCACCCAGGTGCCCCATGTTCTTGGCATTTTAAAAAAGTAGATTAAAAAGGACATTACTTACTATTTACAAAACAACAAGAAAACTATGGATAAAATTTTTTATTATGATTTTTTTTAAGATTCTATTTATTTATTTGACAGAGCGAGAGACAGCAAGAGAGGGAACACAAGCAGGGGAAGTAGGAGAGGCAGAAGCAGGCTTCCCACTGAGCAGGGAGCCCAATGCAGGGCTTGATCCCAGGACCCTGGAATCATAACCTGAGCTGAAGGCAGACGCTTATCAACTGAGACACCTAGGGGCCCCTTATTATGGTTTTGTACCCACAATGTGATCATACTTATGAAAATACCTAATGGTTGCAAAACTTCCCTTAGTGTTACACACCTGTAGTACTCACTCATACAAAACCGAGCAGTGTTTAGCAAAAAGTTTGCCATTTCCAACTCACCAGTGTCATTTCGGAATTCAAATTACTTACTATGTTCCAGGATATTAATTTAGATCATGAGAAACTATTCAAAGTGGTTTTCAATCTCCCAGTCACCAAAAAATTAAAATTTTAATCAAGCAGCAGGTATATATTAAGTGTATTTTTAACGGGCACAAAACTGTGGAAGATATAAGATATGATCTCTGGTCCTGAATAATGTATCACTTTTTTTGAAGAAGACTTTCTAAGCCTTCCTTGAATTGTTGTTGAAAGTGAAAACTTATGCATAATTGGAGGAAACCATGACCTGTGATGTTGGACCATATCTCCTTGGCGGGAGCACTATATAGTCGAGCTAAGAGGGTCGGTCCTGGAATCGGTGCTTCTGTTCAAATCCCGCCTCACCAACTACCAGCTGGAGGAAACCAGGCAAGGGCTTCAGTGTGTTGGTCTCCACGGTAGGGATACCAAGAGCAGAGAGCTCCGAAGTTTGGTGTGAGCATTAAGTCACCTAACACCACCTCCCCTGTGTGGTTGAAGTGTCTTCTGCACGAGAACCTCTTGTGCATTGTTCCACACAGAAATCTGGGTTCTCAAATAAATACTTCCATTACTATTTGTCAAGGTCAACAATTCTGTACCGAGGAAAGCATGAGCTTACATGATAGTTCTACTGTTCACAGCGATGTAGTTATCAGTGTGAGTCTGGCTCTGTCACTTTCACAAAGACTACCAATCTTCCTTCTCGACACAGGAAACAAAGCCTACTACTTTTGCCTTAGCCAATAATATGAAATATTCACCCTCAGTAACGTAAATTCACTGGTCCAGTAGAGCTCCTAAGCTCTTCCTTCAGGCCACCAATCTTTTTGTATGCCTAGCACCTAGCACAAAGCAGATATACAAATGTGTGTAAGACCTCTAATACATGACATTATTTGGTGGAAACTCAGCCATAATCATTCATTCAGATTCTCCAAGGCAGATAAGATTAGAACATCTCAATTCCCCAGAAAATACCTTTGCTGAGTTATCTTTTGATACACTCTCCTAGACTTTAAAGTGTTACTATATGAATCAACCACCTGAATAGTATATTTGTGCCCTCTGTAAAATATGGTTGCAGATTACTCTCTATACCACGTTAATTAAAAAAAAAAAATGCAAGGTGACAAACTCCTGTCACAGTTAGAAATCAAATCTGCTATATTTCAACAGAATATAAAAATAATCTAATATGGCATGCTTTCATTCATCATTTATTCTTTCCTACCTACCTATGTACCAGTATTCAATGCCAAGAATAAAACAGACCCTTACTAAGCACAGTCAAATATAAAGAAAACAGATGGAAGCTAGAGGCTACTTTTGTTTAGAACAAGTAACTGAATTCTAAGTTGTAATAAATGCTATACAGGGAACACACTGGAGATGGAGACAGAAAATAATACATAAGAATTAACTACTAAAAATATCATTTTTTGATTATAGAAATCTTTTGGTTTTTGTTTTTTAATCCCTAACTTAATTCCCCTCTAATTCAGTGGTTCTCAACCAGGCTTGCACCGCCGCATCACCTGGAAAGCTGAGAAGTACAGATGCTTGTGGCCTACCCCTGCCTCCCCTCACTCCCCCCACAAAATTCTGATTTATCTGGTCAAGATGCGGGCATGTTTGTCAAGCTCCCCAGGTGATTCTAATGTGTAGCCAGGGTTAAGAATCACTTAAAGTCATGATAAATATTTTGGAAGGCAGAAAAAATATAAATCCCATATGAACTTAAAATCACATATAGGCTTGACCTTACAGAAGCTTATGACTGATTTCTGTAACTGTTATCCTGACACAGAAGCTGCAGAATTAAATTATTAGGGATATCTAAACAATTTCAACAGCTAGTTGAAATTAGCTAGTTAGTTGAGAGAAATTAGCTGGCTAGTTGAGAGAATTAAAATCAGGTCTCAAAAATCAAGAAGCGGTACAGATAATCAAGTTCTTTTCCAAAACAAACTAGCTAACAAACAAGCAATACCCCAGCCGTAAGAGCCTCCATTTTACCCAATTTATGGACAGATATTTAGCTTACTCATGATTAAAACCACCTTCCTAATCTTTTAAGGCAATCTCTGAGTTTGGAGTTTACGATTCTTTCTTGCTCTTTCTAAGTTATCAGCTACTAACTTCAGGATTATTTTCCCTGACATATGAAACGTTTATATAAAATGTACTAGGAGGGCGCCTGGGTGGCTCAGTGGGTTAAGCCGCTGCCTTCGGCTCAGGTGATGATCAGGGTCCTGGGATTGAGTCCCGCATTGGGCTCTCTGCTCAGCAGGGAGCCTGCTTCCCTTCCTCTCTCCCTGCCTGCCTCTCTGCCTACTTGTGATCTCTCTCTGTCAAATAAATAAATAAAATTAAAAAAATAAATAAATAAAAATAAAATGTACTAGGAGAAGGTAACCCTAAGGTTATTTTTCAACAGAGAAGGCAAAGGGTATCTGTTATCTTTTATCAATTACTTGATAAAACAACCTTTTATCAATTACTTAAAAAGTATTATTTAACAATGACATCAGCATTATTATTATTACTATTTCTTCTTGAGAGCCTTCCTGATCCTCTAGTATATTCTAGAGCGTTCAGTTTATACTCCAACCAAAACTCACCCCCAAAAATAGTTCTAAAAGTATAAAACACTTTCAACATTACATAGCACTATCACTTACAGAAATTTTTGAAGGTGGCATTATATCCAAAGAGTATTCCATCTCCTGTGTGCTGAGAGTTCTGAGTGAGAGTGAGCATTCTCCGATGGTTTTCTTCCTGGGAGTCCGGGTTTGAATCTTAAATACAAGCCTTACAGTTTGTAGACTTTGGAGTTTAATAGCAAAAACAAAAGTTTCCATAAATTCGATAATCTAAAAAAAAAAACCACACACACAAGAAAATAATTTTTAAAAAAGTAGATAAAAGGACTGAAAAAAAATATGCTGATACAAAAGAAATGAAAATAACATTTTATAATGTAGGAAAGGAAGATATAAATTTTTTTACAACAAAAAGATATTTTTCAATGTAACTTAAGATGACAATGACCATGAATTATTTTTCCAGAATTTATCTTGAATACTGCCTTCTTTAATTTCACAAATCATCCTTTTAATTACTAAGGAACTCAGGTCAATATCAACAAGAAGTTTAGCAGAATATAGCTTCTCTACTTTTTGAAAATTGGGTTGTTTTCCATCTTTGGTTCTGGGGAATCTTTCCTGCTATTCACCACAATTTTTCAACAGTTAATAAGCGGTTCAAGAATCTCATGTGTGCTCTCTCATAAGTACCCCAAATCTAACCATTCACATTAAGAGACTTGAATTATTTCTATTCTTTGTCTAACATTCTTCCCACCTACCTTGGGCTTCAATTTCTCCTTCGGTGACGTTTGCTTCACCCTTTCTAACCTGGAAATCAGTCTCCTTGGAAAGTGCTATCTTTTCTCATAAGCATCCACCCCAGGCAGCAAGTCAGTGTTTTCCATGCTCAGAGTATTTTCCAATATTCTTTTCATTATTCCTAAAGTTTTAAAAGCCTAAGCTTACCATGGGCTCACATCTTCTTAACACCAGACGGATTTTGCTCTACACTTCCTTATTCTCTTTACTACATTTTTTTTTTCCTTTAAAGATTCTATTTATTTGACAGAGAGAGATCACAAGTAGGCAGAGAGGCAGGCAGAGAGAGAGGAGGAAGCAGGATCCCTGCTGAGCAGAGAGCCTGATGCAGGACTCGATCCCAGGACCCTGAGATCATGACCTGAGCCGAAGGCAACGGTTTAACCCACTGAGCCACCCAGGTGCCCCTTTACTACATTCTTTTGAAAAAGATTTTTTTTTTTTTTTGCCTTTTGAAAAAATAAGATATCTGGGCAACTAACATCAATATTTTAGATACTGCAACCACATTTTGACTTTTATTGTAACTGTTTATATCTGTATAGTCAGAATTGTGTTTGAGAACTCCCAAACACCAGCACTCTCTTTTTCTCTCAGTCTCACGATCACATCAACAATGCAGTGTACACCAAGTGTTCTTTTTTTTTAAAAAAAAAAAAGATTTTATTTATCCACTTGACAGACAGCGATCACAAGTAGGCAGAGAGGCAGGCAGAGAGAGAGGAGAAAGCAGGCTCCCTGCTGAGCAGAGAGCCCAATGCGGGGCTCAATCCCAGGACCCTGGGATCATGACCCCAGCAAAAGGCAGAGGCTTTAACCCACTGAGCCACCCAAGGCGCCCCAAGTGTTCTTAAACGGAGATGCAATGAGCTTACACATAAGCCACGTGTGCTGGTCTACTTCACATTTTGCTACAGTAAGGGTCAACAAGTTGATCAATAATAATAAATTTAAAAGATTCTGTGCAAGTTTTAATATGAGAACAATTTTCCCCAACTTTTCCTAAGTTAATTTGGTTTTATTTGGCAATCAAAAAGTGAAACCTGAGGCACCTGGGTGGCTCAGTGGGTTAAAACCTCTGCCTTCGGCTCAGGTCATGATCCCAGGGTCCTGGGATTGAGCCCTGCCATCAGGCTCTCTGCTTAGCAGGGAGCCTGCTTCTTCTTCTCTCTCTGCCTGCTTCTTTGCCTAACTTGTGATCTCTGTCTGTCAAATAAATAAGTAAAATCTTTTTTTAAAAATAAAAAGTGAAAGCTTTCCTGTTTAATTCAGGAAGGATTCATCTTGAATGTCAGCATTATAACTGGAGTTAAGATTTATTTCCATCTTGACCTTCTATAATGCATATTTTCATAAAGTGAGATACTAACACATGTACATCAATTTTGATTATTGCCTTTTTATTTACTAAGAACATTTTTCCATGTCCCTAAAAACTCTCCCTAAGGGGCACCTGGGTGGCTCAGTGGGTTAAAGCCTCAGCCTTCAGCTCAGGTCATGATCTCAGGGTCCTGGAATGGAGCCCTGCATTGGGCTCTCTGCTCAGCGGGGAGCCTGCTTCCCCCTAAGATCTCTCTGCCTGCCTCTCTGTCTACTTGTGATCTCTCTCTCTGTCCAATAAATAAATAAAATCTAAAAAAACATACTTAAAAAAAAAAAACCTCTTCCTAAACATTATCTTTTATAGCTGCCTAGTATTCTATCGCATGGTGTTATGGTCTAAATTTGGCCCCCAAAAAGATACACTGAAGCCCTGATGTCCAGTAACTCAGAACGTGACCTTATTTGGAAACAGGGTCCTTGAAGATGTAAATGGTGACATTAAGGTGAGGTCGCAGTGGAGACACAGTGACAGATGGAAAACGGCATGTGAAGATGGAAGCAGAGTGAAGCCAAGGAATGCCAAAGACTGCTGACTATTACCAAAAGCTAAGAGAGCAGCATGGAACAGATTCTCCCTCACTGCTGACACCTTGATTTCCAACTTTCTCCAAAACTGTGAGAGAGAAAACTCTGTTGTCCTAAGCCACCCAATTTGTGGTACTTTGTTATAGCAACCCACAGAAACTCTAATGCCCATGGTATAGATTCCGTGAACTTTCTCAACCGTTCCCCTATATAAGACATTTAGTTGGTTTCCAATTATTCCCCTATGAGCAAAACTGCTAAGAATACTTTATATATATTTTTATTTGCATTTTAAACTATTTCCATGTAACACATTCCAAGTAGAATTACTATGTAAGATGTATAAATATTTCAAGACTTTGATGTGTTTTGTCAAAATAATTTCCAGAAAGTTCTATGTTCCAGAGTAATTATAAATTTTTTCCTAATTTTAATAAGCAAAGAAAGAAAGAGAGCAATATGGAATTTAAATTTGAATTTCTATAACTACTAGTGAGAGTAAATTTTTTTCACGATTATTAGTTATTTGAATTATCTTATTTTTAAATCATATGTCCTTACAGAAAACACCTTTCATTTGCATGGAAAAACACTAACCTTTCATATATGAAAAGACAAAAATGAAGATATATTTAAAGTAATGGGAAGTCTAAAATCTATAAAACCAAATTCAGGATCATAAGTCTTCCGATTATAATAGCTGGAAATACTTAGAAAGAAATTTATTACAGTCTTGCAATTATTCTTCAAAGCCAAAGTGGGCTAGGAGGAAAGAAAACAAAAATATAGACATTCTCCTTTCATACAAGAAAAGTAGTCTCCTATGCTTGGATTAAATTAAATAAATTAAAATAAAAATAAAAGAAAAAGATTTTCTTTTTAAAATGCAACATTGGACAATGAACTATCAAGTATTTTTGAAGCACAAAATTGTCTTTAAAAAGCAATGAATATGTAGTTTGCAATTTCTCGAAAACAAGACACTTTCTCATTCCAATTCTTTACACAGTTTAAAGTGACAAATATGAAAAAATAAATAAACAAACAAATAAATAAATAAATAAAAAGAAATTAAACACAAGCAACCACTTACATGAGAGCCATCCTTTGCTGAAGATTTGAAATGCACAGGTTTGGGCAATGTCAGTGTTCCTTTTATTGAAATAGTAGGAGTGTCTCCACAATTAGAAGGCCAACTTAAATCTCTGCACTAAAAAAATTAAAAATATAGTTTGAATTTTACAAAGAACCCTAACAATACAAATATTTGATGTATTTCTTGAGTTAAATGACTTAAATACAAGCCATAAAAGTAAACGTTAGTGTACTGAGATCTTTTGTTTCATCTACATTAAAATAATTGGACATTTAATGTTCCAGACAGCGTATCAATTTCCTTCTTGAGGTTAAAAATCACAATTCCATCAGACCTACAGACTTAGTTTCTTTAGAGTCTTTTTAAAATACCGTTTTCTGCAGAATACTACAAATTCCTAAATTCCAAAGAAGGTATTGTCCGTTACCCAGAGAGAGCAACAGATGTTTATAATGAAAATATTCAATTTTGTCAGAAAAGTTGGTATTTGCTAAATCAACTTACCTGCAAAACTGTGATCCAGATCTGCTCTACTGAAGAATTATAAAACACTTTCACATTCAATCTCCCAAAATCTCTTTCATCTCCTGACAGAGTAATTGTATCTGAATTGTAAAAGGACAAGGACATTTGAAATGCTATGCAATCCTTCTAATCCAATTATGCTTTGACACAATCTAATTTTAAGAGCACAACTGAAAATTGCCATTTTTTTTTTTAAGTTGCCACTTTAATAAGACAAAAATCTCACTTCAGTGTTACTATTGGAATGCTAGGGTAAGACCTATAAGAAGTACATTGGCTTGAAAACTTAAATACAGCCTGAGTGACTTACGTTAAAACTAAGATACACTTTCCCAAATAACACTGACATGGCTTTTAATCCTGGATGCTTCTAGAAGTTTCTGCAAAGGAATACTCAAAACAAACAAAAGTCATGTCACTGCTTTGTGTTTTTTAAAGATGCTTTCGTGCCTGAACTCGAAAATGGGCTACCTGATCCACGTATTCATATACAGATAACAGATACAACCATCTTGAAGTTTTCTCTTTTACCCTACCATATATATATTCAAATTACGATTAGGTAGAAATAATTTCCTTAAAAAAAGAATATAAGAAGAAGGCACTTTATTCCTTACCCAGGCTTCTGTTACTGCCCTGGGAGTTTTTCCTTGAAGAAGAAGTGCTAGGCATGCTGGACCAGGAATCATGTCTCTAGAGATAAAAATTGTTCTTGAGTCTGATACCGTGCATCGAACTTTAAAGATTCTGAAACTTAACCCCCAACACCCACTCGGGTATCAAACTGCATGCTAACCATGTTGACAATGCTACTGGTCAGAATGTCCCTCTTTTAGATGGAAAAGAGAAAAAAAGCTTTCTGTCTATGTTACCAGGAAAATCTTCAATAGCTTACTTAGTCACATATGGGGAAAGCCTTTGCTGTTTGGAGTTTGGTTTTATAAGGAAAAAGAAATTACTACTTATTGTTTCCTAGTTGAAAGTACCAGTAAAAATAAGAATACATTGAAAGTGCCCTGTTACTTAAAAACCTGCTACGTAGCAGTCATTAAAGCATGGTCCCTCTGAACCAGCAAGATCAACATCACCGGAGAACTTGCTGGAAAGACAAACTGAAGCCCCCAGTGCAGAGCTACGGAATCAAATGCTCTGGGGGTATGATGGGCTGCCAGAATTTTAACAAGCTCACCAACCTATTCTGATACATATTCAAGGACTGGTGCTCTGCAGAATTAATTCTGCGAGAAATTAACCCTACTGACAATTCCGAAGGATTATTTAGAATACACTTCCATTTTAATAAAATACATGTATATACACTCACATGGAAAAAAACACTCAAGTATCTAGAACAGTATTTTTATGTGCTTTTATTCTCAGTTATAGGAATATAGGTGATTTAATTTGCTTAACTCTATTTTGTAATTTTTAATTAATCACAATTTACTTATGCTTTTATAAGAAACTTTAAACATCAAAAAATTGTTTTATTTCAAAAATAGGAGGATGCTGTGTTAATATTAATGAGTAATTAAAATCCTATATCTCAATAGAAATACTAATTTTTACTAAGTAGGTAGCTGATTCAATAAGGAAGTTTCAATCAATACGCACTTCTAATCATATCTTTTCTAAATTCCAAATGCCTTCAAGATTACCTGAGTGCATACTAACTGAGAAAGGTAAGATTCATTTAAAAAAAGAAAAAGAAAAAGAAAATGCCTTTTAATAGCTGAAAAATGTGAAAAATGCACATGGGAAATGTTAAGTATTTATTCCTCAGATATTACCACAGATTTATCTACAAAAGGTCTATACATGTTGTTTCTAATGTAATTCACACATTCCTCAATTTTTTAGCTTGCAAATAAGTTATCCTATACAATTTATATCAATAATTCACCTGCATGAACCGCTGAGATGAACTTGTAAGATCAAACATAGACTTGCTTAGCCCAGGGGAACTGGGAAGTTTGCTGGTCCTTAAGTCACAAACTACAAAGAAACATGGAAAAATTTCTCTTTATCAAAGAAGAAAAAACATTGGACTATGAACTAAATCTCTATAGGAGTGCATCATGAATATTAACGCAATCTATTGAAGAGACAAAGTCTTCTACTAAAGTTTAAATTTTTTTCGATTATTTTACTTTGGTTCAAATAGAAACCAACATAAATCAAACAACACATTTTCACAACCACATCAAATATCGAGGAGGAAAAACTCATTCTTTCTGTTTACATTACAATTCTTTATTCCATAGGAATACTCTAAGAGAATGTAGGTCTTCTGTGCTAAATGCAATTCAATAACATAATGAGCATTTAGTACATTAAAAAAATATTCTGAATTCCATGTGTTCCTATATTTCTAGTTTCCTTCCTAAACTAGAAGATTCCTTTTTTTTTAATAAATTTTATTTATTTGACAGAGAAAAAGAACAAGCACAAGCAGTGGGGAGTGGCAGGCAGAGGGAGAGGGAGAAGCAGGCTCCCCACTGAGCAGGGAGCCCAACACCAGGCTCAATCCCAGGACCCTGGGATCATGACCTGAGCCAAAAGCAGACGCTTAACAACTGAGCCACCCTGGCACCCAAAATTAGAAGATTCTTAAGGAATGGAACTCAGTACATTAACCATGTATTCTAAAACAGTGCTGAAATACACATTTAAATAAATACTTCTGCCTTGTTTTTAGACCTCACCCTGAATTCAGTTGTTGGGATAGCCATATACATTAAAAACTTGAAAAACAGGAGGGGTGGTGTTATGGACATTGGGGAGGGTATGTGCTATGGTGAGTGCTGTGAAGTGTGTAAACCTGGTGATTCACATACCTGCAACCCGGGGGGAAAAATATATTATATGTTTATAAAAAATAAAAAATTATTTAAAAAAAACTTGAAAAACAGAATTTTGTGAATCACATATATACATGAAAGTCTAAAATTTATATAGCGCTCAAATATTAAACTAAGAAAGTCCTATGATCATGCAGGCATTTTCTGTTTTCTTTGGTCATGTTTGTAATCTCATCATGAGTTTGTAAATTTATAATTTTTACTAAATAGAGCAGGAAAGAAAGAAGCTAATAAATATCTATTGTAGGGTTTCTGAATGGATAGATGATACAGAAAAAAATAAAACTTTTCAAAAAAGGACAAATAAAATGGAACTGGAACTACCAATACACATCATTCATTAATCTTTCAATTTTCACATTAGATAGAATACCACAGAGATGTCATAACGTTTATCATATCACTTCTGAAGCCTGCTTTTCTCTTGTTTTTTTATTTTTGATAATTAGAATCCTCTCTTCTAGGGTCTTAGATTTCATTTGATTTCTACAGTTGTTAGAGAGAAACACAAAGAGAAAACACACAAAAAAGTTTTCATACCTGATCCATACAGTCTCACTGCTTCTGAACGAGGAGGAAGGCGCCGGTTCAGATCAGGTGAAATGTGCGGATACCTGTAGCACGGGTTGTAAATGTCATAGCCAGGTCCATGCTGGGATGAACTGGAAAGTTCTACCTTTCGATCTCCAAAAGATGCTCTGGCAGATCCTGAAAGTAAGTGTTTCTAAAGTTTTATAATACACTTTTCTTGGAGTTATTAGCTAACAGCTAATGCAGCCAAGGCAGAGGGAAAAAAAATTTTTGTCTCAAGTAATACCAAATCACATGTGCTTGAAATATAAAAAATAAGCACACATTTATTGAGCTCTGCATGGAGTCTTCTGCCAGGGATCAGCTATGAGCCCTGCTTTCAAGACAGTCTGGTAAATTTTTGGCATTTTTCTTTGCCCCATAAACAATTCTGTATTTTGTAATCTGAGTTTCCTTTTATTTTTCTACTTACACAAAGAACACCTTTTAAGTAAAAAGATAATCATTGTTTTGATGAAGATGCAGAACATTTATACAAACTGACAGCAAGCTGAGGGACACAGAACAATTCTTAATAACTCTGAAAGGACTGAAATAACAGAGTAATGTTCTCTAATCACAATGCAATAAAGTTAGCAATCAACAAAAAGGTGATTAGAAAATATTTATATGGAAACACAACAGTCCTAGGATAACCAAAACAAATCTTTAAGGAGAAAAACAAGATTAAAAGATCTGTGCTACTGGGTATTAAGAACAGAACACTAGCACAATAAAGTAAGACTGAGCAGAACAGAAAGAGACACACATTATTTTGTGGACATTAGATTTACAATCAATGTGGCACTGGAAAATGGTGCAGAAAGAACAGTCTTATCAATAAAAGGTGCTAAGACAATTAGATATTGATATATACTAAAAAAAAAAAAAACAAAACAAAAAAAAAAACACCTTCATCCCAGCTTAAAACATTCACAAAACAGTAATTTCAATTGGATGTGGGTCTGAACTAAATGTTAAAGGTAAACCAATAAAACTTATACACTTAAATAAATGTATAAGGCAGTTTTCACAGCCTTAGATCAGGGAAGAACTTCTTAAATGGAACATAGCATTTATCATAAAAAATTTTTAATACACTGAACTACATTAAAATTGACATTTTCCATTTTTCTAGACTATTGAAGAGGGTGCAAAGGTAACCGACTGTGGGAGAAGACATGTACAAGAAGCAGAACCAACAGTACATGGTTCTGGCCATACAATGACCAGAATACATCAGGAATTCCCACAAATCAGTAAGGAAAAGACAGGCAGGGCCACGTATAAATTGGCTTAAGGACTCGAGCAGACACTTGAGAAGAGAGGCTATCCAAAGAGCCAAAAAATATGAGCAGGTGCTCAATTTCATTAGTCACGAGGCAAATGCAAATGAAAACTCCAAGGAGATTCCACTCCAGACTCACCGGCATGGTTAAAATCAAAAAGCCTGACAAAAGCAAGTGTGGACAAGAGGAGCACAACGTGAGCTACCAAGCTTGGCTGGTGGGAATCATAAACTGAGACAATCCCCGCAGAAAACAGCGGGGCAAACTCGACAAAGGCTGCGCTATGCATACCCTGTGACATGAAGGTGCTGTTCTGGGACACGTACATGACTGAAATGCCCGCACGTGTGCTCCCCAAGACTCGTATAAGCATGTGCATAAGCATCATTATCCATCACGACCAGAAAATCAGAAAAAACTCAATGACCATCAACAGTAAAATGGACTGTAGTTTATACCTACAATAACCATCAACAGTAAAATGACTGTAGTTTATACCTACTACTAAAAGCAACTTTTGTATGCTGTACTGACACATGGCTGTATACCATGCCATTTGGGGTAAAAATGAATCTATTTTTTAGTAAATACAATAAATATATTGTACAGATATTAAAGCCAACTGAAGCTACTGACAACAATGTGAATGACTCTCACAAAAATGATGTTGAATGAAAGAACCCATAAACAGGAGACTATGGTAAATATGGCATTTCATTTACCTAAAGGTCAGAACACAGAAAAAAATAAACCATGACATTTAGGTATATGTGCTAAGGTGGTTTAAAAAAAAAAAAAAGGGCAGAACAGCAAGGAAGCAATAATCATTGCAGTTGGGACCTGATTACTCTGGAGTGACAGAAAAGAGGGAAGAGGGAGACGTCTGTGTACTGGGGTGATACATATCTGTTTACTTGAGTGGTGGCCATACATGTATTTTGCTTAATAAATTATGGAACTATGTATTTCTGCTTTGTTCCTTTTGTTCCCTTTTTCTACATGTGCATATTTCCAATTTAAAAAGGGTAAAACCAGTAGATCAAATTCCTTCCAAAGTTCAGAATCGTATTGGAAATAATATAGAGACATAAAATAAAGTTTTCAAGTATTTAAATTATTGCCATCTTTTCATCCTTTTCATCCTATTTAAAATAGAACCCACAGTATAAACCAATACTTTCTGAATTAAGCTAACCCATAAAACAGGTGGCTTCATACTGAGTTCAGAAAAGAAAAATAAAATATGGGGTTATGAGGTGAGATCTTACACTTACCCAGTTCAAATAACTATGTGTGTAATCCAACACAATACACAGGCAGAGGGGTGCCAAGAGGGAGTTATGATGCCAGAGAGCTTTGCGAGGAGCCTGTACACCTTAGGAACTAACCCTTAAGTCATTCAGTGCATAAGCACTACCACAAGTCTGTTTATGGTAACAAGGATACACTGTCACGAGTCGTAGCACCAAAGATGACTCACTACCTTTATAGGCTACACCTAAAAAAAAATATTCTGATTTCATTTTTCCTTAACAGAATTCCAATTTTCCCCTCAAACAGTATACAGTGATATCATTTTTAAAGTTCAAGAGGAACTTCTCTCAATTTACAGAACCACAGTACTATAAAACTAACATAGAGTAACATTTACTTTACACCTCTCAAAAGATCTATTTAAAATTTTAGTATTTATTCGAAATGCATTCTCTTGATGGAAAGGTAGACAGATATGTGACAAAGCAAATATGGCAAGATGTTAGTGATAGAATCTTTGTGTTACAAAGCAGTAAGCAACAGCAATGAAACAAAACACATTTCAAATACTTGACATATAATGTCAGTCATTACTGACAGTGGTCGGCCCCATCTCCCTCTCAAAATTTCCTTGTCAGCCCATCACTCATAGGCACATACACATACAGCAGGCACATGTCTGACTTCTAGAGTTAGACACCTAGAACACTTTCTCGACTCTAATAGAGTCATCTTTCTCTCCAATATGATCAAAATCAGATGACTTTACCACATACTCACTGAGCCTATAATTTAAGTGTAAACCCATTTCTTCATTCATTCAAATCAAAAAGCAATCTGTTTTCCAGTGACCTAATAAAACAGACAAAAGAAGAACCACCACATATAGCCAGATAGGTATTTCTTATTTTCTGATTATGAAAATAATACATAAGGTACCCTTAATGTTTAAGAATACAGAATTTATTAAATAAATTATGGTACATCTAAGGATTTAATTACTACGGGGCCATTAAAAAGCAATGAACATGAAAACATGTTCACAATGTGTGACAAGAATAAAACAGATTCCCAAACTGTTTATATAGTTTAATCCCAATCCTGTTAACAAGTACTGAGAAAGAGGAAGACCAATGATCAGGGTGTGCTGTGGCCAAGAGCTTGTAAACACTGCTTTTGAGAGACACTGCTGCCATGCAAAACTAGGTGGTGGGCGAAGCATGGGGTTCTTCTTTCCTTGAAGAAAGAAGGAAGAAAGGAAGGGAGGGGGGAAGGAGGAAGGACAGAAGGAAGGAAGTAAAGATGGAAGGAAGATGGATCACTCCTACCAAACCCAAGTCTCCTGCAGATAACAACAGTACACTGTAGACCAAAAAGAGCATGAACAAAAACCCTGAAGGCACTGGAGAGTGAGCAGAAGCAGGGCATATTCAGGACAGCACTGACTCTTGGAAGAAAGGGAATGGCCATCTGTTTTTAATGACTGTCTGCTTTAGCACAAGCCAAAGTTGGTGCTGCACAGGGCAGATAAAATGCCAAAAGAAAATCCACACTCTTTCTGGCCTAAAGAACCAGAGGGTAGAGTTCAGAGCAACCGCAGCTGCTAGAAAGTAAGGTGGGTATCTTGGAAAGGAAAAAGCCCCAAATTCTGTGAATAAAGTCTGCTCAAACACCTGGCTGATCCCTGAGCCACACATATGCGGGATAGACTCCAACGAAGGATACAAAAACCAAGGTGAGATAAGAGCTGCCATCAAAGACACAGAATTTGCAGCATAGTCCAACAAAGTTCATTGCCTGGTTAAAAGAAAGAAAAAAAGGAGGGGGGAATCCCTCTTACCTCAGAGTAATATAATGGATTCTAAAGTGTCCATGACACAACATCCCAAACCCAGAATACAATTCAAAATTACTCCATACACAATGAAACATGAAAAGGTGACCCATTCCCCACCCCCCAAAAAAGACAAACCATAGAATCCAAACCTAAATGACTCTGATGTTAGAATTAACAGAGAAACATACTAAAGCCCAAAGACATAGAAGAAAATAGGTTTATGGTAATGAAAAAAAAAAGAAAACAAAATCACAGCAAAGAAACAAAATATATGAGAAAGAACCAAATGTAAATTCAACAACTGAGAAACACAATGTCTAAAATAAAAATTCACTTGATGGGCTTAACAGCTGTATGACAGAGAAAAGAGTGAACTTGAAAATCAATAATATCCAATCTTAAGGGTGGGGGAAATGGTAAACAACAAGCAAAAGAAGTCTCAGAGGCTCATAAAACAATATAAAAAGGTCCAACATATGTCTAATTGGAGTCCCAGAATGAGAAGAAAGGATGAGGCAGAAAATCATATTTGGAAAAATATTCTAGATTTTGATAGGAGTTTGGATTACAATGTTAATGCATTTTTCCAAACTCAACAAAAAAACCCTCAAAACTGAGGCAGTTCATTTTGTATAAGGTTTATGTCAAAAGAAGAAAATTGTAAACAGATACTAAACTCTGATAAAGTATATATATGCTTAAGTATTCGGAAGAAAACGTATCAGTGTCATTTCACATTGTGAAATGTGTTCTCCACGCCCCTCCAACTCATAAAGGACTAATAACAGATACAGGAACCAATAGATAGATATGTGATAAAGTATGGTAAAATATTAATGATCAATTCTATGTGGTGAATATATGGGTATTCACTGTTATAGTCTTTCAACTTCTTTGTATGTTTGAAATTTTTCACAAAAAAATTTTGAGGGGGGGAAAACATTGTGACAGTGTTTCAATGACTAAAGCAAATTATTTTTAAAATACAAGAATTTCGGGGCGCCTGGGTGGCTCAGTGGGTTAAGCCGCTGCCTTCGGCTCAGGTCATGATCTCAGAGTCCTGGGATCGAGTCCCGCATCGGGCTCTCTGCTCAGCAGAGAGCCTGCTTCCCTCTCTCTCTCTCTGCCTGCCTCTCTATCTACTTGTGATTTCTCTCTGTCAAATAAATAAATAAAACCTTTAAAAAAAAAAAAAAAAAATACAAGAATTTCATGTTGCTTCTTCTTATCATCATAATTCCACAGGCCTCTAACATCAGCCAAAATCTACCCAATGAATCTATCTCACTCAAGTGGCTATTTAGACTGAGAAGTTGCATATACAATGGAATATTAGTCAGTCATTCAAAAAAAAGAAATCTTACCATTTGCAAGGACGTGGATGGAACTAGAGAGTATTATGCTAAGCAAAATAAGTCAGTCAGAGAAAGACAAAAATCCTATGATTTCACTCATCTGTGGAATTTAAGAAACAGAACAGATGAACATAGAGGAAGGGAAGGAAAAAAAAAAAAAGATGAAACCAGAGAGAGAAAGAGACAAACCATAAGAGACACTTAATCATAGGAAACAAACTGAGGGTTGCTGGAGGGGAAGTGCGTGAGGGGATGGGGTAATTGGATGATGGGCATTAAGGAGGGCATGTGATGGAATGAACACTGGGTGTTAAATGCAACTGACTAAACTCTTTAACTAACAATACACTGTATGTTAATTGATCTTAAATTTTTTTTTAAAAGGCCACATCTACACACAAATGTGCGTTGGTTGTGATCAGATTTCATAACGGGACCTGTCAAAAATATTATACATTAAGTTCCTCTGCAGAAAAAGCAAAACAAAAATAAATAAATAAATAAAAAGTTATACATAAAACAATTTTAAAACTTTCAAGTTATAAAAGAGCAAAATAACAGAAACAATAGCATTTAAATGCTATGTGTTGATCTTTAAATCCTGCGTGTCATTTTTTTACCTTCAAGTTCCTCCAGATGTGACAGAGTTCCTGGTACCCTGGGCTGAACATATGAGAGCTTAAACCTGGGCACCACGAATGGTACGTCTTTGCCATCAGATGGTAATTTGGAAAGCAAGTAATCCTCAGTACAGCCAACCTGAGGCTTTACCGAAACAGCAGTCAAGGGAGGGACAGAGACGGGGGTATCCTGAGTCTCTGAGACTGCTGCTTGAAAGTCTCTCTCCCTGGAAACTGCATGTAAAAGAAGAAAAAAGAAAAGAAAAAAGAAAAATCACAAGTATGAATGTAGAGTTATCTCTAATAATCTAAAGTTAGCATACTTTGGTACTTACTTCATCATTTTAGAACAAACCTCTAATACAGAAACCTCTACGTAGTTTTCCTATCAAGCACTTCTGGAATCTATATTAATTCTGTCCAGGCAATATTTGAGAAATTAATATACTATTTCTAAAGTATATCAACTTATCATAATGGTAAAAGCAGTTTTGAAAGCAACTCATTCCCACAAAAGGGTTCACAGATGGAAAACAAGTTTATTTTGTAGTTAATTCCACGATACTTTTAAGTAAAATACTGTCAACAAAGCAATTCTTGTTGTCAGTACTGGTGGTTAACATCAGTCTTAAATATATAAAAGAATTCTGAAAAAAAAGCTAAAGGTCTCCAAGTCTACAAAAACCTTCACCCAATCACAAAATAAAATGTATTTTTACCCTAATATAATGGCAACTTTCCCTGTTCTAGCTTCTGTGACCCATTTTGGCCCTGTCTCAAAGGCTGATGACTTCGGATGGGGAGGTAAAGGACACCCAGAGTTCATCTTTATGTACAATTAGTACTGTCTGTTGACTTCAGAAATGAAAGTACAACTACTACTGTGTAGGAATTATGAAATGTTTTAATGCAAAAAGAAGCCTTCGTACTCAAATATACTAGGAAGCTATACTCTAGATGAAGGAATACAAGAGAAAGCCAGAGAAAAATAAAGTCACAACTCTGAAGAGAGGAGAACATGCAGTTGAAAGGGAACTCTTCAGGAGTCCTTGATAAATATGGGGTCTTGATGAAATAATGGGTCTCCTCTCCAGCAGCCTTTCATTTGTGAAAGGCAGTTTTTTAATGCACTGTTCATAAACTAGAAATCGTCTTTATTCAAATGAAAGCATTTGCCAGAGTACACTGTCCCCAAACACACCCAACACTTTTCTTTCCCTGCCTTTGCCTGTACAATTTCAACCACCTCTCACACCCAGTTCCAATTTTTACCTACTCTTACTGCCTTCTGCCGACCCAGCTGCCGAAATCCTCTCTAGACTCCCATACCAAATGCCATCCTCTCCATGGTGATGTCCTAGGGTGTTTCCGGAGTTAATGTTGAATTTATCTCTCTCCTTCCATACTCCAGGGTACTTTAATACTTACCTAGTATGCCTCTTATTTATGTTTCTGTCTCCCCCACAAAGTTAGGAAATACATCTCACTTATCTTTATATTACAAAATGCCACAAATAAAAAAGACACTAAATACATGTTTGTTGAAGTCAAAAGAAGCCAAACTCACAATTATGCTTTTCTGTGCCACCATAGAAACATCCTCTACAGCAACTCTTTATAAATTCTGCTGCCATTACATCCAATTTCCAATATTCAGCAATTGATAAACTTCCAATTTTAGTATTAATCTGTTGGTAGAATAGAAAACAAGTTAACATGATCATGCTTAATGCCATTAGGTATCACTAAATAAATCATATTATCTGTCTTTCTAAGATGAATGAGGAATACAAAGCAAAAATGTTTAGAGAAGATAGATTTTTCACCTTATATGTAATTTTGTATGAGCCAGCCTCCTTATAAGTTATTAAAATGACATACTCAAAAATCACTAACTGAACAATCTCAATGTCAAATCTGGAAAGAAAAGAAAAGGAAAAATTGGGGTGTCTCAGTGGCTCAGTGGGTTAAAGCCTCTGCCTTCGGCTCAGGTCATGATCCCAGGGTCCTGGGATTGAGCCCCATGTCGGGCTCTCTACTCAGTGGGGGGAGCCTGCTTCCCCTTCTCTCTCTCTGCCTGCCTCTCTGCCTACTTGTGATCTCTGTCTGTCAAATAAATAATAAAATCTTTAAAAAAGAGAGAGAGAGAAAGAAAGAAAAATTCCACCCTCTATTACGCTGAGCAGAATAAGTCAATCAGAGAAAGACAATTATCATATGATTCCCTGATACCAGGAATTTGAGAGGCAGAGTCAGGGGCTTGGGGGGTAGGGAAGGAAAAATGAAACAAGATGGGATCGGGAGGGAGACAAACCATAAGAGACTCTTACTCTCACAAAACAAACTGTGGGTTGCGGGGGTAGGGGAGTGGGTAGAGAGAGGGTGGTTGGGTTATGGACATTGGGGAGGGTATGTGCTATGGTGAGTGCTGTGAAGTGTGCAAACCTGGCAATTCACAGACCTGTACCCTGGGGCTAATAATATATGTTAATTAAAAATAATTTTTAAAAATTCCACCTTCAATTTTCCTTTTTGCCAGATATATCCAAATCAATGCCCAAGCAAAATTTCCAAGAAAATATGGCACACATAAAAAGTGTGAGAAAAATTTTACTTCCTCCACATCAATTCTTTTGGAAATCCAAAGGTCCCATAATGGGGCCAATAAACAACTTCATACTTTATAAGTTGGTTTAACATTTAGAATTACACAAAGAGAAAAATATATCTTAAACACTGTATTTCATACATCCACACACACTCAGATATCAGTTACCTAAACCACAAATAACAAAAACTGGAAATAAAGGGAGTCAGTTTTATTTTACCTTTTTTTTTTTTTTTTACTTTTTTTTTTACTTTTTATTTAAAGTAATCTCTACACCCAACATGGGGCTTGAATTTACAACCCCAAGATCAAGAGTCACATGCTATACCAACTAAGCCAGTCAGGTGCCCCAGGAGTCTGTTATAAATTAATCAGGAACATAAAATTGAAGAACTTCACATCCAATTGCCCACCCTGGCCTCACTGACTTAATTCCAAATGCACTCTTTTCATTTATGCATATTTACACTCCATACATTTTTCATGGAAAATTTCAAGTGTTTACAAAAGATGATAAAATGGTATAAGAAAACCCCTATCATCCAGACTAAAGAGTTATCAATTCATAGTGAATCTTAATTCATCTCTGTGTCCCCAGTTGTTTCTGGGATCTCTAAATAACAAATCTTCTGACTTTACTTCTTTTGTGTGGGTGTACTGAAATGGCGCCTTCAATCAATCAACCCCGGGGGGTTTTCCACTTCCCCAAAGCGGGAACTCAGATGATGAGGGAGCTACCCACCAACCCCCAGAGGTGACTTACACCTCCCCCTTTAGCAGGTCATAAGCTGTATCTTCTCAGTGTAATACCCGAGCTCTGCTTCCAAACACGGTCACCAACAAATTATTTGTCAAAATGCTGGACTTTTGCCCATCTGATGGGAAATAAATGGTATCTCGTGTTGTGTGTGGGGTTTTTTTTTAAGATTTTATTTATTTATTTGACAGACAGAGATCACAAGTAGGCAGAGAGGCAGGCAGAGAGAGAGAGGAGGAGGAAGCAGGCTCCCTGCTAAGCAGAGAGCTCAATCCCAGGACCCTGGGATCATGACCTGAATGGAAGGCAGAAGCTTAACCCACTGAGCAACCCAGCCACCCCATCTCGTGTTGTTTTAATTTGCATCTCTTTCAGTGTGAAGGTGGGCACCTTTTCATAAAAGGCTAATCTGTATTTGTTTCTATGAATTCCCTGTTCATTATCTCTTGCTCATCTTTCTATAAAGCTATTTTGGTCATTTCTGCCTCAGTTTTGGAGGATTTTTATATACTTGAGAGATTAACACATTATCCATGATATTAAGTGGCAAACATTCTTCTAGCTATCATTTGCCTTGTTATGGGATTCTCTGCTGAGAAAGGAAGAGAATGTGTGTGTATAAATAAATGTATATATATTTATATATAATATAAATATTATATAATATAAATATATATACACACAGATAAATAGAAACATACAAGTGTTTGGATATACACACATGTAGTTTTACTTATCTGTGTTTTCCCTTTTTGCTTCTGGATTTGGAGTCACGAGAAAGTTTTCTGCATACATAGGTCATAAAAGACTTCACTCATGGTTTCTTCTAATACTTAGCACGGTGTTACTTTCTATTACGAACAGCCTGGTGTTCATATGAGAATTAGAGTCAATCCTTCCTTTCCCAATTGGCTATTCTGGTATCAAAATATCACCATTTACTTAAAATTCCATATTTTTGTCAATGATTTTAGAATGCTGTCTTTATTACAGACTAAATTTCTATATAAAATTGGGCTTATTTCTGTATTTTCTATTCTCTGCACTTGGTCTGTCTTTTCCTGTACCACATTTTAAAATTATAATGGCTTATAATAACAGGCTTACATATGTAGGAGGGCTAGTTCCCATCCCTACTGCTTTTCAATTTCAAGGTTTTCCTATCTATCCTGCTTATCAGTTCTTGCAAATAAACTTCATAATCTGTCTAGCCCCAGAAGAAAAAACCTAATGGTATTTTCATTAGGATTCTGTTACATTTATAAATGATTTTAGAAAAACCTAACCTTCTTAAGTTGTTGTGTATGCCTACCCAGAACATTTGTTCAAATCTGCATTTGTATCTTTGGGAGTTTTTACAGTTTTTTTCATGTAAGTGCAGAACTTTCCTTGTTAAGTATATGCCTTTTATAAACAGCATCTTTTCTTCCATTATCATCTTGTAACAAATTTGTTTTAAAAATTTATACATTTTCAGGGCACTTGGGTGGCTCAGTTGGTGGAGCATCCAACTCTTGATTTTGGTTCAGGTCATGATCTCAGGGTCATGAGACCGGAGTGGGGTCAACTTGTCCCTCTCTCTTTGCTCCTGCCCCAGCTCATTCTCTCTCTCCCTTTCTAAAATAAATATTTTTTAGAAATTTATATATTTTCAAAATCCCTTTTCAACCCTAGTTTAAAGAACGCATTCCTTGACCACTTGGACTATATTAATTTCTCTCATTTGTAAACATCCAGTGAACTTTTTAAAAATTTATATTTTTCTTGACATTTGTAACACTTGTTCTCTCTCCCCGACTAAAACATAAACTTTTCAGAAACAGTATTATATTTAGTTTCTACTTCACACTCAGCATCCTATATGGTGCTGGGAATATAACAGGAAAGCAGCTATGTAGTTGATAGAAAAGGGAACAAAGTAGAACAACCAGTTCGTATAAAAACTCTTAATAAATTCATCAAAGCACATTTCTGACCCCAGTCAGCCTGCAAATACTTGAGAGGGCTGTGGGAGGACTGCTTAAAAACAATTAGTGCTTCTGGGGAAAAGGTCGATGACCTTTAAGATAATGAACTGGGGACTATGGGGGAGGAATGCAGCAAAGGAAACAAGTTTATGCCGATAATAAAGCAGACAGAGTTTGCTTGGACAACTCCTAGAGGGCAGAGAGGTGTATGGAGAACCACAACGTCAGTAGAAGGTCCCACTCCAGTACCCAGCAGAGTACTGATCAGAGCATGAGTGCAAGCAAATTACAAGCCTGGGCAAAGACTACCAGAAAAGATTACAAAAACCATACCAACACCCATGAATGTTGGTATTAATGCCTGTCCCCACCAACCAAACTGGGCAACCACGTAATTCACAGGATATTGGGTAGAATACTCAGAAGGGTCTGGCTTCCTCAGTGAGAAATAAAGAGCCCTAAACGCTAGTCTGCTTTCCACCTAACAAATTTAAAAAGCAAGACTCAAATGGATTAAACCATTTTCAAAAAAACTATGTTCCAAAGCAAAAAAAAAAAAAAAAAAAAATTAATAAAAATCTAAATAATATCCAGCATACAAAGTACAATTCTGGCATCTAATAAAAAATTCCCAAACATGCAAAAAAAAAAAAAAAAAAAAGAAGAAAGAAAGAGGGGCACCTGGGTGGCTCAGTGGGTTAAGCCTCTGCCTTCGGCTCAGGTCATGATCCCAGGGTCCTGGAATCGAGCTCCACATCAGGCTCTCTGCTCAGCAGGAAGCCTGCTTCCTCCCTCTCTCTCTGCCTGCTTCTCTGCCTACTTGTGATCTCTGTCTGTTAAAAATAAATAAATAAAATCTTAAAAAAAAAAAAAGAAAGAAAGACAAGAAAAATCAAATCTGGTTCCCACCTAGAAATGACATGAACATTTAAGGATATTAAAACCATCTGACTGGCTCTATATGTTCAAAAAGGAGTGACATGAAAGATAGAAAAAAAGACCCAACTTCTTTTTTTTTTTTTTCTTAAATATTTTATTTATTTATCAGAGAGAGAGCGAGCGAGAGCGAGCACAGGCAGACAGAGTGGAAGGCAGAGTCAGAGGGAGAAGCAGGCTCCCTGTGGAGCAAGGAGCCCGATGTGGGACTCGATCCCAGGACGCTGGGATCATGACCTGAGCCAAAGGTAGCTGCTTAACCAACTGAGCCACCCAGGCGTCCCAAGACCCAACTTCTAAAGATGAAAATTACAATATCTGAGATGGAAAATACACTGGATGGTATTAAAAGCAGATCAGATATTGCCAAGGAAAAGCTTAATGAACATGAAGATATAGTTAAGGAAATTACCCAAAATGAAACAAAGAACAAAGAAGAATAAAGACAAAAGAGCATCTGTAGCCCATGGTACAATTTCCAACAGCCTAATATACATGTAACCGAAGTCCATGAAGGAGATGGGGGAGGCAGAAAAAAATATTTGAAGAAATAATACCAACATTCTTCAAATTTGAAACTACCAACCACAGATCTAAGAACCTCAACAAACACCAAGCATAGGAAGTATGAAGAAAACCATGCCAAGACACATTATAATAACATGGATCAAAACCAGTGATAAAGAGGAAATCTCAAAAGCAGCTAGGAAAAAAAAAAAAAAAGAACTTGGCTTTTATTTTCTTAAATATAGCCCATCATAATTATTTAAATTTTTAAGCTTTATTTAATTATTTGAGTTGGGGGAGGAAGGGCAGAGGGAGAAAGAGAATCTCAAGCAGACTCCCTGCTGAGCAGGGAGCTCACAACACTGAGATGATGAGCTGAGCTGAAAGCAAGAGTTAGATGCTCAACCCACTGAGCCACGCAGGTATCCCCCCATCATGGTTATTTTAATAATCTATGACTGGCAATTCCAATATGTAAGATTTTGTAAGTTTATGTCTATCTGTTGTTTCTGCTAATTCTTATTCAGGTTGTCTTATTTCCTGTGCATTTGATTATCTTTGACAAATTATTCAGGGACCTTGAAATTTTACTCATAGAACTTTTTAAGCCAAAGATGAAAATATACTCTCAGAGAATATCTGCATTTGTTTACCATATTATTTTATTTTAGCAGGCTCCATGCCTAGCACGGAGCCCAACATCGGGCTTGAACTCACAACCCTGAGATCAAGAACTGAGCCGAAATCAAGAGTCAGATGCTTAACTGACTGAGCCACACAGGTGCCCCTTACCAAATCACTTTAAATTCATACCTCAACATAGATCCTAGCTGAAAAATGGGCAAAGGATGTGAATAGATATTTCTCCAGAGACAGATAAATACCCAATAAACACATGAAAAGGTGCTTAACATCATCAGTTATTAGGGAAATGCAAATGAAAACCACAATGAAACACCAATCCACATACACTTAGGATGGCTATAATCAAAAAGATAGACAAAAACAAGTGTTAGCAAAGATATGGAGAAACTGGAACCCTCACTGGTTGTTGGTGAGAATGAAAAATAGTGCAGCTGATCTGGAAAATGGTTCACCAGTTCCTCAAAAACTTAAAAACAGAATTACCATATGACCCAAGAATTCACTCCCTAGGTCTTTTATACTACAAGAATGAAAAAATATATATCCACACAAAAACTTATACACAAATGTTCATGGCAGCATTATTCATAATAGCCAAAAAGTAGATATGACCCAAATGTCCATCACCTAACATACAGAAAAATAAAATGTGTTACACCCACAGAAGGGAATCTTATTCTGCCATTAAAAGGAATGAAATACTGATTTGTGTTACAACATGGATAGACCTTAAAACCATTATGCTAAGTGAAAAAGGCAAGACACAAAAGACCACATATTGTATCATTTCATTAATATGAAATGCCCAGAATAAGCAAAGCCATAGAAACTGAAAGTACAGCAGTGACTACAGGGGTTGGGGGGAGAGGAGGAAATGAGAGGTGATTGCTAATGTGTACAAGGTTTCTTTCCTGGCTAAAGAAAAATATTCTAGAATTAATGATGATCGTTGCACAGCTTTGTGAACACATAAAAAACCACTGAACTGTACACCTCAAAAGCGTAAATTTTATGGTATGTGAATTATATATAAAGAGAAATAAGATATTTAAAAAATTACACCATGAAATGTTTTTGGACTACCAATGCAATGTGAACCAGGCCCTACCACTGCCAATACACTGGTTATAACAATTTCCCGAGGACAGGTTTTCTTCCCTCATTTTACTTGGCATCAAGGCAACTTTCCTTACAGATCTTTGAAAGAGGTAGGGTGAGTTTTAGTCCTTGACAGCACACACCTTTGGGAATCTCAGAATTAACGGCAGAGAGTCTTTTGTTAGCTTGCCTTGAATAAGCCCAGGGCTGACTTCTTTTTTTTTTTAAGATTTTATTTATTTATTTTGACAGAGAGAGATCACAGTAGGAGAGAGGAAGGGAAGAGATCACAGAGAGAGGAAGGGAAGCAGGCCCCCTGCTGAGCAGAGAGCCCGATGTGGGACTCGATCCCAGGACCCTGAGATCATGACCTGAGCTGAAGGCAGCGGCTTAACCCACTGAGCCACCCAGGCGCCCCCCAGGGCTGACTTCTAACTATGCCTCCTGCAAATTCACCAAGTTCTTAATCAAATCTAATTAAGTACCCCCAGTTCAGCAAATGCTCTCAGAGCAAATAAGACTTAAGGGCTCCTTTACTCTCAGATTTTCAGCTTTCTTTTATATTTTGGCATAATTAATTCCTAAGTACCTTTTTTAAAAATTTAAATAAAGTATTCTTGGCTATTTGCAGTGTGAAGGTTTTCCTAAATATCTTAACTATATCCCCAAATGAAAATTCTATATTTACTTCTCAAGTTAAAACGAACTCCAGTGAGTTAGGACAGGATTTGCAAAAACCAAAGACAGTCTACATTAAAGTAGCTTCAGTTTTATAGGGCATCTGGGTGGCTCAGTCAGTTAAGCATAAAACTCTCAATTTCAGCTTACACCATGATCTCAGGGTTGTGAGATCAAGCCCCAAGTGGGGCTCCGTGCTGGGAGTGGAGCCTGCTTAAGATTTTCTTTCACTCTCGCTCGCTTGCACTCTCTTTCTCTCTCTCTCTCTCTCCTCCATCCCTACCCCATTTCCCTCTCTAAAAAACTTAAATAAATTATAAAAAAAAAAAAAATAAAGTAGCTTCAGTATTACTTGTGACCTCAGTGGATTACAATAGATATTTAAGATTAAAAATATATTCCAAAGAAAAGTCTACTTTAGAAAAAAATTAATTTGAAGGGGAGTCTAGTTTTAAAAGAACTATGAGTAGATGACTCATTCTTTTAGGTATCCTATCTCTTTATACAAGTATAGTAAATAAGATTGCAGGCAGGATACACAAAGAGACCAAACAAAGAAACATATGCACACATATATAGAAACTTGACATATGATGTTTATAGATCACTGGGAGGAAAACCAGAATATTCAGTAAATGATTCTGGGAAACACTGATTACCCATAATGGAAAAAAAAAAAAAGAAACTGGATCCCCACCTCACACCACACAAAAATCAATGCCACATGGATTAAAGACATAAATATGAAAGGCAGTATTTTAAAGCTTTCAGAAGAAAACATCAGACTATATCTTTACAACCTCAAGGAAGAGATAGATGTGTCAAACAAGATGCCAAAATCACAAACTGTAAAGGAAAAGGCTGACATATTCAACTACACTATAGAATGCATCCACCAAAAACCACATAAAGTAAACGAACAGAAAAAACACCACATAAAGTAAAAGACAAGCCACTTACTGGGGAAAAGATATTTGCCACATGCATAACTGATAAGAATTAGTACCACAAATAAATAAATATAACTTCTAGAAATCAAATTATAAAAGTTTAAAAAAAATAGGCAAAAGACAGACATCTCATGGAAGAGGAATTATGGAAGGTTTGGGAAATGTAAATTAAACCTCTAATGGAGTACCAATTCTCACCCACCAGACTGTTGAAAAGAAACAATTCAGATAACTACCAATATTGTACAAATGCCTCAAATGTTGAGGAAGGGAACAAAATGAACACTTCAGGGGCGCCTGGGTGGCTCAGTGGGTTAAAGCCTCTGCCTTCGGCTCAGATCATGATCCTGGGGTCCTGGGATGGAGCCCCATATCGGGCTTTCTGTTAAGTAGGGAGCCTGCTTCTTCTTCTCTCTCTCTCTCTGCCTGCCTCTCTGCCTACTTGTGATCTCTGTCTGTCAAATTAAAAAAAAATTTTTTTAAATGAACACTTAACACACTGCCTGTTAAAGTATAAACTGGTACAATCACTTTATAAAACAATTCAGCATTATCTAGCAGAACAGAAGACCCACAACTCTACTCCTAGGCAGAGACATGGAGTAGAATGGCCCTAACAAGTGCGTGTGGGTGGCTCAGTCAGCTGGGCATTTGCCTTCAGCTTGGGTCTTAATCTCAGGGTCCCGGGATCAAGCCCCTGTGCTGGGTTCTGTGCTCACTGGGAAGTCTGCTTCTCCTTCTCCCTCTGCCCCTCCCCCTACTCACACACGCTCTCTCAAGTAAATGGATAAAATCTTTTTTTTTTTTAAAGATTTTATTTATTTACTTGAGAGAGAGACAGTGAGAGAGAGCATGAACGAGGAGAAGGTCAGAGAGAGAAGCAGACTCCCCATGGAGCTGGGAGTCCGATGCGGGACTCGATCCCAGGACTCCAGGATCATGACCTGAGCCGAAGGCAGTCGTCCAACCAACTGAGCCACCCAGGCGTCCCTAAATGGGGGGACGCCCATTCTTAAAAAAAAAAAAAAAAAAGGCCATGACAGAAGTTTTTAATGGCAAAAAGTAAAAATTAAATTAAAAAAAAACTGAAAACACCTCTAGATATCCATTAACAGGGAGATAGATAAACGATGGAAAAGTCATACAGTGGAATGATATAGAACAATAAAAAGTAAATGAACTATAACATTTACATTATGAGTCTCATAATGTGCAAAAAAAAGTCACAGAATAGACAAAACTAAACTTTATATTATTTATGAATACACACCTATGTAGCAAAACTATATAGAAAATCAAAGAGTGTGGGGGGAAAAAAAGATGCAGAGAAGAAGATACAATCAGGGCTTTGAAAATACTGACAATGTATTAGCTCTAAAGCATGATAAAAGTACAGTGGTTTTTTTTTTTTTTTAAAGATTTTTATTTATTTATTTGACATACAGAGATCACAAGTAGGCAGAGAGGCAGGCAGAGAGAGAGGAAGGGAAGCAGGCTCCCCGCTGAGGACCTCGATCACAGGCCCCCGGGATCATGACCCGAGCCGAAGGCAGAGGCCCTAACCCACTGAGCCACCCAGGCACCCCAGTACAGTGGCTTTTATTTGTACTCTAAATCTATAGATTGTCAAAAGTACTATTTTGTACATATAAAATAATTTCTCACTTAAAAATTAGAGAAATGCATAGCCATGGCAGCAAATATGAAAAATACTTAAAACTATATGAAAAAAATAAAAATTATCAATAATCCAATCATCTTAAGATAATGATAATATTTAAAAGAAAAAAATAGGGGCACATGGGTGGCTCAGTCAGCTAAACATCTGCCTTAAGTTCAGGTCATGATTTCAGGGTCCTGGGATCGAACCCCCATGTCAGAGTTACTACTCAGTGGGGAGTCTGCTTCTGCTTCTCCCTATCCCTCTCCTTGCCCATCCTCCTGCCCCCTGCTCTCTCTCTCTCAAATAAATAAATAAAATCTTTTAAAAAAGAAAGAGGGCTCCTGGGTGGCTCAGCCATTAAGCATCTGGCTTCAGCTCAGGCCATGATCCCAGAGTCCTGGGATGGAGCCCCCTTATCATATCTTGCTCCCTGCTCAGCAGGGAGCCTGCTTCTCCCTCTCCCACTCCCCCTGCTTGTGTTCCGTCTCTCGCTGTGTCTCTCTCTGTCCAATAAATTAATAAATATCTTTAAAAGAAAGGAAAAGAAAAAATAATAGTGTGTTTTTTTCCACTATTTTATTTACTTTTTTTACAGCCTTAGTTAAGTACTAACTTGCAGTAAATTGCAAACATTTAAAATGTACAATTTTGGGGTGCCTGCCTCTCTGCCTACTTGTGATCTCTGTCAAATAAAATCTTTTTTAAAATAAATAAATAAATAAATAAAATGTAGAATTTCATGAGTCAAACATAGGTATACATTTGTAAAAAGCATCTTCACAATCAAGAAAATGAATAACCTACCAACACCAGACGTTTTCTCACACGTCTTTCCAACACATCCCTCCTTACTTTCCCTTGCCTCATCCTCAAGTAACCACTAAACGGTTTTCTGTTGCTTTCAACTAGCATGCATTTTCTAGAATTTTGTCAGGTATGGCTTGAACATAGCTTCTGCACATGATCTGCCATAGCTGATACACTTTTCCAAAATGATTTACCAATTTACACTTCTACCAGCCGAGTACAGGAGTTCCAGGTGCTCTACACTCTTGGCAACACTGGATTTTTGGCCTCTTCCATTTTAGCTATTGTTTTCATATTCAAACATAAATACACATAAAACACTGTGTCTGAACAGCAATAAAAAAATTAAACTTTCAATGATGACTGAAGTAGAGCTCATTATAAAGAAATTTTCACCTAAGAGCATTATCCCTTGAATGCATAATAATAATTGAAGCAAAGCCCCTGACATATGCCTCATGAATTCTGATTTAACCAAAATATCTGATTTCTACATTAAATATTGGGAAGAATCATGGAGATCTTATACAAGTAGAATCACATGTCTTAAGTGTACAGTGGGAGTATCACAGTACGGGAACTCAGATGAAATGCCATTGAACACAGTTTGTGGAAGTGTTCTTTTACCACTGATAACACCTGAACCCACCAGACCAAAACACCATTATGACAGTGGTCATAATTTGAATGGGGGAAGATAAAAATCTTTCTTATAATAGTTCTAATCAATACACTCAGCTACTTGCGCTAAACTTTTCCTACTTAAACCTGAGACATGAACAATGCCGTGAGATGCACTTTAACATAACAGTATTAGTCTGGGGCACCTGGGTGGCTCAGTGGGTTGAGCCTCTGCCTTCGGCTCAGGTCATGGTCTCAGGGTCCTGGGATCGAGCCCCACATCGGGCCCTCTGCTCGGAGAAGAGCCTACTTCCCCCTCTCTCTCTCTCTCTGCCTGCCTCTCTGCCTACTTGTGATCTCTGTCAAATAAATAAATAAAATCCTTAAAAAAAAAAAAAAAAGAAAGTATTAGTCTGTTGTCCTTCTATTCTTTCCAAACGGACTATAAACTCCCTTCTACCACCCTGTCACTTCTCCTTCTAATCTTTGTTTCTCAAAATAAGGACTCTACTCTCCTTATCTTTACTTCTCCTTTCTCTATTTACTCTTCAAATTCATTCATATTTGACTTCCATCCTTATCATTTTGCTCAAATTGTGTTTGCTGAGATCAATGACCTCCTATCCTAACTACCAAAGCCAAGACACACTTAATCAGCTCCTATTTTCCAGATCCTTCTGACTCATTTGACTGAGATAGATCTCTCTCCTGATTAAACCTCTTTCCTCTCCAGGAGAGTGGTTCCTATAAACTACGTCTGGTAGACACTCCTCCTTTCCTGACTTGTCCTCCCTTTCCACAACTGTCTCTATACATCTCTTAAATATTGGTGTTTCCCATCCTTGGTCTTCCCTTCTCACTCTACTTACTTGAATGATTTCTTCCACTCCCACAGCACTAACAACCCCAAATCCACCATGCTTCTAACATTTACAAATTTTCACATCAGAAAATCCCAATACTAACACATCTGCCAACCAAACAGGTCTGCTGGATGTTCTACAAGAACCTCACTCCTTTTCTCTCAACCTGAATTAATCTCTCACTTTGTTACCTTTATTCATGAATATAATGATAATTCCTGTGGAGCCAATAAAACACAAGAGCTACTTTCGAAATATTTTTCTTGAAGCGTTTAAAAAAACACAAATTCTTATGAAGACTTTTTCCTCCAGTTGACAAAAGTCATTGACAAAAACTACAAAACACAAGATACAAAAGGTAAATCTCCAATCCCAGCTCTCATGGGCAAGCAATATTAACATTTCCTTCCAGAAAAAGCAGCTTTTAGCCACAATAAAGTCACATATCAAAATATTAAATGGGGGGTGCCTGGGTGGCTCAGTTGGTTGAGCCGCTGCCTTCGGCTCAGGTCATGATCTCAGGGTCCTGGGGTCGAGTCCCGCATCGGGCTCTCTGCTCAGCAGGGAGCCTGCTTCTCTCTCTCTCTCTCTCTCTCTCTCTGGCTGCCTCTCTACTTGTGATTTCTCTCTGTCAAATAAATAAATCTTTAAAAAAAATATATTAAATGGGTAAATAGGGGGGTGTTGTTAACTCTCAATATCTTCCAGGCTACTTTTTACAGTATTAATCAGAGAAAAAAAAAATCTACTATATGCCTACCTGGAGTGAGAATCAGAACAGTATCCTAAAAACCAAAGCAATCCTTTCAGATGCTATATTTTTAAATATTCTAAAGGAATCAATGTTTTTGGCTTGGCATCTATCTGGGTGCAATATACCCCACAAATCAGCCTACCGTTTCCCTTTTATTTAAAGGAAAAGATAGCAAAGAAGAAGGAAAACAAAAAAACTGGAAGAGACAGAAGCCAAATCTAAAATCAAGACGAGTGTGTAATTCGTGTTTTGCCAAAACCCTAGGGAAGTAACATTTGAACACCCTTTCTCTGCTTCTAAAAGTTTCGGAAACATCACAGATAAAAGATACTCAGCGAACTCGGTTCTTATCCAACTCTCCAGGCAAAGAAGTTCGCTTCCCTCGTTCCCTCTTTGCCCAGAGCCGGGCCGGGCAGAGAGGGGCACGCGGCCGGCCCCGCCGGAGCTGGCTAGGGTCTCCCTTCCCTGCGGTCCGGGGGCTCCCGCAGAGCAGACCCCGGTAAGGCGGGGAGGCCCCCTCCCCGAGTCACTGCCCCCCTCGCCCCGCCCACGGTGAACGCCGGCGTGGAGGGGCCCCAAACCTCCCCCACGGCTCCTGAAAGCAGGCGTCGCTGAGGAGACCCAGGAACAGTCCCCGGGGAACCCCCGACCCCAGGCGACAAGTCTAAAGAGTTAACGGAGATGAAAACCCAAACAGAACAGAACGCCCCCTAAGGCAGGGCGGGGGACAAGGGGCTCCCCCGCTGGGGCTGGGGCCGCTCTCGCACCGCCTCCGCGCACTCCCGGAGCCCGACCCGGCAGCCCCGGACAGCAGCGGCGGCGCCAGGCCCGCGCCACGCTGCGCGCCCGGGAGCGGCCCCACGGCGCACCTGAGCCCGCGGTCCCCTCCCCGCCGGAAACCTGCCGCCCGGCCGCCCGACGCGGGTTCTCCCCGTGCGGCTCCCCGGGCGCCCCCGCCCCACGGCGCGCGGCGAGGCCAGTTACCTCCTGCAAGCAGCGGGCACTCCGGCGTGGCCTCCCGCGGGAGCCGGGGGCCCCCTGCCACCTCGCGCGACCGCGCCCGGAGACCCCGCCTCCGGCCCCTCCAAGTCCGCCCCGCTCCCTCCCCAGGTCCGCCCCGCCCCCCCCCGGAGGTGTGCGCCGAGGGGCGGAGCGGGGAAGGGTAGGGCGGGGCCGCCCGGCCTAATACCTGAGCGCGCCGGGCCTGCGCCCTCGGCCCCTCCGCTTCGCCATTCCCAACCCCTGCTCTCCCTCTGGAAAGTTTGGAGGGCGCTGAGGGGTCGGAAGGAAGAATAAAAACTAAAAGAGGTATAGCATGAAAGTTATTGGCCTGATGAACCTCTTTGCATAGGGAAGAAGGAGCGGTCTTTCTTGCCAGAGGTGTGGCAGCACATTTTCTTTGAACCCAATAAACTTTTCTTCGCTACCTTGTATTGTTCCTTTAAGAATCAGCCCCCTTCCCGTCCCTTTTGTGACTTTCCACCTATTACCACCTTGCCAGCAATAGGTATGTTGGAAGGAATCCTAAAAGTATCTGCTACAGCGCTCTGCCCCCCCTTAGGATGCCGCTAGTACCCTGGCAAGGAGTGGGCTGGCCCTTTGATGCTTGTGATGGGAATCTCCACGCTGTTCTTAGAAAGTTGCTGAGTGACTTCCTAGATGATGTGTTGCTGAATGGCTCAGCTTTTGAAAAGCTGATGAGGTGTAAATTGAAATTACTCTCTTCGAGAGCCTCCACACACTTACAGGCCTAAAACTGTTTTACTTGGTATCATCCTGTAGTTCCCAAATGTATTTGACCTGAAAGGTGGCAGGCCAAAATATGCCCCTTTGGCATAAGTGTTGTTGTTGCCCTTTCTTCCTTTCTTTCTTTTTCTCTTTCTTTTTTTCTTTCTTTCGTTAAAAGCTCTTGAGAAACAGCAGATACAAGATCTCTCTGACCTTCCTTTTTCTTCCTGAAAGCAGAAGATGAAACTCGCAAATGAAAGATGTCCCCGTACCAGGAGGCAAGGAACATTCTTATCACCAGAGACAGGGAGTGGAGGACAAAGGAAATCAATACACACAAACTTTCCTAGTCACTTCACCATTAACTGCCTCACCTCAAGCCCCTTTCTCACTATTTACCACCCTTTGTCCAACTTAGTATGTAAGCACTCAGCTCTAAGTGCTTTTGATCCATGTTTTCCTACCAGGACTGTGCTGTGTACCTATAAAACGCCATACGCTTCACTCTTCTTAATCTATGTCAATTTAACTCTCAGCCCCAGCCAGAAACCCTAAAAGGTTTCATCCTAAAAGGGCAGCGGTAAAGTTTTGCCTCCCCTACACACCACACAACTGTCTTCTTGAGAAATGCCTGTCGCCATCCTGGGCCATTAATGATTCGATGCACACAGTTTGATAAACACTGCTTGAAAGCCCTCGTACATTCACCTTTGATAATTTCTCTGTGACAAATGTTTGCAAAGTCCTGTACTGTTTACACAAAGCTCGTACATGAGTCATCTCATTTAACCCTCACAATTGTGATGTCACTGTTATGATCCTTGTTTTACAGTTGAAAATACTGAGAGTCAAACAAATAGTGGTCGCCCAAGTATAGAGTCAAGATTGACTCTGAACTTCAGACTCCAAGGCTCTCAAATATATATTATATAAAATATGTGTGTACATGTATGTACATAGGTATATGATATGCTGTACTTAAAGGTCAAACGACAAAGAGAATATATATATATTTTTTTCTCTGATGCTTTGTATTAGAAAAACTCAGTTTTCCACCTGTTGTAGGGGAAAACCCAGCTCTTTCCTCCTGTGTTTCTCTTGCACCTGTATCTTCTTGACTCCTCATACAAAACACTTTCATTCTGACATTTCTGGTCACCAAATGTGTGGAGGGTTTTTCCCCCTCACTACACAATTCTCTGCAACACCAGCTAGATGTCCTACAATTCAGCTTGGTTCTGACATTGCTTACCTGGAGAGAGAGCATCAGATCTCACAGGCTCAGTCACATAAGACTGCCTCCCTGCACCGCACCCCACCCCCACAACAACCCAAGCCAACCAAAAGCCCAGATTATCTCCTGGGCTTCTGACCAACCAGCTATAGATCAGAGGTTTCAATGACCCCCATACACACACACACCTTCCTTGGGTTCAATTAATTTGTGAGAGCATCTCACAGAACTCAGGGAAATGCTTACTTAGTTTTACCAGTTTATTAAAGGATACGATAAAGGATACAGATGAATAGCCAGATGAAGAGATATCTAGGGCAAAGTCTAGAAGGGTCTTAAACACAGGAGCTTCTGTCCCTATGGAGTTGGGGTGTATCACCCTTCCAGTGTGGATATGTTTGCCAACCTAGAAGCTCTCCAACCCCTGCACTATTGGGATTTTATGGGGGCTTCCTCTCATAGGTATAATCACTTACTATTTTAAGCCACTTTCCCTTCTTTGGAGGATGGGGGTAGGCGGGAAGTTCCAAGTTTCTAATCATGGCTTGGTCTTTCTGGTGACTGGCCCTCATCTAGGAGCCCACACAGAGTCACCTCATTAGAACAAAAGATGCTCCTAGTGCTCTTGTCACTTGGAAATTTACATGAGTCTTAGGAGCTCTCAGCTAGGAACCAGGGGCAGTGGCCAACATTTATCTTTTATCATCTCACACCCTTCAATAGAGCCCATTCTTGGCTAGTAACTTCCAGATGCATGCGTTAGTTCTCAAGATCAAGGACCTTTACCTATCTTTTACTCTCCTGTGGCACCTGCCATCATAGTGCAGTGCCCAAAAATGTCACTCGAATGTGCTAAGTGAACGAAGAATGAGTGAATGTGTGAATGCTCAGTAATATTAAACTAGGCAAGAACTTGGTTCCCTCACTGAACAATCTTAACACCTCCTTACTTACGGAGGAGTCCCAAGAGAAAGCACTCCCTGATTTGTTCTTAGTTTCCATCCACCTTCCATCTAAAAGGCTTTCTTAGAAGAATCTGCAGACAGATACGTTTCTTTGAAAACAATGAAACCATTTCCCTTATTTTCCTTGAAATAGGCCTTCTTCCGGTTCCACTTTCAGAGGCAAGGCTACATTGCCAGGGATGGAGGACACTGTACACCTCTCTCTGTGTCCTTGTGTTTAAACTCTTCCCGTAAAGTGATGGCTGTTGCAATACTCTGAGTGGCTTTTGTGTGTTGATTGTTAATGTTAAATATTAATGTTTTTAATGTTTAATGTTTTCTATTCACTGGAGCCGATCTGAGGAGAAAAATATAATGGGTTGGTGCAAATATCACTGCTGCTTAGATATCCCTATTCTTTCATTTGATAGAGACAGATCCCTTAATCCCTGAAATCACGTGAATCCTTAACGCCTCACCTCCCACTACCCCCACCACACGTTGTTGACCTTCGGGATTAATTGTTATTCCCTAAATTGCTGTATTTGCACTACTGTTCCCCTTACCTCTATTTTATGGGTCATCAGTTGACAAATGCACGTTCATTCAGCTGAAGTATCACCTCTTCTGGAAGGTGAACCTTCATAACACCCATTGCAGAGTAAATTAGGTACCCTACCTCAGCTCTCCTGCCACCCCCCATCCATATCTCTGTCATGACTCCTACACACTCATTTCAATTGTCAGCTTCTTTTCCCTCTTCCTACTAACCTCATCCTATGTGAGTTACCAATGACAGGAATTAGGACAACCTGAGCACCTAGCATAGCACATGCCGCATAGAAGGCCCTCAAATATCTGTGGAATGAATGAGTAAAAAAATTTTTTTAAAGAATATGAACTCTTAGACCATTCATAAAAAAATTTCACAATATAAATAGTCATATGATTGAAAGGGGTAGCAGACAGATTTCTGCTTCCCCCCAAATCTCTTCTTTCTCATTTTCTGCCTTAAAACACAGAAGACTATGGGGCACATGGGTGGCTCACTTGGTTAAGCGACTGCCTTTGGCTGAGGTCATGATCCTGGAGTCCTAGGATCAAGTCCCGCATCAGACCCCCTGCTCAGCAGGGAGTCTGTTCTCCCACTGACCTCTCTCCTCTCATGCTTTATCTGTCTCAGATAAATAAATAAAATCTTGAAAAAAAAAAAACTCAGAAGCCTATACGTAGGTATTCTTTCATTCATTCATGTGCATGTGCAACTCAAATTCTTGAGTTCTCATGGCGTACCAGGAACAGCCCTGAGCACTTGCCTCAGGGAAGAAATGACATTTCAGCAGAGCCATGAAGGATCACCATTCATTCCTCTTCCGGAACATAAAGCTAAATTAATTTGTCCATCCCCCTTATACATGTGGCCAGTTCTCACTGATGGAATTTGAGCAGAGGTAAAATTCCACCTCTTGGTCTAGACAATTAAGAACTGATGAGGTTCTTCTCCACTCTCTCCTTCTTCCCATTCCTTGGCTACCTGAGACCATTGCTAAAGCTGAAAAAGCAACCAGATGGAAGACCAGGTCCCTGACTGACTTCAAAGAGCAAGGTTCACCCCACCACCCACTACTCTTGACTGGATTGTAATGTGTAATGTAAATGAAAAATAAAATTTATGGTATGAACTACTAACATTTGGGGAATTCCCCCACCCCCAGCGGGTAGCTTTACATACCCTGATTAACACTGTCATAAATGGTGGCATATAGATTAAGACACTAGAAAATTGTTGTCTCTTGGTCTAGGCATTGCATGGGAGACTTGGAACATGAAAATTTATCGTAGTGTTAAGGTCATAGAGACATTAAGTTTGTCCCATGTGAACAAATAAATATCTTTATGGCTACACAGCTCTATGTGCTCTCTCTCAGGTGGCCACCAGATCAGAATGTTGACATTTGGGGGAACCTGGGTGGTTCAGTTGGTTAAGCATCTGCCTTCAGCTCAGGTCATGATCTCAGGGTCCTGGGATTGAAACCTGCATTAGGCTCCTTGCTCAGCAGGGAGTCTGCTTCTCCCTCTCCCTCTGACCCTCTCTCTGTTCATGTGCATACTCTCTCAAATAAATAAATAAAATCTTAAAAAAAAGAAAGAATGCTGACATATTGACCTGAAGCCAGTATAGAATCAGATTCATGATATCATCTTCATCATCTTTATCAGCCCTTGTTAATCTCTCACATGCACTTTGAAGAATTTCCCTAAGTGAACTGCAGAAAGTCCAGCGTCCCTCAAAGTGGAGTACAGAGTTGACTCTAGGACAACATGGGTTTGAATTGCACGGATCCACTTATACATGCATTTTTTATAGTGTGGTGTTGTAAATGTATTCTCTCTCCCTTGTGATTTTTAGTGACACTTTTTTTCTCCAGCTTACTTTATTATAAGAATAGAGCATATAATACATGTAATATACAAAATATGTGTTAATTGACTATTTATGTTATCAGTAAGGCTTCCAGTCAACAGTAGGCTATTAGTAGTTAAGTTTTAGGGGCATCAAAAATTATACCCAGATGTTTGCTCAAGGGGTCAGCATCCCTAACTTTGCCTTGTTCAAGGTTCAACTGTTTGTTGAGAAATATAAAATAGGAGTGAGATGATAACTCTGAAGGCTCTTGAATATCTCATTAGGAAGGTTGTATACTAATCTTCTGGACACATACACGATAAACAGGACTCTGTGGTGGGGTGAATTTCTTCCTTTTTCTTTTCCTCCTCCTGTCATCTTTTCTCCTAGGTAACCGGGACCCACTAAAGATAATGTATAAGTGGGAAAATGGCTGATCATAGATGCTCCACCAAGATACCCAACATGATGGAGGCCTCTTTTCTCAGTGTCCTTGCCCCAGAGCCCTTCCCCAACACATTGCCATCCTCCTCCTCCAGACCCCATTAATCAATGAAACTTCTTAGCACTAAAAGGCTGACAAGTTTCATGGAGGCCTAAATGAAAAATATTCAGCCCCTAGGATAAGAGGAATAGCACCAGTGGGATCAAAGGAAGGTTATCAAAGAGGAAAGGAAGAAAGAGAGGATTTAGAAAAAAAGAGGATTTTCTATCAACTACAGCATCAACTCACCTCAATGGGAAGCTGGGCCAAAAAGGATGAAAGACAGGTTGGGCACATCATGTGGACTTGCCTCAGGATTTCAGAGCAAATGTCCCCAGACTCACTGAATAAAGCAGAGGGACATCTAAATCCCTTCCTGTGAACTCTGCATGGGTTGGAAGCAATGATTCACACCTGAAATAAATGGCTGTGCATTCTTCTGGACTCCACGTACAACGGCTTAAACTGTGTCGGTTTGCTTAAGCTGGAACTACATTTTCCAAAATCTCTTTTTCTCTGTGATTCTATGTTAGACTGACCAAAAGAGGAATTTGGACAAGATGAAAGAGAGACTTCATTCACTGTTGGTGGGAATGCAAGTTGGTGCAGCCACTTTGGAAAAGAGTGTGGAAATCCCTTAAGAAATTAAAAATAGAGCTACCCTATGACCCTGCAATTGCACTATTGGGGATTTACCCCAAAGATACAGATGTAGTGAAAGGAAGGGCTGTATGTACCCCAATGTTCATGGCAGTAATGGCCACCGACGCCAAAATGTGGAAAGAGCCAAGATGTCCTTCAATAGACCGATGAATAAAGAAGATACGGTCCATACATACAATGGAGTAATATGCCTCCATCAGAAAGGATGAATAACCAACTTTTGTATCAACATGGATGGGACTGGAGGAAATTGTGCTGAGTGAAATGAAGCAGAATCAGTTACCATGTGGCTTCACCTACTTGTGGAACATAAGGAATAACATGGAGGGCATTAGAAGAAGGAAAGGAAAAGTGAGTTGGGGGAAATCAGAGGGGGAGGTGAACCATGAGAGACTGTGGACTCTGAGAAACAAACGGAGGGTTTTGGAGAGGAGGTGGGCAGGGGGATGGGTGAGCCTGGTGGTGGGTATTAAGGAGGGCACGTATTGCATGGAGCACTGGGTGTGGTGCATAATCAATGAATCTTGGAACACTAAAAAAATAAAATTAAATTTAAAAGATAAAAAATTAAAAATAAAAATCCATAGTATTTTTTTTTAAGATTTTATTTATTTATCAGAGAGAGAGAGGGAGAGAACAAGCACAGGCAGACAGAATGGCAGGCAGAGGCAGAGGGAGAAGCAGGCTCCCCGCTGAGCAAGGAGCCCGATGTGGGACTCGATCCCAGGACGCTGGGATCATGACCCGAGCCGAAGGCAGCTGCTTAACCAACTGAGCCACCCAGGCGTCCCAAAAATCCATAGTATTTATCAAAATTTACATCTACTATATGGGTACCATTCAGGAAATCTGGTATTTAAAGAAAGTTAGAGGCAGTTATGCTTATTAAAAAGAATAACAATTGGCACTTCAAAAAGAAAAAAAAAAAAGTAAAGATTCACATGATTAAATGGCAAAAAAATAGAGATCCTGTCAGGTTCTAGATTGTCCTTGCTGCCCATGTCTCTCTCTTCTTCCTAACCACTGGCCCTGCTCACTACCTGAGTCTCAGGCCCACGTCCAAAGCTTGGCTGGTGGACCTACAGAGCTGACAGCTGTCTGAAGGCTTTTCTACAGCTCTTCTGTGGATTCTACTTGAGTGGCCAGGTGTGCCCAGCTTTCTAGATGCATTGTGAGTTCTTACCCTCTTAGTTCACCTACACCAGGGCTTCTTGGGGGCAGGTTAGACTGATCCTTCAATCTCACTTCCAGACCTTTATGTCCCCCATTTCTCCCACAGTTCTCTAAGATCTTACTCTTTTATTCGTAATACTCTAATGATTCTGCTTCCCTGATTGAAGTCTTCTGGTTCACCATGCACGTGCTGCCCAACAGGAAGATTACATGGATTGTACCTTTCTTCCCTTCCCCTATGAAAGATAAAGTGCTGGTGTTATATATATACGACTATAAATATTTGAGTAAAACTACACATCAGTAGATGTCTCCCCAAGAAAGGGTAGTTATTTAGTTGCCCCCTGGCTTCATAGGATGACTCTACAATAGTATGGAAACTGCCTCTTCACTTCTCAAGCTTAGAAACTTGCTCTTTTCCCCTTTAGCGTTCTAAGTTAAACTCTGTTGAAGAAGTCTCAGTAAAGCTCACTAGGGATTGAGCTAGACAATAGGGTCTATTGATATTTATAGGGCCTGTCTCTGAATATAGCATGGGGAATAAAATTGTTGTAGGTCATGACATTTCTATCTTATAGTCCAAACACTACACCCTGCAGAAATAACCACATGGGACACTGAGTGATCATCAGAAGATTGTCTAGGGTGGAAAGTGGAACCAAAATTAAAGGAGTTAGGAGAAATAGTGAGTGATTCATAGCATCAGGTTATGATAGCCATCATCAATACTACAGAACAGACTGGCTTGTCACAGTGGTAGACAAGCTGTATGGTTTCACTCACCAAGGGTACAGTCCTACTCCTAGATCTCTCTGTGGTAGAGTAGACTCTTGGGCCCCAGTTCTTCATCCCTTACTGTACCCATCCTCTTTGCCATGACTTTGAATTTCCTTCCACTCAAGGAGTGAAGTGTATTTCCGTACCCTTTGATTATGGGTTCAGCCATTTGACTTGCTTCAGCCAATAAGGTGATACAAAACTAAGAGTGTGAAAGTTCTGAGCTTAGCTGAAGAGGCCTCACATGATTCTGCCTGTCCTTTTGTGCTCCTGCCAATGCCATGAGAAGATTTTTGTCTGAGCCAACCAGCTGGCTCAAAAAGGATGAGAGACACGGAGCAGTCATTCCAGATAAGCCAGACTGGATGAGGTAATCCCCAGCTGACCAGAGACGCATGAGAAATAATAGATTATCATCATTTTATGTCATGGCATATGGGACTGTTACCCAGTAATAGTTTCCTGACACATCCTCCAACCATGATTTTCTGTGGTGAGGTGGACAAAGAGCTCCTACCCCATTGGGGCCCCTGAGTTCCAGACCAGCATGCCCAGGACCCCCTCTCAAGTCACTTGGGGGCACTAATTGGGCGAATGGTAAGTAAAAGGATTTAGCCTCACACCCTCAGTAAAATTCTGTTTGACATTTTCTATCCTTTTGGTCAGACATAAAATCTGAATATTTTTCACAGCAGAAAAAAAGAAAGATTTAAAAACCCTTCGGAAGAGTATGTCTGAATATGAGTGGTTGTTTACAAATGCAACTCAAGCTCACTATCTGAAATAAAATTTGAAGGCTATCATTTGTGATTTTTGTTTTCATCAGAGTTTTAGGAAAAGTCATCCGCCCAGCAAAATCCCCAGGCAATTTAGGATGCCAAGACTTTCTTTCCTTCTCTTTAAAATTGCTCCAAGTCCATAAGGAAAATTCATGAATAAATGTGGTTGGCAGATGAACCACATAGCCAAAGATGTATTGTTAATGACAATTGCATCTTAATTTGTTAGTTTGACGTATGCATTGATCTTTATATAAATTAGAGGCATTGGTTGGAAGGGGAGATGTCTTCAAAATATTTTGGATTAGTTTTTTTTAAGACATTCTTTCTTTCCCCATGACTCCCTGCTTTTCGCTAGCTTCCCCCCGCCCCTTTAGTTTATGAGGGGATGGATGAAGTTGGGATATTTTTTGAGGAAATATGGGAGGTCTGCAATCCATTTCCTACTCGATGTGAGCTTCATTTACCAGAAGGAAAAAGAAAAACAACAAGGCAAACACACTTCCAGCAAAACTGGACAGCAGCTCCATGGACTGGCTTTTAAAGAGCTATTGTATCACTCTGTGAGGTGACAACACTCCAGGGACAGGACGGGGTCTGTGAGGGCCAGTGAAGCATACTCTTCCATTCCTAAAAAACATCCCCTCAGGAAACAATTTGGCGTTTCCTGCAAAACATGAACTTGCTTGGCAGTCTGACCAACTCATCACCCCTGTTCATCTCATACTGCATGCCTGATTAATAACAGTAAATAGTCTGAGAACACAGTGAATACAACTTCAATAGGAAAAGGGGGAAAGGGGATAAAATAACACCCCCGCCAAACAGATACACATTCACGCATGCCTACATGCTTATGCATAAACTTAACATACACATATACTTAACATATAAAGCCACTTAAAAATGTTGAGAAATATAAAATGTCTTGATCAAAACCACATGGCATTGGGGCGCCTGGGTGGCTCAGTGGGTTAAGCCTCTGCCTTCAGCTCAGGTCATGATCTCAGGATCCTGGGATCGAGCCCCCCATCGGGCTCTCTGCTTGGCGGGGAGCCTGCTTCCCCCTCTCCCTCTGCCTGCCTCTCTGCCTACTTGTGATCTCTCTTTCTTTGTCAAATAAATAAATAAAATTTAAAAAATAAAAAAAATCACTTGGCATTACTGAGAACAGGGTTAAAAATTACTTCCCTCCTCCCATCCAAATACATTTGGAATGATAACAGCAGCCATTCTCCACGGACCTATCATACACCAAGCACTGCGTAATGGTATATATATATATTTATTTTTAATTCTTGCAACAACACTGCAGAGTGGGGATTATTGTCTAAACCTTATAAATAAGTGACTTTTCCAAGATCACAAGGAAATGATGAAGAAGTCAGGATTTGACCCCAAGGCTATGTGTGACTCTAAAGGTCCTTTTATTAAATCACTGTCTTGGTCAGCAAACTGGGAAGTCCAGACATAGGAATTGCATTTACATAAATTCAATTCATTACTTAAGGACAATTGAAATCGCCATGTCCTCTATGAATTCTTGACTTATTCTAGATGGAACTCCAACAATTACAAGAAATAGAAACGCAATCAGATAAATTGAAGTAAAAGACAGAGCATGGTATTTTGGTCAAGGAGACAAAAGGAACACAGTTTGTCAGGAATCTCAACCAACAAGCCCCAAGAAGAACGGAACCCAATGTCGACCAGACACCCCTCAGTCCCTCATCTTCTGGAAACTGCTTCTTTCTGCACACCTGTACATCCCAAACCGCCTCTTGGAGTCTCTAATCTCTCAGAGCAAGAGTCTGCACCCAGTTCCACAATGGCTGTCCTGAAGCCAACTCTGCTAGACCTTTGAGCTCAGGGCCCACAACCCAAAGGAAGTAACTACATGTCCCTTCCCAGATTCCAGCCATCTGTAGCCTCAGCTCAGATTTTCCACCCACAAGGCCCAGGTTGCTGGCCCGTCTTACTCAGCTTGCAGTTGGGAACCTCTGGGTCAGATGTTGACCTTGGCCCAGTCAGAGGCAGGGGGGAAGGGAGGATCACATGATTTGCTGCTGCATCGTCTAGGGCGAGAAGCACCCTGAAATCCAGGAAGTGCACTCCCCGTTTCTTTACGGCTGGTTTATGTACCTGCTTTAGCACTCAACTTTAACTTGCCTCCTCTTGCTCCCCAAATGCCTTTATCTTTTAGGATCCTAGAGAACCACATCTTATCTTTATGTTGCAATACCTAGGGGAGTGCTAAGAACACAGAGGACACTTAAACATTGTTTGCTGTGTTAGAGTTCATCGTGGGGCAGGACAGATGACCAAGAAGAACGTCTTTATTCTTTTCCTTGCCCACAGAAAGACCAACAGAACTAGAAAGAGAATATACAATGTGATCACAAGTCTTTAACCTCACTGTCTTGGCTTCAGGCTAGCAGAGAAGAAGAAGAATTTGACCCTGAGCACACAGACTATCTAGAGGTCCTTCTAACACTCACTTAAAGCAGCATCCAGGCCAATAGCTCTCAACCTAGAATAATGCTTCCATGTACTATATCCTTCCTCTGTTTCCATCCCTTTATCACCCATTCAGAGAAATCTACTACAATGAAAATAAATAACTCTTCTGCTATTAGAGTGGTAAGTTTGATTCTGCACCGATTTGCAAAAAGAGAAAGAAAAAAAAGTAAATGCTTTCAAAACCTTGGTATTCAATTACTAGTAACAAATTATTGGAAGCCATGCTGAAATTGGCATTGTAATTGAAAGCTGTTAATGTGGGACATTCTGCTGCCAGCCACTGAGATGACACTAACTGTATCAATGAGGATACTGTCGGCCACAAGTAACCAAAAAACCCAACTGAAAGGGTCATAAAAATAAAGAAATGTATTAACTTGTATGGTTACAAGTTCATAATTCTTTGACATTCCTCTCATCAAAGATTGGGCTCTACGTCCTCTCTCCTTTTTGTAGGCCAACCATAGAGACTGGTTGACCAAGAGAGCACTATGGAAATTACAGAATGTGGAAATAAGGAAATAGGACTTAACAAGCTATACAATTTCTACGAGGCTGTCTTTGGGCACTTGCTCTTGGAACCAGCCACCATGCTCTGAGAAAGCTGCCGCAGTTTGTGGGGAGACCCTCAGGGAGAGGCCCACACAAAAAGAACCAAGGTTCAAGACCCTCAGATCCGATGAAGCCATCTTGGAATTGGGTCCTTCAGCCCCTAGCTGAGCAGTCCTAGCTAACGCATTGTGGAGCAAAGACAAGCCTTCCCCACTGGCCACTGCCCCCATAGCATTCAGAAACTAAATAATGATCAAATGCTATTGATTTAAGCCTCTACATCTTGGAAGGGCTAAACTGAAAGGAAGTGCAAAGGAAGGTGGGTCTCCAGAGTCATCACTTTAGCAACCCCATTGTGTATTGTTGAACGTTTCTCTTCCTTTTGCTCTGTTCTAGATTGCATAAGCTTTATTCTAAATCCAATTCTCCTGTTTGTAGAAGGGCTTCCAGGGACAATCAGACCTTCTTTCTTCAATTGAGGTGAGGTGAGGGGGATGGAATGAATTCCCCCAAACTTCTCTTGAGAGATCAATTTTTCCAGATGCTGGCAAATGCCTCTTCCTATCTCTTTGTCCAGAACTGGGTCACATTCTCATTCTTGAACCAGTGACTGGCATAGAGGATGAGATAACATTTTGACTAAACAGGCTGACCCCTTAAGTTGAGATCAACTCCCCAAACCATACTGCTGCTACTTATGGGATAGAATGGATGTTGAGAAAACCACTTTGCTGATCTAAGACTTTTGAAAAGAGGGTGTAGTGCATGGGAAAACCCTTAGTTAAGGCCAACCCCAGATACGATAACTAAGAAAAGATTCACAGGATTGGGACTATCCCAAGTAAGCTACACTAGACCTAGTTTTGTATAGATCATGAAGGACTTGAAGTCTACTTTCTAAATCCATTGACTCAAAACCTTTCCTTTTTCCCCTTAATGCACTATTCAATTTCTGGTAACTTTATTCCAATTTCCCTCAGAAGAATAGCACCCCCCCCCGAATAGGCAGGGGTTGGTTTCACCATTTTTCCTGATAAAATAATTAGGGCTTTGTGGCTGAGGCAGATTATTTCTCCCTGAATCTATCTATTCAAGTGAAAAGTGAAAAGAGTAGTCAGAAGATTGATAACGTTTCTAGTTCCAAGAGTTTCTGCATTCTCAAAAGAATGAAACTGGACCATTTCCTTACACCATACACAAAATTAGACTCAAAATGGGTGAAAGGCCTCAATGTGAGACAGGAATCCATCAAAAACCCTTAAGGAGAACACAGGCAGTAACCTCTTTGACCTTGGTCACAGCAACTTCTTCCTAGAAACATCTCCAAAGGCAAGGGAAGCAAGGGCAAAAATGAACTATTGGGACTTCATCAAGATCAAAGGCTTTTGCACAGCAAAGGAAACTATCAACAAAACCAAAAGACAACCAACAGAATGGGAGAAGATATTTGCAAATGACATATCAGATAAAGAACTAGTATCCAAAATACAAAGAACATATCCAACTCATTACCCAAAGCACAAATAATCCAATCAAGAAGTGGATAGAAGACATGAACAGACATTTCTGCAAATATGACATCCAGATGGCCAACAGACATATGACAAAGTGCTCCACGTCACTTGGCTTCAGGGAAATACAAATCAAAACCACAGTGAGATATCATCTCACACCAGTCAGATGGCTAAAATTAAGATAAAGAAATGACAGATGCTGGCAAGGATGTGGAGAAAGGGGAACCCTCCTACACTGTTGGTGGGAATGCAAACTGGTGCAGCCACTCTGGAAAACAGCATGGAGATTCCTCTAAAAGTTGAAAATAGAGCTACCCTATGACCCAGCAATCACACTACTGGGTATTTACCCTAAAGATATAAATGTAGTGATCTGAAGAGGCATGTGCACCCGAATGTTTATAGCAGCAATGTCCACAATAGCCAAACTATAGAAAGAACCCAGATTTCCATCAACAGATCAATGAATAAAGAAGATGTGGTATATATATATATATATGATGGCATACTATGCGGCCATCAAAAAAAGAATTCCTGCCATTTGCAACAATGTGAATGGAACTAGAGATATTACACTAAGCAAAATAAGTCAATCAGAAAAAGAAAATTATCATATGATCTCTCTGATATGAGGAATTTGAGAGGCAGGGTGGGGAGTCATGGGGGTAGGGAGGGAAAAAATGAAACAAGATGGGATTGGAGAGGAAGACAAACCGTAAGAGACTCTTAATCTCAGGAAACAAACTGAGGGTTGCTAGAGGGTATTGGGGGAGGGATGGGGTGGCTGGGCGATGGACATTGGGGAGGATATATGCTATGGTGAATTCTATGAAGTGTGTAAGACTGATGATTCACAGACCTGTACCCCTGAAACAAACAATACATTATATATTAAAAATAATAATAATCAAAAACTAAAAGAAAAAAAAAAAGCTTCTGCATTCTGCCTCCTATCTTCTCCAAGATGGCCATCGTCATGCCTGAAAATCAAATGTTATTTTGTGGCAGTCATGCTCTATGTTCTTCTTTAGAGTCACCATCACACTGTCTTTAGTTTGTTCTCACCGCTCTGGGCCATCTCCAAATTCTGCCTTCCTTCTTCACGTCCAGGACTGATTAAATGTAATGAAGATTCCTTAACTATGCTACATGGAGTATTTCCTGCTCATTCCTGTTGACGTTGTGCTGACTCCTTTAAACACAGTACAATGTTGGGATGGTGTCCAGAAAATATTTAATTTCCTAAAATTGAACAGGATATTTCTTAGGGAAAAAATACATGTGTGGGTTAAATTTCAGGTGCTCAAAATAGACATCTATTTATAGTCTGATCATAAGAACCACACTGTCCTCTACTTAAAATGTGTACTTCTAGAAGTGGCTGCTAGGTTTTCCCAGGATGTCACCCTCCAGTCAGAGTTCACTGGCTCATAAGAAGGCCCCTGACCCAAGGAATGTCCATCAAAATCTTTCTCTAGAACTGTTTTTTTCCCCAACTATAACCAGGAAAGAACAGTCAGCTTTCTTTTTAGTGATGGAAGAACTTTGGGTGGACATATCTCCAAGGGACAAGTCAACATACAGTAAAAGACAATAAGGTAGATATTCCAAGAGAAGTAAAGATGGTGTAAGAGGTTCCAAAGGCACTAGATTTTTTTTTTTTTTTTTGCTCCATTCAATCCTGAGGGAAGATGCATCCTGTTTTTTCCACTGTTCTGGTACATAAGCCACACTGGTTATAAACCCACAAATTATATATTTTTTCTAAGTTAACACATGTTTAGTTTCTGTCACTCAAACACAAGACAATGTGAATTCTCAAAAAAACTGTCTTTACAAGATTCTTTAGAGCTGGGTCATTGGCTTTTTCATTTGATTATGATTTGCATACATTTTCATTTGCTTTGTATGCTCTCCCTCAGCATTGGTTTAAGGCATAGGGTACTGGAAAAAAGCATGGGATTTAGAGACAGAAGACCTGACTTTAAATTATGGCTTTCATACTTTTTTGTGGTAGTGCAAGGACCTCCCTGAGCCTCAATCTCTTTCCTGCAAAATGGAAATAAAAATAGTCTTTTCCAAGGGCGCCTGGGTGGCTCAGTGGGTTAAAGCGTCTGCCTTTGGCTTAGGTCATGATCCCAGGGTCCTGGGATGGAGCCCCTCAGCAGGGATCCTGCTTCCTTCTCTCTCTCTGCCTGCATCTCTGCCTACTTGTGATCTCTATCTGTCAAATAAATAAATGAAATCTTTCAAACACACACACACACTTTAAAAAAATAGTCTTTGCCTTAGCAATCTCTCAGGGTCATTATTATGATCAGAATAAGAAAATGGGAAGGGACCGGCCATATTCATCTTTGCATTCCTAATGTCTTCCATAAAGCATGGAACAGGGGCATAGATACTGAACAAATCTTCAATGAGTGAAAGAAAAAACATTAAAGCATTCTATACACTAAAGCACTATTTAGGTGTGAATTAAAAATGATTAAGACCGTTTCACAATAGTGAAGTGTATGTATAAAGATTTATGTTGGCAGGTTAAGTTGATCTTTAGGCTGAATGACAAATTTGTAACTTCCTATAAGCTTTCTATAAACCAGATGTAAAGTAAACGGAATTTGTGTCCAGTATCCCTCTATTCTCTTTGGTTGTTCTCCCTCTGTTTGGTCCAGACAGTGTGTGTCAAAGAGTCTATGGCCCCAAGTTCTAAAAGTGGCCAGTGCTTGGGAGCTGCTAGATGCTATTGCAGAAGCATCAAGATGCCGATGATGGTGAAGAAAGGTCTTCTGTCTCTAAATCCCATTAAAATGATCCAAGGCCCTTTCACTTATGATTAGCACATGAACTGAACTCTTCCTTTGAAGCATCAACACAGCTAAGGCTCCTACAAAACTCTCAGGGTGAAAATTGCCCATTTGTGTCTCTTTTTTCCCTTCCTAAATGCCCACTGTAAAATTCCATAAGGAAGACCTGAGGATATAAGAAGCACCATTGCTGGGGTGCCTGGGTGGCTCAGTGGGTTAAGCCTCTGCCTTCGGCTTGGGTCATGATCGGAGGGTCCAGGGATCGAGCCCCGCATTGGGCTCTCTTCTCAGCAGGGAGCCTGCTTCTCCCTCTCTCTCTGCCTGCCTCTCTGCCTACTTGTGATTTCTCTCTGTCAAATAAATAAATAAAATCTTAAAAGAAGAAGAAGAAGAAGAAGAAGCACCATTGCCTGGGGCCATTCAATGTAGGGCAAACAGATTTTAGTTTTCGGGTCTCATTGAACACTCAATGGTTCAATAAGTTAGTTGCAGGTACTAGGTGCCTGTAACCTAAACCCTTAACATTGTACAGTAGGTGAACAACCTCTGAATACAATAATAAGTGTATCCTGTTGGGATAAAAATGTTTTGTCCTGGGCCACCAGGATGGCTCAGGTCATGATCTCAGGGTCCTGGGATGGAGCCCCACATTGGGCTCTCTGCTAGCAGGGAGCCTACTTCCCTCCCCTCTCTTTCTGCCTGCCTCTCTGCCTACTTGTGATCTCTCTCTCTCTCTCTCTCTGTGAAATAAATAATTACAATCTTTAAAAAAAAATATTTTGTCCCACTAACTTTGACTTCTTCCATTTGTAAGGGAAAATTTATCTTTGGCCAAATTTCCTCCAGCAAAGATTGTTGAAAAAAATACATTCTTGTGGGTTTTAGATATTTTTTTTAAAATCCCCACCAATAGATTACTAACTTATTGTTAATCATTTGAAATAAGTTATCTCCCACTTTCTTACCTTAATAGACATAATATTCCAAGTGTCATTTAACCTCTGTTGTACTAATGAGAAGTACAGAAGAAACCTGCTTGACATATTTAAGAAGCAGTGAGAGGTCCAGAGCAACTGGGGTAAGAGAAAGAGAGGGAGAAGGGGGAACCAGGGACAGAGAAGCATAAGGTAGGGTTCAGGGTAAAAGAGATAGCATGGGCCACCATAAAGACTCTTGCCTTTTTTCTGAATAGGCTGAGAAGTCATTGGAAGGTTTGGAGTAGAGGAATGACATGAACAGTTGTAACTTTATTTAGGTCACTCCAGCTATTAGGTTGAAAGGGGATGGCAGGGAGCAAGGGCAAAGCTGGTGGCAGAGAGACTGGCTAGCGACCCGACTATAATGGAGGCAAGGGAGGAGGGTTGCTATAAAGGTGATGGTTGTGAGTGTTGCAGGATACAACATATGCAAAGATACAGTGTAGTGATTGGCATAGTCAGTCCCCAGTGGATGAGGGCTATTATCAGTATGATGGCATTCTGAACCCCAAGACTCATCAATAAATGGTTGGCTGATCAAATGGCAGACCTAGCTGTGTGATTATAAGTCAGAGTTGATGTCAGGATTAGAAAAGGAACTTTTTGAACATTCCTACATAGATCAGCCAAAATGAACTGAAATTGAGTCAAAACTAAAGAGTTTATGCTTCTCCTCCTTGAACTGTCTGCTTGGATCATTTGAAGAATGATACACACGCACGCACGTGCACACACACAGGTACATACATACATGCATACACGTGAAAACCCTGTGATCAAAAAGGTTGTCGAAATGTTACAGTTGCCCAGAATCCAGCCTGGCCTTGCAGCACTCATAGATATTAAAAATCACTTCTACACTCTTACATTTTTTGGTTTAACAAGCACAAGAGGCCATGAACTCCAATATCTGAAGCAAACGTGTTAAACATCTGGGATCTGGCGTAAGTTTCTCCTGTGGGATGCATTGTTTGTGCAAACTTTTATTGAATAAAAAAAAAGCAAGGACTGAGTTTCAAAATATTCGTGTAACCTAGTAAGAATATTTCTCTGCAACCAAAGTCAAAACACAGAGCTCTTCAAACCATTGAATAAACTTAATTTAAAATCGGGCTAGAAATCAGTTCTTAAAACAGAGAGTGTCTAACTGGAATCAAGCTTACAATCCTGAGCTCTCACGCTAACAAGAAAATGGCTTGTCTAAATTAAGTGGATTTTTCCAGGCTAATGGCTGAGGTTCACAACCACTCTCAGAAAGGCATGGCAAATTCTGTCACTTAAACACAGTCGATCTTGGGCAATATACTTCACCCCTGGCCTCAGTTTTCCTTATTTCCTATTTTAAAAAATGGTAAAACCAATACTGCCCCACAGGCCTTGAAAATTTGTAAGCATGAAAAAAAAAAATAGAATACTAAGGGTGACACAACTTTTAAAACTCTAAAAATAGACACATAGAAGAAGACATATATAGAGGAAGGATGAAGAAGTAGAGTTAAGAAATTATTAGGATATGGGAGAGATCAAACCAGCTGAACAAAACTCTGAAAGAAGAAAAGCTAAGGGCAGTCTTCCGGAATGTTCCTCAAGGATGGGGCAACCTCTCATATTCTCTGTCTCTTCAAGGTGTCTAAGGCAGCATCTCCTGACTGATAGATAGATGGACAAGACCCTCTGATTTCTACAACCCATACCTTGAGCATTCTAAGGATGAATGCAGGTAAAGAAGCCTACCCCCACAGTGCCTGGTAGGCTGAAGAAGAAGAAGTAGGAAAGAAGTATGTCTCCAAACAGGGGAATAGGGTGACTCTTGCAATCTACATCTGAGATTGCAAGCCCCTTCTGAGAGGGGCTGCCAGGCCTTACAAAGTATTTTCATGCAGCTGGGCATCAGAAGACGTTTGGCCTGAGTGGTGGGGCTAAGGGCTGAGTTTAAGAGTTGGAGTTTTTCATCATAGGGTGAGATGGATTTGGAGTTTGGGGACTTCAGGAGCAGAAAGGATGCAAAGACAGGTTGAGCATGGAAGAGGGAGCCAGTGAAACAGCAGGAACAGAGATCTAAAATGTGTATTCCTCTCTGTCTCATCTTCCCTCTCAAATCCTCAGTAAAGCTGACTACACACCCAAATGAAAATGGTGTTGTGTTAGCTTCCCATGGGTGCTATAGCAAAGGACCACAAACTTGGCTGAAAACAACAGAAATTTATTCTCTCACATTTCTGGAGGCTCAAAGTCCAAAATCAATGTGTCAGCAGAGCCAAGCTCCCTCCAACGGCTCTAGATAAGAACCCTTTCTTGCTCTTTCCACTTTCTGGCTCCTAGAAATCCTCAGTGCTTTTTGGCCTGGTGGCCACATCATTCAAACTCTGCTTCACCTTCACATGCCCTTCCTTCTCTCTCTCTGTATCTTTATAACTTTTTTTCCTGTAAGAACATCAGTCATTGGTTCTAGGGCTCACCTTATTTCATTATGACCTCATCTTAACTTGATTAATTACATATCCAAAGACCTTATCTGAAAATTAAGTTTATATTTTGATGTTTAGTGGATGTTCAATCCACTAAAGTGTTGTTTCATCTTGTTTTTGTGGAAATCAAGCAAGAGGCAGAGTTTTATGTCAGGGTCAACTTGGCAAGGGACTGGGTTGGTAGTGAAAGGGCCTGTGAACCAAGAGAATTCAAGAGAAGTTCAGTGTTTGGAGTCAGAATTGATCATGAAAATAAAAGCCCCTCAGCCTCCCATGGGAATTTCAGAAATCAGGAATGGATGTGGAATTCCATAGGGCATGGAATGAGGAGTTCAAGGCAATATTATCTACACCTTGTAGACTAAGGAGACCACAGCTGTCTTTTGGGTTACCAATAAAACAAACACACCTGTGAAAGGAGAAAACAGGTAAAAAAGAAAGAAGAACAAAAGCAAAAAAAGTTAGGGAGACGAGTAAGAAAAACAGATGGGTCTTTGAAGGACAACCAAGGAGAAAGAAGCATAAGCTCCTTAGAGTCAGGGTTAAGGATCCAGCACAAGACCTGGTATATAAAAAATACTCAAGATAAGGTTGAGGAAGAAAGAAAAGGAGAGAGGGTGGAAGGAGAGAAGGAGAGAGAATGAGGGAGGAGGGGGGGAGGGATGCAGAGAAAGAGGGAGGAGTAGGGGAGAGGACTCATGGCAGGCTTCATGCACCATCACCAAACATTGCCTCTGCCATCACCCAGAGCTGTCCATACAGTGGCTGCCTAGTCATGATCCTACATTAGCTCTGAAGGCCACATGGGAAGACTTTCTACCTCTTTCTTCCTCTTCTCTACTTCCATATTCCACCCAAGGCTTCTGAACTCTTTCCTATCCTGGTGATGCATATTCTATCTCGGCTCTAGTCAGAGCTGCACACTTCTGGCCTCCATGTGGTGTCTGCAGTCCCTCCCAGTGTCAGAATTTACCTTATTGACTCTCATGAAAGGACATGAAAGTATCCTCAATTAGTGAATGTCCTTCAACACAAAAAGGCAAGGAGAGCCTTGTGGATTAAACAAACAGCTTTCAGATTACTTGAGATACTAGCAGTGAATATGGTTTTAGGAAGGAGAAAAGAGCTAGAGCAGGAATCAAGGAACCAACACGCACATCTACCACCAGGTCAAGGGGCTAGGCCATCCCCCATCCCCCCCTCAGATCCTTCATTGTAAAGACAGTAATAGGACCTTGTGATATAATTTCTAAATTATTTCAGATCTATACAGTATCCATGGGGCATTATCAATAAAATTCAATAAAACTACCTCCCTGGTACATCCAGAGGGTTTTGGAAGAGTGGAAATGTTGTTAGAAATCATATTCCTAGTTTGTAGAAAGTGAAGATGATTTTGGGGTTCCAGGGTGGCTCAGTGGATTAAGTGTCTGACTCTTGATTTTGGCTCAGGTCATGATCTCAGGTCCTAGGATCCAGCCCTGTGTCAGGCTCCTCCCTCAATGAGGTGTCTGCTTGAGATTCTCTCTCTCCTTTCTCTCCTGCCAACCCCACCTTCCACCACCCTCTCGTGTGTGCATGCTCTCTCTCAAATAAATAAATAAATCTTTTAAAAAAGAAGTGAAGATGATTTCAAGTCTGAAATGAAATGGAAATTGCTAAGGGTGTGCTGAAGTTAATGGGGCCAATACAGTCCTCCAAATTCCAGGAACTGTTTATAAACTGAGTTGTGGCTCAGGCAAATGGCTTAGATACTTAGAATATTTGAGGTAAAGAAAGGCATGAGCAATTGCTGCTTGTTGGATGATAGAGAAGAGAAGCACCAAGCATTTCCACATGCATCATCTTATTTCTCAAAACAAAGAGGAGGCAGCATTATTTCCATTTAACAGATGAGGAAAGTGAAGTTTCTAAACCTCAGCAACTTACTCCAGATCACAGGGTGGTAAGTCACAGAATTGGAACCCAAATCCAGCTCTGTTCTGCTCCAGTCCCAGTGGGTCTCCTGCCTCACCAGATTGACACAATTACCCCCCAGAAGTCTGAATTTTAGAGAGCAAAATTCTTATAAAGGACCTGAGTCATGTCCAGCTCACTGTTCTGTCCTCTGTCATAAAGAATGCAGACATGCTTTGAATTGAGAGTGATGGTTACCTGGCCAGGGGCCAGAGCAAAGAGCAAAGAGGTGTGAGAGCAGGGATTCTTTTTTTGTTGTTGTTAAGGTTTTATTTATTTGAGAGAGAGAGTGAGAAAGCAGGAGAGGGGGAAAGTTAGGGAGAAACAGACTCCCTGCTGAGCAGAGAGCCTGATGCAGGACTCAATTCCAGGACTCTGGGATCATGACCTGAGCTGAAGGCATCAGCTCAACTAACTGAGCCACCCAGGCACCGGAGCAGGGATTCTTAACCAGGTCAAAGCCAGGAACAGAGTAGAAGCTGGATAAAAATTTGTTGAGAAGTTGAGTAGGAGCCCCTCAGTGGCTCAGTCAGTTAAGCATCTGCCTTTGGCTCAGGTCATGATCTCAGAGTCCTGGGATCAAGCCCTGCACTGGGCTCCCCTTTCAGCAGTGTGTCTACTTGTTCCTCTGCCCCTCACCCTGTTCATGTTTGCATTCTCTCTCTCTCAAATAATTAAAATCCTTTTTAAAAAAGGAGTTGAGTAAATACAGGATTCAGGGCTAAAATTTCCTATAGGTCACAAAAGAAGGATTTCAGTCTCCCAGAAGCCACGTAACTTGCCCTAGGTCAAGAGAACCTAGAAGATTTCTCTCTTTTTTCCAGAAAGAGCTTGGAAAAAAACAAGGATGTCTAGACTTCCAGACGAGAGCTCTTCCCACCACATTACCAGAACTCCTTAGGCCAAAGGGAATTTTTCCTATACATCTAATTTAATGCAGTATAATTTAGGGGAAAATGAAAGCTAACCTCCAGCCAAGAACATTTATTTGCCTAATGGGTTAACTAGAAAATGACTCTGCGGCCTCAGGAAGCTACTAGGTGGCATGGTTAGTGTAATTTTCAGTTTTCATATTGGGTTATGAGTCACTTGTTTATCTTTGCATTCTTTCCTCATATGTGCTATGTGCAGACCACAGTCACTGAGCATAGGCACGCCATCACTCACTCAAGGAAGTGACGGGCTCTCTGTGAGTGGATGACGGAACCTATTTGATCATCGAAGTCTAAGACTGGATCCTTGGATTTCTTGTCCCCAAGGGGCCACCCACTCCATGACCCCAGGGATCCTTCTCAGAAGGACCCCAGAGCTCAACCCCTGGCACCAACTTCTCTCTTTCCACACACACACTTCTGACCATCTTCAGAATACCTGCAGCTAGAAGTCTTACCGTCATCTCAAGTTCTGTCCAAGGTATCCATGTCATTGAGACCTGTGCATTTACTCTACTGTATGTAAATTATACTTCAACAACAGAAAGAAAGAAAGAAAGAAAGAAAGAAAGAAAGAAAGAAAGAAAATAAAGAAGCGGGCTTAAAATGGAATTCATCCTCCCCCACCACCAACACTACTCCTCCTAAATTATTCTTTAACCTGATTCCAGGGTTCCCTTAGCCTCCACACCCAGTACGTCACCAAGACCTATGGATTCCATCTACTCTAATTCTCTTGAATTTTCCCTCCTTTCCCCCTTTTCCCTCCATTTTCTCTTGCCAGTTTCCAGGCTCACGTTCACTCACATGACACTGACCACCCACTTTGTGCCAGGCACCGTGCCAGCCCTTCAGTCTATAATAATGAACAGTGTGTCATGTCCTGAAGGAGTTTGCAGTTTAGATCTCAGTGTGGTAATCACAACCTTGGAGAGGCAGGTCATGCAGAAGGGGTGATTCGGAGTCCACAGGAGGAGGGAGTGGGATGGCGGGGCAGCTGACATGCCAGGCATAGGTCTGGGAATCTTCTAGAGGAACTGACCACTGAGGGGAATGTTGATAGAAGAACAGGCATCTGCCCGGTAGGTAAGGAGAATAAATGTCAAAGCAGACAGCTCTAGCAAGGACATCTGGAGAGAATATATAGCCTTTCAGGTTGGGGGTGGGGAGGGAGTTTGTTTCTGAATTGGTTATAGAAGAGGGGCAAGCAGTGGGAGATGGAGCTGGAGAAGCAGGCAGGGACCAGACCATGCAAGGCTGTGTCAACCATAGTCTCATGTTCAATCTTAACCCATAGGCAGAGTGGAAGTCAGTAAAGAGTTTCAAACAAGAAATTAGTCAGCTTCACTCTTTAGGAAGATCAGGGTTGAGTTAATGATCTCCCATGTGAACAACTGCCACAATTTTCTTGGCTTCTGTCTCTCCCATCTCCACACACTATTTCCAAAATGATCTTCCGACAAACGAGACCAGGTCCCTTCCCTAATTAAAGAGCAAAACCAAGGGAAATGAAGCCCTACCACAGCTCCCCACTGCAAACCACAGCAATGCCCAAACACTAAAGAAAATTGTTCCAGGAGATGGTGACAGTTGTTCTAGCAGGGGAAACATAGCCCTTGCAAATAAGTTTGATGAACTTTGATACATAATTAAACATGCTTCCTTTTTATTGCAGGACTTCTCAGGGTCTCTAATTTTCTAATGTCAATTATGAATCTTTAAAGAGGAGATTCAGATTCCCCAGTTTATGAAACAAGTGAACTCTTCCATCTGAGAGCACTGCCCAGCACCTGCCCAGACTAGTGTTCTCTGAGGTGCTGGCCTTTACACCAAAGTGCAGACTCAATTAGATGGCAAGGGACATAAATAATCTGGCCTCAACTTCCATCACCCCCTGCCATACACACGTCCCTTCATCCTCTGCTCTGACCACACAGGTCTGCTCAGAGTCCTTCCCTTCCTATGCTTGAGGAATTCTTGGTCATCCCTTAAGGCATAGCCAAATATCAACTCCACTGTGAAAAACTGGTGTATGGGTGACAGTTGCCGAGACATACAAAAGACTCAAAAGACTGAAGGACCTGGGGCAAATAATACATTATATGTTAATAAAATAATTAATTTTAAAAAAGACTAAAGGCCGCTGCCCATAAAACCACACTATGTTTCTTAAATGCCACATGTGAGTGAAGAGACAAAATAGATGAGCATAGGGGAAAGGAAGGAAAAATAAGATGTAAACAGAGAAGGAAGCAAACTGTAAGAGACTCTTTTAAAAAAAATTTTTTTTAATTTATTTTATTTGAGAAAGAGAGAAGGGGAGAGCATGAGCCAAGGGGAGAGGCAGAGGGACAAAGAGAAGTAGACTCCCCATTGAGCAGGGAGCCTGACCCGGGGCTCCAACCCAGGACCCTGGGATCATTACCTGAACTGAAGGCAGACGCTTAACTGACTGAGCCACCCAGGCACCCCTAAGAGACTTTTAACTCTAGGGGACAAACAGGCTTGCTGGAGGGGAGGAGGTAGAGGGATGGGGTAACTGGGTGATGGACCTAAGGAGGACACGTGATGTCATGAACACTGGGTATTATGTGCAACTGCATCATTAAAGTCTACCTCTGAAAATTTTTTAAAAAATAATAGAATAAAAATATAGAAACAAACAAAAAGCCACGCTATGTACCATTTTGGGATAGATTACATTCTGTAATCTATGAATCTGTAAGGAGTGCTAAACTACATTTTCCAAAGAAAGGGGAGGGCTGTTGCCTGGAAACTGTGCTCTATCCTGTATTTAAAGAGAGTCTGGTTTTTCCCAGGCTCTCTGCTCCAGATTACATGAAGAATCTAGGCACCATGTCTAGCCACTAGATGCCAAAGAGACAAAGAGAGGGCTAGAAAGATTTTTTTTTTTTAATGTATTTGTGGGAGTGAGTGGGAGATAGCCTAGCTCCTGGACAGGGGATGTTGGAATGAAGGAAACTTATCCTAGAAGGGACAGCCTGAAGATGAGAAGGCACCCTGAGAAGGTATTGTCATGAAGAACAACCACAGGAAGCCCAGGTTGGATCACCAGATGAAGATACTTTCTTTTTTGTGCAGTGACAGCAGGAGAAGGAGGAGGAGGAGAAGGGAGGAAGAAGGAAGAAGAAGGAGGAGAAGGAGATGAAGAGGGAGAGGGAGAAGAAGAGGGAGAGGGAGAAGGAGAAAAAGAAGAAAACACCGAGTCCTGGCTCTATTCAGGAAGGGGTGTTCTGGAGCCTGGGGAGAAGCTCTGGGGGCTGGGAAGAGAAGACAAGAGGAGCTTGAAGAGCTGTACTTTGCCCCTCAGACCCCGCTGGGCTCTCACTGGATGGGACCTAGCCTTGACCCCCTCTTTCCGACTTTGAGATGGAGATCCGAGGATGGGGGGGGGGAGGGACGAGTCAGAGAAGGGAAAAGGAGAAAGAAGAGAGGACGGGGAACAAGTGGGAAGAGAGAGCTGAAGGGTGAAGAGCTCCTGCCCCCGAGCCCATGACCTCGCTCCGAACAGCAAGGAAGTGGGGTTGAACCTCCAGAGGAAGAAGGAAGACACCAGCTCCATATCCACACTCCATCCCTTCCTTCCTACCTCAGCCTTCAGCAGGTTGCTAAAGAGCTGAGTGAAACCCGGTGAAAATTAAGGAGAGCAGCCTTGAAGCAGTTTCCCAAGATGCAGGGAATGTCTTGAAGAATACGGTATTTATTAGCTGAGTATCAGCAGAGCATTGGCTTAGAATTAGCTGGAAGGAACAACCATCTCTTCTCTGTGGCCTGCCTCAATAGAGATGGTCCTCCAAATGAGGCAACCCACTCCTTTTTGTGCGCCTTATTGCCCCCAAATCCTTACAGTATCCCTGGGAGCTCTTCACCACCCACTTGTGAGAAGTCCTGGCTTGTATGAAGAAAAATGATGCTGTGGAATTTTTAAAAACCCGTATGGAGGGGCCCTAAGACGATAATCCATTCCAAAGCCCCAACAGGGAAAAAAGCAGGAAGCAAGGCGTCTAGCACTCCCCAAATATGCATAAATTCTCAGCTGAAAAGAGCCTCAGGACGAACCATGCTTTTCCTGGAAGAAGCAGATAATGATTTTAAGAGTGTCTCTGCACACTGAAATTCAGCAGTGTTATTGGAGCAGGCGTGGGTCTGCTTTTCAGAAAGACTAGCAAGATGCGGTGTGGCAATGCCAGGCTTGGGGTGGAAATCTCCGTGGGGTATTTTTCCGTGTGGAACCAGACAAAAAATAAAACAAACCCAAAACGTAAGACTACAGGTTACAGTAAAGAGCTGAGTTATTTACCAATGCCCCAGCCTGGCATCACAACCATGATGGCTTTTTGGGTAACATTTTTAAGAGCAGAGGATGTTCTATTTCACAAGCATGATGGCAAGCCATGCTCCTCTTTACAGATAAGTTACAAATGGTTCATGATGTGGGAAACACAGGCAGAAGAAAAATTATTAAATTTCCTTACCACCTACAGCCCATTAATAAGCCCTTGAAACAGGCAAAGTGACCTTCCTCACAGAACTCAACCGCCTTGACGTTAGTTAATACTTTGCTAAGGGCAAAAGGCAATCCTAGCCTGACCCCGGCCCCCAATCCTGTAAGGCAACTTTCACCTATAAAAATTCCTTTGGAAATTTCCTTTCTCTCTAAACCCCCCAAGCATATGGCTCACCCATACACATCTGAAGGATCTCATGACCAAGGTTTTATTAGATGGTAATAAATGAAACCTTGCTTCCAAAATTCCTTAGAGACTGAAGTCCTCCCTAACCCACTCCCAGCTTGAAAGTATATAATGGGCCACTCCTCATGAATCCCGGGGCAGCTCTTTCTGCCCAGAGGTTCTGTCCCAAGACTTAAATAAAATCACATTTTTGCATCAAAGACATCTCAAGGATTCTTTCTTGACCATCAGTGTGGAACCCTAACATCTTTCCTCCATCAGTTTGTACACTGAGACAGAGAAGAACTCAAGGCACTTGTTTTGGAGTTTTTAAAGCAGAGTTGCTATCTTGTGACATACGGCAGTTCTGCAGCATCAGGTGCATTCTGTAGAAGGGTGGACAGCAAGAATTAGAAAAAAAAGGCTAGGTTGAAACAAAAACAATCCTCTCCAAACAAAAACTACTTTTTAAAAAAGATTTTATTTATTTATTTGACAGAGAGAGATCATAAGTAGGCAGAGTGGCAGGCAGAGAGAGGGGGAGGCAGGCTCCTCGTCAAGCAGAGAGACCAATTTGGGGCTCGATCCCAGGACCCTGAGATCATGACCTGAGCTGAAGACAGAGGCTTAACCCGCAGAGCCACCCAGGTGCCCCAACAAAAACTACTTTTACATGATATCAAGCTATCCGATGACTCTCTGGCCCTAAATCAGGCATAATTAATTAATTATTCTGAATAAATTGGCATCATGATGACCTTGATGTTTGCATCTATGTACAATTTACCCCAACCTTCATTTTACATTATTGCTCAAGAATATCCCAAATTCTGGGGCTCCTGGGTGGTTCAGTAGGTCGGGCGTCTGCCTTCAGCTCAGGTCATGATCCCAGGGTCCTGGGTTGGGATCCTCTCTCTTTCTCTGCCCCTCCCCACTTCTTGTTTTCTCCCTCTCTCTCTAATAAATACATAAAATCTTCCACACACAAACACACAAAAGAATATCCCAAATTCCTGGAAAAAAAAAAAGTTCTGTTCGTCAATGCCTATGAACATGTAATTCCCCTCTATGAGAAGACACCAATAATGGCAACTTAGTAGATCATTCCCAGGTTGAAACCTGTTATCTCACCCCTATGGTTTATTACACTGATGGCTGCCAGCAAAGATTCACGAGGAGGAAGCATTAGCAAATCAAAGATTCTGTGATAAATCTTGCCTCTCTGTGCCTTTGCCCTGAGGCCTCTAGGGTTTTTGTTTTTCCTTCAATCTTTCCATTGCACACAAATTCTAATGAAGACATTGGTCATGTTAAATAAAGGCACTAAGAAATCTGAAAACAAAAATATAAATAAGAAGGAAAACTCTATTTGTTTGTGGTTGATGAGTTTCAGCCCGCTGCAAAATAATGATGAGCTTTAACAAATGTTTGCACTTTTTTTCCTGTCTAGAAAAGAAAACATTGCATTTTAAAGTACCAGGTGTGCTGGGGCACCTGGATGGCTCAGTAGTGTAAGGATCTACCTTCCGCTAAGGTCCTGATCCAGGAGTCCTGGCCTGAGGTCCCAGGACTGAGCCCCTGCATTGGGCTCCCTGCTCAGCACGGAGTCTGCATCTCCCTCTGCCACTCACCTTGCTCGTGCTCACTCTCTCTCTCTCAAATAAGTAAATAAAATCTCAAAAAACAAAAACAAAGTATGAAGTGTCTCAAGGCACCTGGGTGGCTTAGCCTTTCGTCTGACACTTGATTTCAGCTCAGGTTGTGATCTCAAGGTCTTGAGGGCAAGACTTGGGTCAAGCTGCGGGCTCAGCTCCTGAGTCTGCCTGAGATTTTCTTTCTTCCTCTCCCCCCACCCCATGCTCTAAGTAAGCGAGTAAATAAATAAATAAAATCTTTTTTAAAAAAGTTCTCAAAGTATGAAGTGTTCTTTCAATGCATTTCATAGCTGTAAGCAGAGGCATCTTATACTAAATTTCAAAAAGGTATCTCTAGATGTGCATAAGAACTTCTGTTGTATGAAATAGATAGGTCTTAATAATGATGACAATCTGACCAAAATCACTTTGTTCACGGGCGCCTGGGTGGCTCACTGGGTTGAGCCGCTGCCTTCGGCTCGGGTAATGATCTCAGGGTCCTGGGATGGAGCCCCGCATTGGGCTCTCTGCTCAGCAGGGAGCCTGCTTCCTTCTCTCTCTGCCTGCCTCTTTGCCTACTTGTGATCTCTATCTGTCAAATAAATAAATAAAATCTTTTTTTAAAAATCACTTTGTTGGGCGCCTGGGTGGCTCAGTGGTTAGGCCGCTGCCTTCGGCTCAGGTCATGATCTCAGGGTCCTGGGATCGAGTCCCGCATCGGGCTCTCTGCTCAGCAGGGAGCCTGCTTCCTCCTCTCTCTCTCTCTGTCTGCCTCTCTGCCTACTTGTGATTTCTCTCTGTCAAATAAATAAATAAAATCTTTAAAAAAAAAAAAAAAAAAAAAAAATCACTTTGTTCAGGGACGCCTGGGTGGCTCAGTTGGTTGGGCAGCTGCCTTCAGCTCAGGTCATGATCCCAGCGTCCTGGGATCGAGTCCCACATCGGGCTCCTTGCTCCGCAGGGAGCCTGCTTCTCCCTCTGCCTCTGCCTTCCACTCTGTCTGCCTGTGCTTGCTCTCACTCTCTCTCTGACAAATAAATAAATAAAATCTTAAAAAAAAAAAAAAAAAAAATCACTTTGTTCACAATGCTAAAAGGCACAAATCGCATGGTATTTCAGTTTGGTCTCACGGGCTACGTAAACCCTTTGGGAAACGGTCTTATCCATAGACTGTATCTCTCTTGTTCATCTCTCTGAGGCCAGAAACTGGCTGTACCAAAGCTGGGTGGTGGTTGCTCAGCCAGAGCATGTTCCCCTCGAAAGACAAAACCCTTCTGCAAACAGGGCTTCCTGCACTGAGAGCGGGGTAGAGGATGGATACCTGCTCCTTTGTCATTCTGTCTCTCTCTGGGCTCATGGCTCGCCCTGCTGAAGAATGTATGCACATTACAGTAAACAATCAGGCCACAAAACAACGTTTATACCATTGAAAATGAAGTAATCAGACCGACTTAAATGTTCTCACCATCTGAAAAAAGAACACCCTAAGGGCCAAGACAGTTACCTAAAAAAATTTCTGAGTCCATTACCCGGGTCTGAGAGGCAACAGGTAGATGGATTCCATGCCAATTAGACAATGTTATGATTGGCACACCCCTATGAAACTCTAAAATTGCAGTTTAATGGAAATGCTGGCTGCCATCCCCCAAGTACATTTCAAGGAATCACAAAGCTTTAGCCTGAGAGGCAGCTGAATGAAAGTTTTCATCCATGGTGAACCCAGAAGATTAGGAGGTAACACAAGGACTTTGGAGGTGTCCCAGCTCTTAATCCAGTGCCCCTTCTACCAGAGAACCCTTCATTCTTAAGGACCTGATGGAGCAGTAGGGTTTATATGACGGGCTCTCAGCCCAGCTCGGGGAGGAGGCAAAGCCGCCAAGCCCCAGCTCCAAGAGCCCAGGTATCTGAGCCCAAAGGAACCGCCAGCCCCATCAGACTCTGGGGAGGCTCGAGGCTGGGGCTCAGAGAGCAAGCTTAGCCCCAGTCTTGTGAAAATATGATTTCCCAAGGGGTCCTGGGAGCTTCTATACCTGTTTCCTAAATGTTCTAGGTTTGGCCTTACGATATACGCTTTGCCCCAGGGCATTTTTCCCTTAATTTTTTTAGGCCCCAGCGTATTTTAAGGTAAATTGATCCCACATGCTTCTGATTCATTTACACTGAACTCATCAGACCATGTTTGGAAAGAGCGATCTAAGGTCCAAGGAACCCTTTGAGCCTGCGTTTATGAGTCTCTCCATGCGTTTTTTCCCTTAGAAGCAGGAAGCCACATTTTGACATGGGCAAATAAAAAGCGAGCCCCAGAGACTCAGGTCTGGTTCCAAATGTGGCACCTCTGAAACCGATGGGTCCTCAAATCACCGAGACACAGCCTCCCTTCCTTCCATTCCTAACATTAAAGGAAACCTTACCCTTGTGCTGGGTTGAACTGAAGTCAGAAATTCAGAGCTGCCCGGTGCCGAGCTCACATAAACCATCAGCATTCCAGAACTGCACACCGATCCCTGACGCCCAAGCCTCCCACGCCTCACAGCCACTTCCTGCTCTTTGCTCTGCAGAGAGCTGGGCTGGAGCCCCCGGTGCTGCCAAGCCTGTAGGAAACTGTCCTTACCCTTCCAAGCTACGAAGCCGAGGCATTCTGAGCCATTTGTTGTTGATGTTGTTAATAACATCCCTTGAAACTCGACTGCCCGATGGGAAGTGGCTTGGATGCGCTTCGCTGTAGTTAGAGAAAAAACAATCACAGCCGACAACAAAGTCAGGTGTGTGGTACGGGTGTGAGAAATGCCGTCTGGGTGCAAGGGAGCCAAGATGCTCTTCCCCGCCCTTGAAGACCCAGCCGTGGTGGGTCCAAGTGAAGTCAACTTGCACTGTTGACTCTTGTTGCTCCTGCCTGGGGTTCTGTGTCTAGAAGGAAATCCAGAGTCTCTGATCAGAAAAAGGAGGACGAACCCCTCATATAACTGAAAAGATGCTGAGGGTAAGGTGACCACGTCGGGGCCACATCTGCCTGCCGCCCCCAACCTTGCGTTACGGGGTTTATAACCGTGCACTCTGAAGTCTAGCTATTTACCAGAATTTTTTAAAGTCCCAAGGCCTGGGCCCAACCAAAAACCAACTAATTTAGAATCTCCGGGGGCAAAGCCCAAGAAATCAGGGTTTTTTTTTCCTTAGACGCTCCACGAGTTATCCTTCTACACGGTAAGGGTTGAGGACCCCAGGTTCAAAGTAACGTGAATACACTTGTGTTCTGGAAGGGTACCTGGAAATAATCTACACGCCCGGAGGGATCGTTAGTTGTTTTCTAATGGAATGAAAGAGGATTCAGGTTGATGCTAGCTCCTACCCTCCCCCACCGCCATTTCCCCTGCCCCGCCCCCAACTCGCCTTCATGGGCCTGAGTCTTAGGGGACGATCAACCTCTCCACGGAGTGTTCATGCCAGTGCACAATAAACAGGTTTCAAGAGAACTAGAACCAACCCCAAATGCTGAATCATCCACGACAGTTAAAGTGAACCAAACACAAGATCTCTTCAAATATTTAATCAGTTTAGAGACCTCTGCTTTCCAACCCAGTTGGGTAAAAATTCTAGAGACAAGATCAAGATCAAGATCAAGACTAGATCAAGGGGTCCTCGAAGAAAACACCGGGGTAAAAATGGAAAGGAGACTGGGTTTGGGAAGTCAGAACATTACATGTGTCTTAAGGCCTTTTTAAGGAATCCTACCACTTTTTTTTTTTTAAGTACTCAAAATGCACAGGAAGGGATTAAACAGTTATACAAATTTAAGGACAACGAAAACCTCTTTGATGGCTGAAAATGCCACACATGATTTTGAAATAGACTCTTTAAAAACCCTTAGATCCTGCTGGGGTTTCTTTCCGTAGCCTTCTCTGTGGATACAAGAAGCAAACTAGCTACAGCCAGGGGCCCGGTGAGCTCTGGGGGCCTCAGCAAAGAAGCGATCAGCGAGGGACAGAAAGAAGGCTTGGAAGAGGTGACAGGAAGCTCTTCACAGTCTTTGAACATGGACTCAGACCCCAGCGAGCCTCATCTATTTCCTTCAAAAAATATGGAAAGAAACTGAAGGCCTTGGAAAATCACCGTCGATCTCAGGTCAGCGTGCCAATAATACTTTCCGATAACTGCGTCGTAAGAACTGGGGGAAGCATGTCCTTCAGAGTGATGGGTCTACCGTGATACGGGCGGCGTCAGGGCATCGGGGCCGACTCCTCGGAGACGGTCAGCAAGAAAAGCGTAACATCTGTCCCACTTGACTCTCCCTCTCGTTTCTTCTCTTCTCCTGTCCCTTGGTGCTACTGAGAGGCAGTGTCAGCGGCCCCCCAGCCCGGGGCTCAGAACGGGTACTGGGACACGTATATCCGCAGTCGGATCACGGAGCTGCCCCTGAAGTTGATGACGGTGTTGACAGTGATCATTTCCAAGTCCAGTTGGATGTCCCGGGGCCCTTTGATGGGGCGGGTCATCACCAGGGTGGCACTGATGGGACCCGTTTGCTGCGGAGGACAGAACCAGGGTAGTAGTTAGATAAGGCTTGGCTGACGTGAGGGGGCAGGTGAGCGGGATCCCAGAAGCGGTCAAGCAACATGGGAGAAGGTTGGGGAAAGCTGTCAGTTTGGCGGTGGGGCTGGGGGGGCTCTTGTGCAATCACCAAAGCAGAGGGCCAGGTGGTCCGGCAGCAGCCCACCTCTGCAGGCCCACCCGGGGCTCTCCCTGTACAGCACTGGGTCAAACTGGAGCCCCTTGGTGCTGCCTTCTTCCCTTGGCTTTGCTCACATCCCACCTGGCTTTTTCCTGCTAACCCTCCAGGACCCATCCAAACTGTCACTCCCTCAGAGGACCCTTCTCCATGTCCCCCAGCCTAATTCAGGTCATCCTGGGACCCTCTGCCACTGTGCCCAGTCCGCCTTAGGGTGGAGAGTACTCAGCACCGTGCATCACCATCTGCACTAACTGGTCTATGTCGCAGGTCTAAGTCCCTACCGGACCGTGAGCTGTGTAAGAGCTAGGACTAGGATCAGATTTTTCAATGCTGTCCTCCCCCAGAACCCCACCTGGTGCCCAGCACACAGTAGGAGCTCATTAAATATTCTCTTGAATGAAATAATCAGGAATGGACACAACTAACTGCGTGGTGCCACAGGGCTGTCACTCCCTTGCTCTGGGGCTCAGCTCTCCAGTGAGGGTTTGTACCAGATCAGGAGTTCTCAAGCAAATAGCCTCCAAAGCACCTAGGACATTTTTTCCTAAACTAACAATTCCAGGGACCCATTCCAAGATTTTCTGCTCAAGTGGACGTTTGGATGATGCTGGGGGAGAGACTAAATTGTTTACAGGCCTCTGGGTGGTTCCGACAAGCAGCCTCTGCGGGAGCTCCCATTAGACAGCCTGTGGGACCCTCCAGCCTCACCACCCTGTGATCCTAGTGCTAGGACCCTAATGATTTCATGTGAGCTCTTCTCCTCCACTGAATCTTGCTCTAAGACTTTTGAGAAGCTCAGCAGGGAGCCTGCTTCTCCCTCTGCCTGCCGTTCCCCCTGCTTGTATGTGTGCGCTCTCTAACAAATAAACACATAAAACCTTAAAAAAAAAAAGAGAGAGAGAGGTGTTGATCTAGAAGCACAAGACCCAATCTGGGGATGCTGGCTGTCATACTAAAGGTATGTCTCATTATTTCCCCGTTTTCTGAATAAGCAAACCAGGGCACAGTGAGGTTAAGCCTCTACCTAGGGTCACCTGCCTAGTAGGGGCAGAGCTGCTGTCTGACCCCCAATCCCAGGCCTTTCCCACTGCACAGCAATTATCAGAAGAGACTGCTGTGTGTTTTACTTCTTCTCCCTGGAACTGTCCTTCAGGACAGATGCTCACAGGTCTGTGCCGTGGCCAGAGAGTGGGCTCCTGAAGAGGACATAGTGTATGAGAATAAGGAGATGTTGCATGACTATCACTTTCTAGAAGCTGCAGAGCCCAGCACAGGGCCCAGAAACTGAAAGCACCAGGCTTGCAAAATCAAGAAGCCTGGCCTGCTGAAAGCCACAGCAAGTGTTTTATCTGTCTCCATAAAGGGAGGACTCCCCATAAAGATCCAACATCCCCAAGAGCCGCCACAAATATGATAAGGGTGGGGCAGACAGGTAGGTGCTGGCCAGGCACTGGGACCTCCCCTGTTCCCTGGGCTATCAATGGCCTGACACCCATGCAATTTCCTCTTGGCATCCGCACCCTCTGTTCCCGTCAGCATCGGCGCAATTGGCACCTCCTTATAAAGGCTCACTCAGACTTCCTTGTCGACTCTTGCAAAACCTCAGAGCACCAGGCCAGCCTTTCAGAAAAGACAGCCACACAGGGAAATGCCCACGGCATTTACATATACAAATACCTCCCCAGCATTCACTGTTTGCATGAACAAAGGCCAAGGGTTGAAGACCTAGAGCTGTGGGCAGCCCTCAGGAGGGAGAACTGCAGAACCCAAGGTCTGGAAGGGGACTGGGCACTGGAACGACTGGGAACTTCCAAGTCGTTCACTTGGGCTTTCCTGGTAGAGGTGTCGGAGGATCACTGCCTCTCCCCCCTGGAAGGAACCCTGGGGTCACCAGGTCTGAGGTCCACCGGGGCCAGTTCTGCAGCCTGAGAAAGTTCTGCCCACAAGCCCACGGGAGGACTCAAGCAGCTGTCAGGGAAGCTGAGGACAGCTATCTCCACTACTCATTAGGCTTCTAGGGCTTAGTCAGGGCATTGACGAAAGAAGCCTCCCGGAACCCCGGGTCTTTGACAGGCTTCACAGGGGCCATTTAGGCTTTCCCCTGCCCCAAGATTCGCTGAGTGTGTTACACGCCCAGAGGCAGGGGCAGTTCTGATCTCTGGCATTTGGCTATGATCGTTCCTACATCTCTTATTTAATCCTCATGACCCTACAATATAAGTAGGTTAAGTACACTACAGAAGGTAACCGAAGTAGCCTATGACACTGCAGTGTCTGACCGCACCCCCGCCCCCAATCCTGGAGTAACTACTACCCTCTGTGATAAGGTCTCAGGACCTTCCCATCTCCTGACCTTTCCGCCGCACCGGCTCTATGGAGGAATCCCCACTTCACACTGTAAATGTTTGCCTGGTTGTGCGTCCCCACCAGAGTGGCTCCTCAGGGGCAGAGGCCACATCCTGTTTGTTCCTGGATTCTCAGTGCGTGACTCAAAGCCGCAGAGGACATGCTGCTGAATTTATGTTCATGCAGGAAGAAGGGACGAGTGTGGCCGACCGCAGCGACCGCAGGTGGCAAATGCCCGCCGGATGTGCGTCTTCTTGGCCTCACTCTCACGCATGCTTGGGTCTGTTCTGAATCAACCTGCAGGACGGCCCTGTCTGACTCAAGCAAGCAAGTCAGCCTCCCGTGGACCTGCCACCCCATCTGCACGTGTCATGGAGGAAATGTGCTCTGGCCCAGTCTGAACTTACTTCATGGCCATGTTCCTTCTTCTGGCCCTAACTGTGTCCCCCAGGCACCTGGCCAAGGCCAATCACCAGTCCTCTGCCTAGGGCTCCGAGTAAGATAGGCTGCCAACAGTGCTCGAGAAAGGGGCAGTTGGGTATGCACGTGTGTACATGTGCCTGTGTGTGCCTCTGGGCGTGTAACGCACTCAGCGAATCTTGGGGCAGGGGAAAGCCTAAATGGCCCTCAAGCCCCCCCTCCCACATGATGCTCCAGTCCCGTGGGCGGTGCTACCAACAGCTCCACAGCCCAGGCACTCACGGCCTCCTGACAACAGAAGCAGCATCTGCCCCACCAAATACAACACTGTAGGGGCAGAGGGAGCAGGAGACGTCTGGGTGGCTGTGGGTTCAGTGTCTGACTCTTGGTTTCAGCTCAGGTCATAATCTCAGAGTCATGAGCTCGAGCCCCACGTTGGGCTCCGTGCTCAATGGGGAGTCTGCTTGAGAGTCCCTCTCCCTCTGCCCCTCCCCCATGTGCGCTCGCACACGCTCTCTAAATAAATAAGTCAATAAATACAATCTTAATAAAAAGAAACATTATCAATACAAATTACCTAACACTTATTGAACACTTTCTACTATTACTAGATGTTAAAGTAGACTTTTCTGGTTATTTCAACTTCTGCTGAACCCCAAAACTAGAAGAGGAGGGGGAAATACCCCCACATCCTAAAGGGAAATGTAAGAGCATGTGTGGATTTTGATACCCACCTGCCTGATGTTGCGAATCTCGCTCTGGTGCTCCCTAGCTATGAGACTGTGAGCAAGTTCCTCAGCCTCTCTGGGCGTTGGTGCTCGCTTCTGTAAGTTGGGATGGTTGCACAGGCCCTATGTCCTAGGATGTTGGAAGGATGAAAGGTGTGATATATGGGAAGCAGTTGGTGCCATGCGGGGCGTGTGTCGAGCTCTAGAAAGGATTTGCTGCTGCTGCTGTTTGGAAAGTTCCTGTAGCCATGATCCATGGCTGGCAAAGCAGCCACCCAGCCCAATCTGTTTCTCCCGTTCTTACCACCATGCTGCCTTAACCTACTGGCCTGCACCTCAAGCCAGAGGGGGTTTCAAGAGAACTGTTCTGGGATGTGGGTCCTCTGGTGTATAAGAGTGCGGACAGCAGAGCCTGACTCTCTCCTGGAGAAGTCGACAGCCAGATGTTACAGCCCAGATACCTGGAACCATGGTGCGGTGAGGGGCTGCTGGGGGCTGCCTGTTGGTGTACCTGCCTGCTGAGGCATTACTGTTCCATAGAAAGTCTGGGGGAGGCATGGCACCAGAGAGAGGGTGGGAAGGTATGGGGTGGCAAGTGGCCATCGAGGACCCCGACTGCCAACACCAGAGAAGACAAAGTGCAAAGCGTTCAGGGAACTCTCCAGAGAATCCACAAAGTATCCCTGGAAAGTGCCACATTTATCAGAAGAGGCTGCTGTGTGTTTTATCTCTCCCTAGCACAGCCCTTAGGACACACGCTCACGGGTCTCTGTTCCAGGGACCGCACTAAGGTCTGCTTACAATGGCAATGAGCCAGCAAGACCCCGTCCTCCTAATGCACCCCTCCCATCATCTGTAACACCCCCTGCACCCCCGGCCCTGGAGAAGGAGCCAGAGGCAGCACTGTCAGTGGGGGGAGAGGAAGAGGAAGCGGGCACAGAGGCCTACCACCCCTCCACCCCTGCCCCACTCCTGAACAGGGGAAGGGGGGAAACTTTACACTGAGTGAGAGACAGGTTTCCACTGAAACTAGCTCGGACTTGATATGGGAGAAGGAGACGATTCAGCAGTAACCCAAAACACCTGCCAGTCTCACTGGATTAATCTAGATGGCGCCCAGGTGTGCACAGGTTTGGAGCCAGCAAGTGAGAAAAAGATTCCTGAATGTTTCACCTCTGCCAAATCCTACAGGCCTAATAGAAAGAGCCGCCCTGTATTCCAGGTACTGGGCTGAGTAGATGATCCCATCTAATCCTGAAGTAAGTACTATCTCCTCTTTACAGATGTGGAAATTGAGGCCCAGAGAGGTTAGGTAATGTGCCTGAGGTCACAGAACTGGTGAGTTGTGGAAGGCTAGTGAAGCGGGTCAGCTGCCTGGTTCTGGCACCCACGGAAAACAACTATGGGTGTCCCCTGACGATGGAACTGCAGCTTGGACAGATAGGAGCGTGGAAGGCCTGCCTTGTCCGGCAGATTTCTCCCTGTCTTCCTGCCTCCACAGCCATGGCTGCACAGGGCCCCCCCCTGCAGAGCCTGTTTTCTCTTCCTGGGCATAGCCAGAAAGAGAAACCAGGAGCCACCTCCCTGTCCCCAAGTTCCTTCAGCTTTGGAGTCCTGACAGCCTCTTCTGAATAAATACTAAAGAATGAGGGCCCTTCCCAATGTCCTGAGAGGGCGCAAGCATACAGCTCAGCTTTGTGAGTTTCAAGGGTCCCCCAGGAGCTGGGACAATGTGAGTCTGAGAGGAAGCCTCCAGGAAGGGTCCTCCCTCCCGCCTCCTCCACATGCAGGACAATCTGCTTCCCCTGCATCACTGAGTACCTCTTACAAGTCAGCCACATGCTAGGGTTTTAGCAGGTGCTATTCTAGTGAGTAAATTCTTGTCCTGGCAAGGTCACCTTCTAAGGATCTTCTTTTCTGCTTGGGGAAAATAGGTAAGAGGCAAGAGGTCTCACTGATGGTATTTTAAATCCCCAAAACGGGCATTTTTGTGCCCTATGGGTGGGATCTGCTGTGTCTGTAGAAACGAGAGAGGCTAAACTGGAGAATGCCAGAGGGCTAGGTTTATGCTCCCACGGGCAGCAAGGCTGCCTCGGCTCACGGGATATGGGTTCCCGCTGGATGGAGTAGAAAAGACAGACATAAATACAGCTCTATCCCTCTCCTATTACAGAAGCTCCTCTACCTTTAACTCCCCACATCTTCCCCCAAAGCCTCTGGCCCTACTGCACAGGACTGCAGAAGTTGGGTCCCATAGATCAGTTTATTACATGGGACCAGGTCCTGTTAGGGTCTTGCCAAAAACATAGTGCGCATACAGGCAAGATGCCAGCCCCTGGGACCTTTTCTAATCTGTTCTAACGGCTGCTTCTGAGACTTCCCTACTTTTAGATCATCCCAGGCCCAGAGGGAAAGACTGGAGGATTTTGCCAGCAGGCAGGGAGAGGGAGGTGGAGACCTGAGACATGCCCACTTCAAAGTGGAGAAGCTTCCATAGGTCTACAGATTCCCACAGCACCCCTGGAGGACCGCATGCTGTATTTGTTAGAAATGCAGATTCCTGGGTAGAGGGGGCTGAAATGTGGCCCCCAGAGATCTCAGGCCCTGTAAATAGATCCCTAGAACCCCTAAATATTACTTTATAAGAAAAAGGGATCTCAGCCTGGGATTAAGCAAAGGATCTTGGCTCTGGATTCTCTGGGCAGGCCCTCAATCCAGTCACACAGGAGACAAGGAGAGACCGGGAGGCTTGACACACACAGAACCAGAGGCAGTGGAACCGCCGAGGCAGACGCTAAAGGGACACGGCCCCAAGTCAAGAAATGCAGGCCAGGCCACCGCCAAGAACGGAAGGAAGCGAGGAAAGGCCTCTCCCCTAGAGCTCTGGAGGGAACAGGGCTCTGGGACATCTCGGTTTCAGCTCAGTGAACGTGAGTCCAAGCTCTTGGCTCCCAGAACTGTGCGAAAATAAGTATCTGTTGTCTTAAGCCACAAAGTTGTGGTAAATTGTCACAGCAACCACAGGAAACCGATACACTAGGCCTCAACCACCGTCTTCTGTAAGAGCTTCTCCAGAGAGGAGGCTCTGGAATCCGGTCTTTGGAGAAGTGCCCCGATTCACACTGAAACGTGAAAAACCTCGCTCAGAAGAGGTGCAGGAGGGAAACTCCGTAATGCAGGGGCACAGGGTCTGTGTGTGGAATTTACAACGAGGCGAATGTATTTGAGGACGTGTGTTCTAACGTGTGTTCCTGATACAGATAAGGCAGTGCCATCCAGTCAAACTTCTACGATGACAGAAATGTTCTTTATCGGGGCTGACACAGCAGCCACAGGTGACTACGCAGCCCTTGAAATGTGCTAGTGCCAGGGAAGAACCTAATTTTTCATTTCATTTCATTTTAATTCATTTAAATTTAAAAGAGCCACCATGTCCGACTTTGTTGGGCGGCTTCTGTGAGGCAAGCCTTTACATTTGCTGTGATGGAAGTGGCACAAGAGCAGTGTTTTGTTCACTACCCTAGCCTCGGTTTCTGGAAGCATGCAGTAGGCAATAAATATTTGTCAAATGAGCAGATGGATAACAGGATATGGGAGTGCCTCCTCCAGGCAGGACAGAGGATTGTACCTCGGCCTAACTTCCCATGACAGCAGACAATGAGGATCCAGAGACTCAAAAAAGAGAAGCAGTTTTCACAAGGCTGCTCAGAAAGTCACAGGAATCAGAACCTCGAAGTCCTGACTCCCACCCGCTTCCCTCTTCTCCCTTCACACTCACCCCTCTCAGCTGCTCTCAGACCTGTTTCCAGAAGCCCCGGGGGGAGGGGGGAAGGGGGAGGTTAACAACATGAGCCTTGTTAAAGACGGTGACCAGCCCCTCTTACCCGCATATAGAATTCTCTGCCCTCGTTCCCAGACTTGATCTGGAAAATGTAATAAGCCCCAGGGTAGCGGGTCGTGGCTTGCATTTGGAAGATGTCAGCGGGAACCGAGCGTCCTGACACCACATCCATATCCCGGTACAGGATGGTAAAGGGCTGGTCTCTGCAGCCAGGATTCTCAGCGGGACACATGCAGCGGCTGTTGGGAAGGGAAATCATGCGAGAATGCGGTAAGTCTTTTCCAGATGTTTTTTGTACCTACCTCCTCCCTTAAAACACTGAAAAGGAGGCCACCCGACTTCTGACATCTGAATGCTGTAACTGTAGGTCCTCTCGGTCCCTGGGTCTCATCTACAAACTCACCAGGATGCAAGTGAGCTCTCTGTTTCCTAGAGAATGGCCTATTCTGACCACTCAGATATTCCTGCTACTAGAGGGTAAGCCTTAGATGTCTGGTCTGAAGAATGCTGGCATCTTCTCTGACGCACTTTATATTTTCATGTATTTATTTGGCAAAAGGCGTCGCTGGTCGTGTCGCCCTTTACTTCCCCAGACGTACATACTCATGAAGATACTCTAAAAGTGAGAAATCGCATGAGTTGGACAGGAACTCGGTGGCCCGTGGACGTTCTCTGTAGCACTTCGCACGGTCTGTGGAGAACATCCCTTCATCTTTTTGTTTGATAAACAAGAGCTTAGAACTCACTAAACTCACTATAAGACACAATGTTAGACCCTTGGAATTGCAAGGACCAATATGATCCTGACCTCAAATAGTTCCTGTTCTCATGGGAGAAATAAATCATGGACACAAATATCTTTACTAGTAACAGCATTTCATAACGTGAAACCATTGACTCCCTTTCCCAAGAAAGTCCTGTTGTAGAGGCCGCTTGATGTCTCCCTAACCACCCCAATCTCTCACCTCATCCCTGAGACTCCCCCTAGGGGTGAGAGTTCACAACAGGATGAGGACGACTGTAGGTGGGGCGCCTTGATGGGCAGAACTGGGCGTCGGCCTTGTCTTGTTTCTGGGGCTTTCCCTAAACTTCTGCTCTCTCTTCAAAACATTGGTTGGTTCTATCTCCAGAATACAGTCCAGGTCCAACCACCCTTCACCATCCCCTTTATCACAACGCTGTTGTTCAGGCCACCGTCTGGTCTCTCCTGGACCTCTAGGATGGCCTTCCAATAGGTCCCTCCCGGTTCAAACCATTACATGGCAGCCAGAGCGCCCGTCGTCAAAAAACCAGACTCTGCCTCCGTCCTGCTTTAAGATTCTTCAATGGCCAACCCTTGCAATGTGAGTAAAAACTAAACACCACTTCAGCCTGTAAAACCCAGGGGACCTGGCTTCTGTCAATTTCCCTCCGATCACTGCCCTCTTCACTCACTAGGCGGCAGCAATCGAACCTCCTCCATCTCCTAAAGATAGCCAGCCTTCCACTACCTTGTAAGCCAGCCTGGCCCACGCTTTTTCCTCTCCTCTCCCACTCTGCCACCCCACCGTTGACTCATTTTCCCATCCCAGACCAAATGCCATTTCCTCAGAGGAGCTTCTGGACTCCCCAGTCTACACCAAGTCCAACCTACATATTCCTTCTATAAATTCCCATTCCTCTGGCTCGTAGCCCCTATCCCAATCTATGATTATGTTTTCATTTACAAGCCAATTTGCTTAATGTCTTTCTCCTCCTCTATCACGAGGGCAAAAAAAAAAACCCACGGTGCCCGGCACAGGCGTCTGCCACGTACCAGGAGCTGGACGAACACTGGATCAAGGAACTCATAAAAATAATTTTGAAAGTTTTGTTTTTTCAAGGCTGATCAAAATAGCCAAGCCAAAATGTCCCTGGTGCCCAAATGGCCCCTTGGAATGTCACATGTCCCACAGACAAGACTTGCTTCCTAAACTAAGAAGCCTGCAGGCGGGCCTGATGATGGAGGGCAGCTGAAGAGGCTCACAAACAGCTAGGGGCGGGGGTACCGCAGCTAAGATCTGAAAGACGGGCCGATCTGTCTACGCGGTGGCGGGAGGGATGCCTTCCATATGGCGGAAGCGGGTGTGCGAAAGTTGGGAGGCTGGATGCTCCAGGGCATGGGTAAAGGTGAGGGCAAGTCCCGTTTGGGTTGCCAGGAGCACAGGACACATGGACAAGGGCACAGGCTGGAAGGGGGTGACTGGAGTCAGGAGGAATGGGTCCTGGAGGCAGACAGCTTTCAGCAGCATGTCACCAATGTCCCCAGCCACACTAGCTCAGTGCTGTGCCTTGAACCGGGTCAGTCCATGGCCACAGACAAGGGCAGCCCTGTAGTTCCCAGGGAGAACCAGCCATGGGATCAGGGAGAGCAGCCAACTCTATGTTCTGTCCCGAAGGGTCCTGGAACCAGAAGCCAAAACGTTGCTGGAAGCACAGCTCATAGCATGGAGGGAAGCTGTCTGCAGTGATGGACCCTTCGCCTGCCCCGCTTCACCCTCTTTTACCAGATTTTGTTCAGAGCAGGAAGCACCCTGGTAAGCCACAAATGGCTCTTAGATGCTGCATTCCTTCCTAGAGGACAAGATGGATGGGTCTGATTCATCCCTTTATCTCTAGGGCAAGGAATGGGTGTTGCTCAGGGCGGTAAAGGTGGCACTGCAAGAAGGGAGGGCAGATGTACTTCTGTGTGTGGGGGCGAGGGGTAGCCAACAGGCCAGGCTGGGGCACTGTCCTCTCCGCCACCCTGGCAGCCTCCTGAACCAGACCCCTCCCTCATGCACCCATTTCTCCTCCTGAACCAGACCCCTCCCTCATGCACACATTTCTCAAATGACTTACTTATCGCTGATCCGAAGATAAGGCTCCTCGCAGCGGATGGGGTCAATGCACTTGAAGCCCCCCTGCAAATTGTAGCACGTCTGCTGCAGGTTACACGTGTGGTTTCCGTGCTCACACTCATTGATATCTGAAATGCAGGGTAGGTAAGAGACTGAAACAGGACGGTGCTGCAGCTGGGTCTTTACTACACAACTACACTTCCACTGTGACAGCTACCGGCCACAGATGGCTACTGAGCATGGGAAATGTGGCCAGTGCAAGGTGAGATGTGCTGTGCATGGAAAAGATACACAGACCTTGCCCATGTGGTACAAAACAAGAATGCCGCATCTTATCAACAGTTTTTACATGGAGTACAAGTTGGAATGATAATATTGCAAAAGTATTACATGAAAAAAATTTCTGAAAATTAATTTCACCTCTTTCTTTTTTACTTCTATAAGGCTCCTATTTAGCAGCTGACTTTATATTTCTATTGTCCAGCACTGCCACAGAGAATTCTTGCTTGATGTTCGGGTAAGGTAAGTTCAAGGAGCTGGAATAGGTCAGTGGCTCAGTTCCAGCCTCTCCACTGGCACCAGTGGGTGGACCATGGGAGTGGGAATCAGCCCAAGCAGCCGATCTGGAGGAGATGTACCCCCTTCACAGCCTGGGGTCCTGATTCTCTGAGGCACACAGCAGTCAGACGTGTGAGTCTCTGGCATCTGCTCTCTGAGGAGTCAGTAGAAAAACACTAACTAGACTACCTTCCCAGAGGCCTGGCACAAGGTCCATGAGTGAAGCCTTGGTTGGGTCTGGAGCATTCCTCTGAGGGGTCAGGGAAACTGGACAGATCACCTCTCTCTGGGGAACTCAGGACAGAAGAGAGAGTAGCCATGTCCTTGTTGAAGCCAAAGTATGGGTCACAAGACAGGAAGGCCGAACATCAAGGTCAGAGCCTGGCCCTCTGGGAGCCGCTGGAACCTACTTTTGCCTTCATCTCTGCCACCTTCCCCAGGTGAAGACATCCAGGTGACCCCCTGAGCCAGCCCACACCTCACACATTCCCCAGCCAGGCCCCCCTGGACAGCCTTACCCTGGCAGCTTCGGTTGTCGTCCAGCAGAATGTAGCCAGGGGGACAGGAGCAGAAGTATGTGCCGGGCTGATTCACACACTCATGTTGGCAGAGGAACTCAGAGAAGCTGCATTCGTCCATGTCTGGGGGAGACAAGTCACACCTGCTGCTTATAATCAGATCACCTGAGGGCTTAGTGTTTTTCTCCTCCAACTCCTACACCTTCCTGACACATATGATGGTACATTTGTGGCTACAAAGTTGCCATCTTACTTCTCACACACTCGGGTGACAGGGAGCTCACTACCTACTGAGGACACCCACTGACATTTGGACAGCTCTCATTGTTGGAGCTGAAATCTGTCTCCATCAAACTTCCCCTACATGACTACCTCCGGCTCAGCTACATTATCCACTCACTACAGACGTATTTTGCCCAGCAGGTGAATGTACCTTCCACTTCCAGGGGCAGGATTTGTTTGCCCATTGGGGTTTTCTGGGTGCAGAGCGCGTCTCGAAAACCCCAAAAAAACATTCCTTGGCCCCAGTCTTCCAAAAGGGCAACTCTACCAGTGCCAGTGCTCCTCTAATCACCCCAACGTTGAGAAATGTTATTTCTAAAGTCACAACTGAAAGGGACATATCCAGGAGGCCAGGGGATATCCATTAGATTAAAATGTCTTTGTGTCCAAATATCTCCCTGAAAGAGAAAATTCTGGAGCGGCCCTGGGGTGCGCGAGCGTAATATCCCTGGGTGGCCCACCAGCCTCAGGAGGCCACTGGGACCTGGGAAACTGGAGCTGGGCGACCCTCTGACTGCAGAGGAGGGGACGTGAAGGCAGAGCCACTGACCACGTTGGCCCTGACAGCTGATGCAGAGGCCGGCTCGGAAGAGCCAACTCTTCGTCGCACACAGAGTTTGGCAACCAAGCCCCTGTTTGAGCCTCATTTGAGAGGCGCGCCAAAGAAAACATGTTTTTCTTTCATTTATTGTTTCCCGAAAACTTGCTTTCACTAGTTTCCCCATGTGACATGTCCTCGGGTTGTTCTCTCGCTCACAGACCACGGGGACCTGGGAGCGCCCAGGGAGGGTGTCAGCACAAATAAGGCGGCTTCCCCACCACTGGCTCATCCTGGGTGTGACACGCCCAACGCCTCTCCCATCAGGGAAGGAGAAACTCCGTCCCATCTCTCCCACGGGTCTCCAGGCGAGGGGCTCGGAGCCAGCAGAACCGGGATGCTGATGCGAAAAGTCAAAGCATGCCCAGTGAGGCAAGATCTGCTTCTGGCAGCTCCCCTCCGCCTCCCCCAGGACCTTGTAGGGTCCCAGGGCTCTGGCCCCAGCCCATCAACAGAGAGTGTTCCCCCTGGATCGCTGTTATGTTTGTAGATTCTGGTCCATGCCTCTGGTACAAGCAATAATAAAAACCTGTAGCTCCCGAGTGTTTGTAATGTATCAAGGGCTGGGTTAAATGTTTCATATGCCTCATTGCATTTTTTTTTAAGATCTTATTTTTAAGTTCTTTTAAGTAATCTCTATACCCAATGTAGGGCTCAAACTCATAAACCCAAGATCGAGAGTCGCACGCTCCACCGACTGAGCCAGCCGGGCGCCCCAGGCCTCATCTGACTTAATCCTTCCTCAGCCCTCTGAAGGAAGCACTATTACTAGCTACGCTTTACAGAGGAAAAATTGAGGCTTACAGAGGTTAGGTAACCCGACTAAGTTCACAGATAACGAGTAAGCAGGAAAGCTGGGATTTGAAGCCAGCCAGCCAGCCAGCCAGCCTCCAGATCCTATGACCCATCCACCCGATGCTGTAATGTCTCCCGGAGCAATTATGCTCAGGACTTAAGGGGCTCTGAGTTTGGGGGGCATCCCCTAAGCAGGACCGGCCCTGAGGAGATGGCAGCACCCATCTCCACCCTCCACCCACCTCCCCCTCCTATTAGGGAGGGGCCCTAGTAGGCCAGGGGTCACTCTATGTCTTAGAAAAGTGGGCACCATGGCGAACGTGGAGAAGATGGCAGTTTCGGGTAAAGTGAGTCAACTAGAAAGTGTTGCAAAACCACCAAAGATGTAAAATCTCTGTAAAGTCAGAAGTCTTTTGCACTCACACCTAGAGAAAGTCAACTAACGTGGAACGGCACCTAGGTACACCAGCTTTTTTCATCTTTATGACCACCCTATTGACATGGCCAAGGAAAGAACTAGAATCTGAACCTGGCTCTGTCTGGTTCCAGTCACCCTCCTATCCTACCTCTGCAGATGGTCAGTAAACACCCGTGGATGTGCACGGACCTCGGCAGAAACAAACGCTCTCAATCTCATAATGCTCAACTTTCCCCCTCTTAGTCCCTTGGCCCAGATTTCCCAAGGAGTGCCATGGGAGGACCTGAAATCTAGGAAGAAAGTAGCTTTTCATGCCTGAAGGTATTTTATTAGCTTCTAGGACTGACATTTAATCTGTCTAAACTCTCTACAATGGCCTACTTGGGCCTCCGGCTCTCTGGGCCCCAGGGAAAGGTGCTCAATTGTTCAGAGAACTCTGTCCCCAGAACACCCCCATCCTCCGTGAAGCTACCAGACAAGTCTCATTCATGACCTGGGTCAGTTCCTGTCACAGTGAAACCCAGGATTAAGAAACTTTCCATTCAGCAGGACAAAAAGATGTTCACGCTCTAGGGTATGGTTCACTTATTTTGAAAAATACAGTGAAGCATCATTAATTTGGACCGTGCTAACTCACAACCGCTCAGGATGCCAAAAGTGGATGGAATGGAGTTTACTTTAATCCAGTATTTACAAAAAAACAAGGAAAGAAGGAAGAATAGAAGAAAGAATGAGCTGTACATGGCTCTGTGAGGAATGCTATAGGGATTTATAGGAGTAAAATGCCATCCCTGTTCTCAAGAGTTTGTGTTTATAAGTTCCGTGTTACAGGTTTAATAAGAAAATTATAGTAGAGTTCTCAAGAAATTACTGGCAGAGAATCATAGCTTCTCAGTCTTGGAAGGAATTTATAAAAGGCCAACAAAGCCACCATGTTACGTTCACACAAATTATTAAGAATTAATTCAACGTTCAATCATTTACTCACTGCTTTGAGAACTGTTGATGATGTGCACGCTACGTGCCAGTCCTGGAGCCAAGAACTGATTATTTGTAGAGATTTTAGAAGTTCACAAAGTATTTTCACTTACCCATATGATCACCCATTCAGTACCCCCGCCAACACTGCCCTGTGAGATATGCTATTATACCAAAGTCATGGTGGGCAGGGACAGATAATTCAAACCAACACACAGAATTGGGCAACTCCTTTCCCTCTTCAAGCCCTGTCAGACCCTAAAGGCAGCTCTGCTGGTTTTTGCATTAGGCATCAAATGACAAGGGAGGGGACTCTACTCCACCTTTTGGGAAGTGACTCATCTCTGCTTTGTGTGGTTGTGACCCCACCATGTGGGGAAATGTCCCAAACTGGGGATGTCTGGGAAAGCAGAGGAAACACCTGTGAAGGAAGCCCTTGTCCTCCATACCACCCCGCCAACCCTTCCACCCCCTAGGACTGATGGAAGTCTCCAAATGCCAAAGCCCATTACCACTGCAACGAACACCATCATCCTCAAGTTCATATCCTGGGTCACAGCGGCAGATGAAGGAGCCATAGGTGTTGACACAGGTTTGCACGCAGGGGTTCTCAGTGGCACACTCATTCACGTCTAGGGAAAGCGAAAGATCATTATTGACCATTCTCACAACAGAAAATCCCCAATGATGAGGCAGAAAATGCACTGGCAACAAAATCTACAGGTACCAGACCAGATTCACAGGCGCCAAAGACCTCCACCCAGGACTTCCCAGATCTAGAGCTCAGACCCCAGAGTCCTCCATTCACATGTCCTTCCTTGCTCACAAGTTGGGCAACGTAGAAACAACACACACCATATCCATGTGGACACAGGTACACATATACCCTCCTAGTAAGTCTGGTCCCCAAGGCTCACCCCACAGAAACTTCCAGGCAACATCTGCTCATTCCCACCATCTCACACCTTCTATCACTGATTAGCTCTTCCCTCGCTCCTGCTGGCTTTGATGTTTCAGGTAAACAACTAAAGAACCACAACCATTCTAATAATAACTCTCTTTATTATGGACTGAATTGTGTCCTTCCCCCAAAATTCCTATGTTGAAGCCCTAACCCCCAACATGACTGGATGTGGAGATGGGGCCTTTGGGAGGTAATTAAGTTTAAATGAGGTCATACAGGTGGGGCCCTCATGGTGGGATTAGTGCCCTTATAAGAATGGACAGCAGAGAGGTCGCTCCCTCTGTCATACGAGCACACGCTGAAAAGGTGGCCATCTGCAGGCCAGGAAGGGATCCCTCACAAGCACCCCACCTTGCCAGCATCTTGATCTCGGATTTCTTGCCTCAAGAACTAGGAGAAAATAAATTTCTGTGGTTTAAGGCCCTCAATGTGGTATTTTGTCACAACCGCCTGAACTAAGACAATTACTCATATATAACACCACCCATTATTCCAGAAGGATCTCAGAGTTACTGAATCCTTACAAGGACCACTGCCTTGTGTTACAAGTTCAGTGGGTTAAGGAGAGGACCACAAAAGGTGGACAGGGAAACGTTTAGATAGTGGAATATTTCATCATCTTGAGTGTGGTGATGGCTACATGGGGGTATCCATGTTTATGGCAAAGTTTATGAAATAATGTGCCTTTAATAGTGTAGTTTATTGGGGTGCCTGGGTGGCTCAGTGGATTAAAGCCTCTACCTTCTGCTCAGGTCATGATCTCAGGGTCCTGGGATCAAGCCCCGCATCGGGCTCTCTGCTCAGCAGAGAGCCTGCTTCCCTTCCTCTCTCTCTGCCTGCCTCTCTGCCTACTTGTGATCTCTGTCTGTCAAATAAATAAATAATATTGTACATCAGTGATACATTGATAATTTTAAGGCTGTTTGAACGTTGGGAGAGGTGCCCAAGTCCCCAGGCTAACAAGAGCACAGTTGGAACTGAAACATGAGTCAGGGGTCCTTCTGTAATACCTATGAATTATGTATTCTGCACAGTTCATCAGGATGAGGGAAGGGGAAGGAAGGAGCCCCTTTCTCCGGTGACGTTGACTAACGCATTGTAAGCACACCCTCTCCTGAGCCCCACGTGCTGGTGACCAAAGTTCCAGCTGAGAGAATTCCCCTTCAAAGTCCAGGTAAACCTCTTAAGGCTCTGAATAGAGATTTGAGTGTTTTCCAAGTGAAAAGCCTTCCCAAGGAACAGCTTGAGAAGCTTTTCTATACAGGGAGGGCTAATCCTATGCCCACACACCTCCTGCTGCCTTAGAGCTGTGGGAGAGGGGGGTCAGGGGGGAACAGGATTCTACAGGGAAGGTCCAGCAAGGCACAAATCCCCCCAACAGAGCTTGGAGGCTCTGCAACCCAGAAGCCAGGAAAGGCCATGGCAGGGGGCCTCTGACTCAAGTGCAGGCGGGACAGGATGGCACCACTGGGGATTAGGGCTGGTGCCCTTGACTTCCGGCCACATGTTGACCACACGGGGATGAGGGAGCTCCGGTCCCGCTGTCTTGCAGCTCTCAGCTATCTCTGCAGAGCAACCCTTCTCCCTGGGGCCTCTGCCCCCTGGGATCCATACAGCCCAGGTGCCCTTCTGAATTGAGTGGTTGCAGGCCAAGTCCTGCTCCAACCTGCCCGCCAGGAAGGTTGGAGCCTTGGCTCTCTCAGCTCTGTGACCCCCTGGCTGTGTGACTCTGGCCATGTTGCTTAACACCTCTGAGCTTTGATTTCCTCCTCTGCAGAGCCAGGCAACAGCCCTACCTATCTACTCCCGCTATCACTCGGGTTCAATGAGGTTAACAGTTGGGGCAGTGCTTCCAAGAGCACAAAACACCCTTCCTTGCAAGAGGCGTGAGGATGACCAAAGCTCAGTGGAGAATGTAGCCCCTGCTGTACCCAGGACCCGGCTAAGGCAGTCTCCTCGTGGCTAGGTGCCCATTTCTGGGCCTTAGCGTGCTGCTGGACTTGGCACTGCCCTGTGGCTCACTTGCTCCCCATCACAGTTCTGATCCCAAGAGGCCTGAAGGACACCCGGGCCTTTGGGCCCCGCTGTGCATGACTATTTCCCGCGAGGTGCTGGAGGCGCCCTGCCAGTCTCTGGGTAGAAGCCTGGGCTGGCACTTCCAACCCCCTGCCTACGCCCCGAGAAGCCTGCCTCTGCCCTACGTCACTTCTCCCAGCAAGCAGCAAGGGAGCCAGGGGCCTGCTGCCTGCTCCATGGGGACGGAAGGGCCCCTCAACCCCCAGGCCTGGCCTCCGCTCTCCGAAGAAAATTACCTCTCCTGGCAAGAGGAACGCAGTCGAGACTTCTTGGAACAATTAGCAGAACCAGCTTTGGAGGAAAGACTTACAAAGAATCCAGGATCAGACCCTTTCACTGATGCCTTCCTGTTTACCCAATGATTTAGATCCGATTAAGCTAATGGAAACATAATATCCTCCAACCAGCTGGCTCGCAGCCCGCCCGCCAGACCTCAAATGGTGTGACAAGGAAATGGGCCTTGCAGAACCTGGTGGCCGGCTCCAAACAAAGACCTCATTTTGAGTCTCGGGCACGCTACCTCCACCCAGGACGGAGCCGCTGCCAGGGCTGGAGGCCTGGGTGCGGGCTGGGGGGCGGGCCCGGGGCTAGGCAGGCCTTGCATGAATTTCTTGAGCCTTGAGCCCCCATGCACTTCCCAAGCAGAAGAAACCCTCGGATGGAGACTGCAGAAGAGATATAGCTTGCTTTACTCACGTATCAGTATTTGAAGTGATCACGTAAAACTCAGAAAATGCCTTTGTTTTGGGGCGCCGGAGGGCTGAGCCTCAGTCAGTTAGTTGAGCATCCAACTCTTGGTTTCAGCTCAGAACATGATCTCAGGGTGGTGAGACCGAGCCCCACGTCAGGCTCTGAGTCAGGCTCTACGCTGGGTGTGGAGCCTGCTTGGGATTCTCTCTCTCTCCTCTCCATCTGCCCCTCTTCCCTCTGCTCACTCCCTCTCTCAAAAAAAGGGGGGGGGTGTCTTTATTTCACTCTGCTTTTGTGGGGAATGCTGACCACCCCCCTTGAGCATCAGGCACTGAACTCAGGCTATAGGAAATGCGTGAAAATTTCCGATTAGCCCAGAAACTGGCAAGGCTACTTATGGAAAGTAGACACACAGAGAGAAGCAAATCCATGAAACCATAAGCCCTAGCTGATGGATGACTGTGCCTCTCCTCTCAGCAATACTCAGAGCACTTTCTGAGATGTTTCCCATAACCTTCGGTTTGGACTTCAGGTTTCTGTAAGCAGCAGGGATAGGCACGTGGTGACAGGGAGCAGGATGTTATAACCACGTCAACCATCAGACTCCAGAGAAGACAGCATCTAGTGCTTCTCAACAGGTTCAAGGGATCGTTGGCATCGCATACCTTGGCAAGACCTTCCATCCTCGTTGAGGGTAAAACCAGGGTTGCAGGTGCAAGAGTAGGATCCAGGAACATTTGCGCAAAGTTGCTGGCAGTAGCCATAGCGACATTCATCAATGTCTGGAAAGAGAAACGCCAGCAAGGTGAGATACTTCTTCCCAATCACCAGGGCCACACCTGGCATCTAGACCGCCCATCACTTTCGGAGCAGGACCAGTAAAGGAAGGGGAACTAAAGAGAAGACAGTACGGACTGAGCATCAGGCATGGGGATACCCCCCAGAGTCTAAGTTTCAATCCAGCTACAACCCTTCCTGACGCATGTCAGTTCCATGAACACCTGCACCTGCCTGGAAAGTTCTAGAAGAAATGTCTGCTTCAACTGGGACATGGGGCAGACAGCCTCCAAGATTTTATCCAACTTCAATACTCCATGCTCAGATTTATCCAACATCAAAAATCCACTCTAAGATTCTGTAAAAATGTCACATAGCCCTGGGAAGGGACAAGTTGGCTTAAAGTGTAAGAGGAATCCACAGCCTCGCTCCAACAGGCTCCTCGCCAGCTCCATTAACAATGATCTGTCTAGCACTCAGGAACAAGGGCAAGTGTAGGTCAGGACAAGCAGGGCAACACGGCAGTCTGGAGACCTATGATCCAGTAACACAAGGATGCCAGAGATCGCCTTGGATCTCCTGCTTGCACCAGAGCAGACATAAAACTCTGGATAAAATGCCTCCCCCACGGCAGTCTGGAGACCTATGATCCAGTAACACAAGGATGCCAGAGATCGCCTTGGATCTCCTGCTTGCACCAGAGCAGACATAAATCTCTGGATAAAATGCCTCCCCCAAGCCATGGCTGGCCTTTCCTGAGCAAGCGGCTCTGTGGCTGAATGAAGCCTTTCAGCAGAGCTGGGCAGTATGCCCTCCCTGCTAACATGTACCCGTCAATGGGGAGCCTGATGTCATTGGGAAAGCACTTCCCAATACCCCCAAGTTAATGGGCTGATGGGCAAGAGAATTCGCTCCTCTGGGACAGGGTGCCTTGAATGAAGCCTAGAGATGGAGACCCCAGACTTACCCTATATGACTGCCTGTTATGACCAGTTGATCTCACTGCACCTATAACTGGTCCTTATCTTATCCCCAACCTCCGCCAGATGTTCCCTCCCCAGTACTCCAGTTCCTTGGACCCAGCACCCAGCCTGGGCTCTGGAGACTGGTTCTGAGTCTGTCTCTGTGCCTGGTTTCTACCACCCACTGCCAGAAAGGACCCCACCTCCACCTTAGCTGGTGTTCAGCCCCCTCAGAGGCTGTGCCCTGCCCCTGTGAGTCTGTCTTCTCTCTGAGCAGCAGCTCCTTCTAACCCGGCCCATCCCACTGCCTACTGAGTGTTCTGCAGTTCCCACTGGGAAAGCACAGTGGTTTGTGCGGTTGCTGATCCTGACCTTTCCCAGGGTGCCACTGGGCCCGTCACCGAGGTCAGGGAGGCAGCGCTGGGGGGGGTTGGGGGGTGGGAGGGCCTCCTCCACCTAAGGGAGACCTTGGGGGAAAGGCAGCCCCCCCACCCCTCATTTTTCTGCAAAAGCAATGCCTCCCAAGGTGTACCAAAGGGGTGGGAGATGGTGATGGGATTTGTGCTTTGAAAGGGAAAGAAGAGTTTGGTCAGGAGAAGGCATGAATTCAGCCACAATTAGGAAAGGTCTCCACTTTGAGTGTGAAGTGGGAACAGGCTGAGTGTGTGGCACCAGGTTAGGCCTCCAGGAGGATCCCTCCCAAAGCGTCAAGCCCTGTGGTAGAGACCAGCCCTCCCAAGGAGAGAAATGTCCCTATTGCTGGCCCCCCTTAGATTGGGAAGTGTTGCCCAGCCCCAAAGTCTCTACAATGGAGCCTGTGTCCCTCTCACCTGATCCTCTCTAGCGCCCCCTGGTGGTGGGAAAAAAACTGGACTGACCAAAGGATCCAGATTTTAGACCCTACTCACTCTTTGTTCAAAATGTTCCCCTCTTTGAGTCTCAGTTTCCAACTCTATAAAAGTTGGATGACATAATATCTAACATCTCTTCCAGCTCTGAGAGCCTACATATTAAGTTGCCGTACAAATAACTCACTCACACTGATCTGCTTATGTTCAAATCAGTGGCATCAAATTTTCCACAATAGCTGAGGTTCGTTAAAATGCACAGCGACCGTCGTATTCACAAATGTCCCCATGTGCAGCCAGTTCCCTGGAGCACGCCTGAAAAGGAGAACCAAGCCAAGTCTAGTCTGGCTTATCAGGCCCTAAAGATGCTTCAGACAAGGCTCTAGAGCGGACTGGCATTCAAGTCTTAATCAAGGGAGTCTTAGAAAAAAGAACTTTTTTTCCTTTTTCTTTCTTTTTTTTTTTTTTTTTTTTTGTTTCCATGATGTTGTTTGGATTTGTTTCTCCGCTCCTCCAGCACTGATTTTCGGGCATGAGAACAGGGTCTTAGAGAACTTGAACTGGTACGGCTTTTCCAAGAAAACACAGCATAGAAATCACACCCTAGAAATAGAATTCAAGTGACAGCTAGAGATTGCTATGAATTCATTTACTTGCCGAAACCAAAACCAGAGGGGAAGAAAGGCAAATAACCCTCCAGTAAAAATAAACAGAGAGATCATATAGCGAATGCCAACTGCAAGGGTGAAATTCTCAATTGGTGATGACTGACTCCTTTGGAATAAAAAGACCACAGCTAGTGGGGTAAGTAATGGGAGGAGGCCTTAGAATCTACGGACCCACAGTTGAGACTTGGGACATTTCTGTGACTAAGAAAGTGGTCCCTTTTCTTAACATGATTTCTCACCAAGACGGAATAATCCTCACACCTCTATCACTTTCCGCCTTGGATATAAACTTCCTGAAGGCAGGAGGTAGGTCTAGGTGAAATCAAATACAAGCCCTTAAAACTTATATTTAAACACTCTAACCAGGACATTGATGGTGATGGTCTCGATTGACTTAAAGGAACAGTGCAGGCTCCATTACCTTCTATATCTCTCCCCCGACAAAGAAAAGCCCAATGCCCTGAAGCCACCACATTATGCCCCCATTTCACAATACCCCTAGCAACCATGAACTTCCAAGAGTCTCTGTGAGCCCAGCAAGCTGTTACCTAAGCACTGGCCTTCCAGAAGCCAGTAGCCATCGGTGCAGGAGCAGGTATACCCTCCTTCCGTGTTGATGCAAATCTGGGTCGGGTTGCACTGGTGAGAATCCGTTCCACACTCATCCACATCTGTAACACAGACATAGTCCAGAGACTGTCACCTGTATTAATCCAGAGTCCTGGAGCCACCAAGGGTGTCAGCTTCTTGCTTATCCTGGGAAGGAGGTGATAATGTCTCCAGGCTACATCCAAGGAGACGGACGCATCTCCCTGATGGATACCCCTAGGAGACACTGACCTTTTTGGAGACCTGGTCTGCTCCCCCAGAAATCCACAAAAGAAAATCCACAAAAGAAGAGAACACACATCCTGGGGGAGTCTACTGACAGCCCATCCCACCACTTTCTGAAAGCAGGTGACCTTGATAATAACCAGGACTTGATTTAGAAACACGTTTTGTCTTTGGCGTATTCATGCACGTGTTAAACGGGGGTCTATTGTGTACCTGTCAAAGAAACACCTCTGAGAACATAACAGAAGAAAAATAAACATCTCCTGCCAAAGGGAGCTAGGAGTGAAGTCGCTTGATTGTAGCCATCCATGAGAACCCTTCAGTCTGGGGTGCCTGCACCTCTCCGAAGCTCCACGGAGCCCTGCAGCCTTCCCCCCGCTCCAATCTAGAGCTCCTGGGACTGATCTCTTCCTTCCCTCTGCTCAACACTGGGGCTCTCTGCAAGGCTGCCTGCGTATGGCTGGCTGGCTGGCTGGCAGTGTGCAGCTTCTTGTGTCCAAGTCGACCCCTTCCCCCTAATCAAGAGCTTCAGAGCATAGAGACCAAGCCATACGTGTGGCCACATTCACCAAATCTGGTATGCACCCTCGGCACTCAGAACTGTTTCAAGGGAGGCAAATTCTTCTGCCCTTTCTCCCCACGCTACAACCTCCCGACACCACACCCTCACTTCCACCTGGAGGAGGGGACTTTCCCTAAACATTCATCTATTAATTCGCCGCATGGAATCCATCAAACATCCCGTATCCCAGTGCCTCCCCTCATCAACCTCCCCTTCCCTTCTGTACCTTAGCAGAGCACCTGCCTTTCGCTCCTCTCACTCCTGCACTGGGGGCTGCCTGCCTTCTCCAAAGGACCACAAGCAATTAGAAATAACACTGAAAGCCACTCCCCCAGCACGTGGAGCATGCATACGCGGTGCACACAGGTCATGTGTATAAGCCGCGCACATACGTACCTGCAAATGTAGTCTGCACGTCCTGTGTTTATGTGGTCTGCACGAATTGTGTGCACAGGTCGTGTGTATACAGGACACGGCACAGATGTCACCATATTTATTCTCACAAACCCTGCGAGGGGGACTCATAACCTCCATCTTACAGACGGGAGAATTCTGCTGATAGCGTGAATAGCACCGAGCCAAGAGCTGAGCCCAGACCTCCCTGCCCACCTGACTCCACGCCCCACTGTGCAGGAATGGCAGGGGTCACATCACCAAGGCAGGTTCAGGTGATACCACCATGGTCACCACCCCCCTGAACGCATCAATACCAACGATGCCCACTCACCCACAGCCCACCCCACAGGATCAGATGTCTGCGCATCTCGGGAAACCAGCCTTCAGGCCTCTAACATGCAGCTTCCAAGAACCTGGCTCCCAGGTGGTGCAGCCTTCGATCTACCCTGACACCTGACGATGTGCAGACTTCGTGGCAGAAACCCAGCCTGTTCTTGGCTGCAAGAGCTCCTGCCCCTGCCCTTGGCCTCCCTTCCACCCTCAGTGCTGCCCACCCAGCAAAGCCTCCCAGGGGAACCAGAGAATAATGCTTGGCCGCCAGCCACTCATGCTCCAATCCCTGTCGAAGACTAGGATAATAAATACTGCCACTATCGGCCAGGGCATGGTTACATTTTTCCGGCTGGGAGTGATGGATGGCAACTATACCCTGGGAACAACAGCCCCTTTGGAATGTGCACGCTTTTTCCTGCCTTGAGAGGATTCAAGGGTGAGAGAGACCCCAGGGGAGAAGAGCCATTAGACTTGGTGATAGCAAGTTCCCAAGACTCTCGTGTTTGTATAACTTTTGACATACACAATGGGCTGGCGGACTCCTGCGGGGAGAAACTAACCTGAGCCAGTGGACCAGACGGAGCTCCCCAAGGGCGTGCGGAGCCGGAGAGGGCACAGGCGTGCATGCACACACACAGACACGTGCAAAACAGTTAAGCCTAGAAACTACATCTGGAAAGTGCAGTTTTTAAAGGACTCCACCACCTTTACTGAATTAAAGAATTAACTTGATCCAACGGCATTTCTGTCAACAAATGGATTGTCATGATATACATATTTTTTTGAGAACCCTGTGAGTCCCTGGAGTTTTGCCAAGGGCGTGTCTCACCTTTATATCCTGAAAACATACCTGGTGGGACTCTGTGTCCATAGCAAACGTTCAACAGTTTTTTATTGAATGAATGAAGGAACCCACGACCATCAGACATGAATGCCTTCAAGGCCCCCAGACAGATTTCCTGAGCCCACGTGCTGGCAAGACCGTTTTGGTGTGTGGACTTTAAAAGCAACCCATGACCAACCCCCCTGAAAACCACCCTGAGCTTACAAACCTGGTGGAGCAGAAGCTAGAATGTTCTTCTCACCCTGGGGTTCCACCAGGGCTGGAAGACTCATCACACCTCCCAGCTCCCAGCTGAACTGCTTACATTAACTACATTTGACTTAAATAACAGAAAGAAAAATACATCGAACCACTCCAAGGACATTCTTTGGCAAAGGGTCCTTTTCTGCATCAGTGGAAAAGTACAAGTTACAGCAACCTGAGTAAGTGTCATTATCCTCATGTGTAAACCACCTCTGCTATTGCCTTTCCCACGTGATACTTAGGAAGAGTCTCCCAAGAAAGAATGTTCAGTTCATTCAGTCCTTTATTTATGGCTTCATTCATCCTTTAGGTTCTACTGTGACTGTGTGTGTGTGTGTGTGTGTGTGTGTGTGTGTGTATCCTCCCAAACTCCCAGGCCACTTGGAAGAGCTGGCCTCCAGCAGAGCCCTCCAGCCATGTCACTCCCAGACTGAGGATCTCCTTAGAGTCCTCTATCCCCTCCCTGTCTCACTCCTGGGAGCTGTTGCCTTGGTCAGTTGCCCTGGCCAGCTGCCCTGGCACCCAGACGATTCCACTAGTGCATCCATGGCTCGTCTCTCGCCAGGTGGGGCAACATTCGTCCTCTCTCCACGTGGCCAGTGCCCCTGGCAACTGGAGGAGAGAGCTCACTCCCATCTCCAGAACCTGCTGGCAGATGGAAGCCCAGGCCTGCACCTGTCCAGGAAGAAGCTGTCCTCTGTGTTGAGTGGCACAGCCCTGCTGACCTGTGTGGCTTGGTCTGAGCCGTCACCTCTTCTGTTAGACGTCCCCAAAGCGGCCCTCGATGGAAATGTTCTCAATCTGAAACAACTGCTCGCTCCAGGAAGTCATCAAGATCAGTCATGTCCGTGCCATCCTCTCAGGAGGCCACTGGCCAGACTGGGCTCCCAGGTCGCAGGACAGCAGCCCACGTATTAGGGATACTCACTTAGGATTTCATACCAATGGCTCTGTGTCACGTGACCAGCCAGACGCAAGCTTCACGTGGGTAGGTGCTCTCAGACAGTATGAATGAAGGATGTCCATCAAGGCCACCTGGGATCTCTCAGGGGCAGCAGATAGAGGAGGTGGGCTCACGACATGAGAAGGCAACTTCCCAACAACCCAACAAACACAACGACAACACAACAAGCAGACCCTTTCAGGCTGACTCGAGAGACACATTGGGGAGGGACCACAATCTTTGTGCTGGCTTGCAGGTTCTCCTATAAAGATTTCTATCGGCGGGTGCCTGGGTGGCTCAGTCAGTTAAGTGGCTGCCTTCCACTCAGGTCATGATCCCGGGGTCTTGGGATCGAGTCCTGCACCGGGCTCCCTGCTCAGCGGGAAGCCTGCTTCTCCCTCTCCTTCTGCTTGCCGTTCTGCCTACTTGTGCTATCTCTCTGTCAAATAAATAAATAAATAAAATCTTTAAAAAGATCTCTATTGGAAAACATAACAGACCAAAGGTACTGCCACAAATAAGCATAAATCAGTTTGAATATAAATAATATGCATATGTATGCCAGCTCTTTATCATATCTGAATTTACATATCATACCCAAAGATGGATTTACACATCCACATTTATTCCTGAAAGTTAAAGGGGAAATATTTAAACGGTTTTCATAGCACATGTTCCAGCTGAAATTAAAGGCTCTTTAAAAGCTGTAAAACAAAGCAAAACAAAAACCAATGATCCATCCATGCCCATGGGAAGAACATTGCCTAAGACCTTCTGCCTGCACCAAAGCCTAAGAGGAAAAAAGACCAAAGGGTCAAGACCTCCCCAGAAAGGGTTAGTGGGTAAAATAAATAAATAAATAAATAACTTACTTTGGGGGCAGGAAGAGCTGGGTGTGAATCCAGGCTCCTGTACTTGATAACTAAGTATTACTGACAAGTTCATTAAGGCTCCTGGACCCTCCCCAGGTGTTCAGCTAAAGAGAGCTACTAAATAGAGTTGTACACAGGTCCACACCATAGGTGTCCCGGAAATTTTAGTTCCCTACCCCAAGTGAGGTGCTATTTCTAACAGCTGTGAAAAGTAGGGGACCCACGGCCTCTGCCCCCGCTGGCTTTGTTCTGGGATTCACCAAAGACACCCAGAAGACACCACCGGGACTCAGGGGGCTGTAAGCACGGTTAGCTCTTCCAGAGCCAGAGCTGGGAACTTCTCCCCTGGGAGTGGTAGACACGTGGCAAGAGATGGCAACAAGTCTCAGTTTTTGCCTCTTAACTTTGGTGTTCATGGGTCCATCTATGATTCCATAATTGCAGACATCTGGTGACCTAGGAGTGTGTGTGTCTGACCGAATTCCAGAGCCAAATACGATCAACCTTGACCCCACCTATGACTCCTCCCTCTTTCTGTGTCTTCTGCTCTCCAGCCCTGTGAGCAAACAAGGGGTCATCCTCGTGCACCCGTGTGCACAAGCTCAGAGGAATGTCTCTGTTCTTGTGCGAGAATGGCCATCAGCCAAAGGGAAACATTCTCACTGGGTGACACTGGGAGAAAATGTCCAAAAGTATTTGGAAGGCGACACCTTTCCAAAGGCCTTTTTTGGAAATGGCAAAATAATTTCCTTGGTAGTAAATTTTTACCCAGTGAAACAACATGTTTTCCCAGCCCATTTTTGTTCCTTCCTTGCTCAAGCTAATGGGGCTTGATAAGAAAGAAGAAAGTAACAATGGCACATTCCTATGCCTCCAGCTGAAGCCAGTTTCAGGCCTGCTGCTGGGCTGAGTCAGTGCCATTTTTCAGTGAGACAAGCCCAGCCAAGGCTGGAAGTTACACAGGACCTACTTCCCAAACACCTGCTTAATTAAAGACCTCAGCGTTTGAGAACTCGCTTGTTGAAATCCCAGGACATCTGCACTCCATGTGTCTGGTGGGTCCTGGGCAATAGAAGCCAGATCTTTCTGTGTTTATAACACTTTACTCAATGCTTGATATTAAGCTTAGAATACAAAGCTTGTTCATACTGCGTCTCTAATTAGGCAACAAACATGTGGTCCATTTTTCCAAATAACAACAACAACAAAAGTCCTTTCCTCTTGGATGAAACCAGCTGGAATGCAGGTTTCCAGCTCTCTGTGGGTTCTATTTTTCTATCCGTAAAGTGAGAGTTTGGAGGAGAGTTCTGGAAGGCCCCTTCTAGCTATGACCTTCTACAGAAACAAACTATGCAACTAATGGAGATCACATTGTTTGGTCTTGGGTAATTATTTTCATCAGAGTGCTTGGTAAACATCAGCTGACTTCAGCTGCTTTCAAAATGGGCAGAGAATTGGCCAAGCCCATTCAACTTCTGCCAATGTATGAACGGTCACTGCAGTTGTCGGGGTTGGGGGCAAGGAAGGGATGGCGCGTATCTTCCTTCTTGAGTGTCGGGTATCAAACTGTTCCAATAGCAAGGAGCCAAAGCTGCTCATGGCCAGTCTAGATGTGGTTTTTTTGGTTTTTTTTTGTTTTTGAAGGGCACAAAGCATTAGTTATTACCATGACTGTAAACCAAGCAAATGTGGAGCTCAAACTAGATTTCCATTTACTGAGATTCGTGCCATTTGTCCATCAACAGAGAAGGGTTTTTGAACCTATACAAGCCAGTGGTTCCCAAACCTAGCTACCCAAGAGAATTGCCTGACCCAATCAGAATGTCTGGGGTTGAGGCTTGGAAAGCTTGTTTAAAGTTAGCTGCATGATTCCAGTGCAAAACCGTATCTGGAACTCGCTGTGCCAGACCAATACTTCTCACACTTGAATGTGCATATGCATCAGTGGGGAACTCGCTGAGGTTCAGGGTCCAGTGTGGTAGATTCTGCACTTCTGACAAGCTCCTGTGACCCAGAGGCCACATTCTGTGTGGCCAGGGGCTAGATTATCATGGTATTTGGTTCTATATCCATGCAAGCTGCTCAGAGTTTCAGAGGCTGTTCAAGGGAGTCCAGGAAAGAACTGAAATTCAAATATCAAGCCAAATATTCCTAACTGGATATTCCTCTACGATCCAACCCACAGGTTATTATATACTATTAGGATTTTTAGAGTCTTCTTAAACAAGTATGCAGCTTAGTCTGTACCAGACGGAAGGCTCTCCTGGGTATATAGCAAAGCCTTGGGTGAAAGCATTGTGTGCCTTCAGAAGCCCTCCCCAACTTTAGTTTATTTCTATGAGTAAACTCAGTTCCCAGACATTAACAAAGCTCTTAGAAATACTGCTCCAAAGGGATGACAAAAAGTGCAAAAGATTCCAATCAGAAGAAAGGACAGTGTCTTTCCTCTGATGCAGATGACCCCTTTCCCCAAGCATGGCCTAGTAATCCTACAGCCCTTGAATCTTACAATCTTCCCTGCATCTGCCCCATAGTCTCCTCTCCCTTGTCCCCTCTGAGCTTATTCCTGTCCCACATTCTGACTTCCTTGTCACCCTCAGTGCCACAGTTCTGTGATCTCCTTGTCCCTGATCATCTTCCAAGGCCATGGTTAAGGGCGTCACTGTTTTCTAGTAGCCCGGGCTAGAACCCCCTCTTTATTGTATTCCCCAGAGACTCCAAGACTTCACAGCCTTTTCTCCAAATGATTGAAATAACCTTGTTACAAGTCTGCCAGCCGCCAGTCTCTCCCCCTGACAGCAAGCTAAACACAACTTCCAGAACCATCCAAGACATAAAAATGATCGTGTGGCTCTCCTCTTCCAAATATTACAGCCCCCTCCTTAGAAATGTCATAGCTTTCTTTTGGCACCTCAGCAACCTAGCACAATAAGCCTACCTTCCTACTCAAACATGTGCTAAGCACATCTAGCTTTATAGCCCTTCATACTGGAATGACGTCATGGGCTGCTGATGGCCCATCTCCCTCCCCCAAACTGAGAGTTTCTTGCAAGCCAGAAATGAATCTTATTCACGTCTGTATCTTAAGCTCCTAACACAGTGCCTGGCATGATGGAGAGAGTATGGAAATAACTTATATTTGAATGAAGCTCCTTCATTCTTGGAATTTTCTGAAAGCAAAAGGGTACGTGTGTCAGGCCACAGGGCATGGGAGGAAACTAGTTCAATCATCCATTCCTTTTGAGGCCTGTATCTCATTCCCATGAATTTAAGGCTATCTGGAAGAAAGCTCCAACTCCAGTACAGTCTCAAGCCTCCGCCTATCATGCCCATCCCAGCCTTTGCCCAAGGTTGATTCAAGAGTGTTTTCAACCTCCAAAGGCTTTGATGCAAGATGTGCTTGGCCTGATGGAATAAGGTATATTTCCTCTCTTCTCCTAGATTGCTGAATGTCCAGTCAAGGACAAAGTGTATTTTCAACAGTCACTAGAAGGAGGAACATCCAAGGAGGGAAAAGCTACACCTTCGTTCCGGCCTGAAAATGGGCTCCAATGGGACCTCTGAGGGTACAACCAGGAAATCCAACCCACTTTTCGGGCTCAGGACAAAACCCTCAGCCTGGTGCTGCCTGAGAAAATGCCCAGGTGTGCAAACTCACCCCAGGTAATCAGCCTTTCGTCAGCAACACACACTCCCTGCCAGGTCCCTCCCAGAACCTGATAACAAAATCTGCATGTGTTTTGTTCCCCACACCTGAGCTCAAAAACCCTGCCACCACTTCTGACTCCATCACTAACTAACCAGGGTGCCACTATGTGTGTCACTGACCTTCTGCATTTGCTTTCTTATCTGTGAAACTGGGCCACTACACCTGTGCACCTAGTGCTTGCTGGCCAGTGGGGAAGACTGCCGTGGAAGAGAAACAAATGTGTGAAGGGCGTTGCAGAGAGCTATGAGAACAAAGGACTGGGAATGTCCCAAATCTGGGAGGGCAGGGCAGGTCTTGACATTGAACAATGATGTAGAGGAATTATTCCTTCACATACACCTAGCCTGGAACCCTAGAACAAGGGAGGAAAGTGACAGATGGCTTTTTCAATGTAACAAGCTATAAGCGATTCACCAGCAATTGATTAACAATCTAGATATTTCATCCTGAGAGCAACCTACTATGTGTCCTCTCCTACCCCCAACCTGTTCCCATCTCTAGCAGACACCAGAGGACAACTGTCAAGGCTACAACCCAAGAAGAAGTGAAACCTCAAGACATAGGAGGAAGAGGAGAGAAGAATGGAGAGACCAAAGGGTTGGGAACAGGACTCTCGGGGTGCTGTCTCTTGGCGGAAGGGGGACAACATGTTCTGAGAGCCTAGAAGTGAAGGCCCCATCCCAAAAAGCCCAGGGCTGAAATTGTCACACCTGCTCTCCACCGCCCTTTGGCCTTGGTAAGAGTTGGATTCTATCACTTGAGCCTAAAACAAATATTTGAACGAATTCAACACTTCCAAATTGCGTGTTTACCTAGCCCATAGAATAGAGGCTTTCCTCTTATATCCACCCTTCTGCAGTCCCTAGCAAATCCCCGGATTTCTCTAGTGTGGAAGGCAGGGAGAGGAAGGAGCTACACGTGGGGCAAACCAACAGACTGACCTTCAAGACCACTCTGGCACCCCCACCAATAAAGAGCAAAGTGCCCAAGTCACAGTGGCAATAAAAAGCTAAACAGGATTCATGCATGCCACATCTATTCACCATGAACCCATCCTGATGTAGGTACCAGGGATTCAAGGATAAATGACACCTGGGTCGTGTCTGTTTATAGTGTGGTAGGAACCAGATAAGGGACCAGATAATTCCAATTAAGTATGGTAAGTGTCATGCTGGAAGAAAGAATGGGGTCACTTCCAGGAGGAACAGGCTCCCTGGGGTTGAAGATACTTGGGTGGATCTAGACAGATGATGTGGCAGAGACTGCCACAATTGGATACTGTCCTCCAATATCCATTCTTCCAACTAAAGACTGTATTTTTTTCAGCTTCCCTTATTGGGAAGTGGGACTATGTGACTAAAGTCCGGCCAACAAAACATAAATAAAAATATTGTATCCCAACATCTGAGTCATACTTTAAATAATGAGTGTGTGGTGCCCTTGTCACTTCTCTCCTCCCTCTGTCACTTCTCTCCTCCCTCTGTAGGTGTAATGGTAAGAGCCAGAGCAGCCATCTTGGATCCAGAAGTAAGACAGAGCCACATGCTGAGTTTGGCCAAGCCACTCTACCAGCCCTGAACTACCTGCCTCTGGACTGTAATATAAGGGAAGATTTAAATTCTCTCTTATCTAAACTAGTGTGTGGAAGGTCTTTTTGCTATAGCAGCTTATCTTGTACCCTAATACAAATGAAGAGGAGTTAGCCAGAAGAAGGTGGGCTCTCTGTGCCCTTGCCCTCCTAAACTTGAAGCGTGGATCCACGCTGGCCCAGAGTTCCTCTGAAAGCCTTCCTAGATAAACCCAAAGGAACTATTAAAGGGGAAACAAACAAAGTCCAAAGTTAGTAGAAGGAAAGAAATAATGAAGATCAGAGCAGAAAAAAATGGAGGCTTAAAAAAAAATAGAAAATATCAATGAACTAAAGCTTGATTCTTGGAAAAGATAAACAAAAGTGACAAACCTTTAGCTAGATTCACTAAGAAAAGAGAGAGGACTCAAATAAATAAAATCAGAAAAGAAAGAAGGGGAAGTTATAACTGATACCAAAGAAGTACAAAAGGTCATAAGAGACTACTATGAAAAATTATACATCAACAAGTTGGACAACCTAGAAGAAATGGATAAATTCCTAGAAATATTAAATCTTCCAAGACTGAATCATGAAGAAATAGAAAACCTGGGTAGACTGAAATTAACAAGGAGATTGAGTCAGTAATCTAAAACCTCCTGACAAACAAAAGTCTAAGACCAGATGACTTCACTGGTAAATTCTACCAAACATTCAAAGAAGATTTAATACTAACCCTTCTCTAACTCTTCCAAAAATCTGAAGAGGAGGGAACACTTCCAAACTCATTTTATGAGGCCAGCATTAACCTGATACCAAACCCATACAAGAACACGACACAAAAAGATTACAAGCCAATATCCCTGATGAACATACATGCAAAAATCCCCCCAAAATATTAACAAATTGAATTCAACAATACATTAGAAGATCATAGCCCATGATCACATGGGATTTATTCCAGGGGTGCAAAGGTGTTCCAACATTCGCAGATTAATCAATCAACATTATTAATGTGATATACCACATTAACAAAATGAAAAACAAAAGTCATATGGCCATAAAATTCAACATTCATTATGATAAAAACTATCAACAAAGCAGGTATAGAAGGAATGTAACATAATAAACATAGTAAGTAAAAGCCATATATGATATGATAAACCCACATAAAACACATCACATCCAATGGTAAAAATCTGAATGTTTTTCCTCTGAGATCAGGAATAAGACAAAGATGCGCTCTCACCACTTTTATTCAACAGAGTATTGGAAGTCCTAGCCAAAGCAATTAGGCAAGAAAAAGAAATAAAATGCACCCAAATGGTAAAAGAAAAAGTAAAATTGTCACTACTTGGAGACATGATTTTATACATAGAAAACCTCAAAGACTTCACCAAAAAATGGTTAGAACTAATAAACAGGGATGCCTGAGTGGCTCAGTCAGTTGGGCATCCAGCTCTTGATTTCACCTCAGGTCATGATCTGGGGAGTATGGGATCAAGCCCCACACCCAGCATGGAGTCCGCTTGAGATTCTCTCTCTTCCTCTCCCGCTGCCTCTCCCCTACCTTATGTTCTCCATAAATACATACAAACATATCTACAAACATACATAAAATCTTTCTTAAAAAAAGAATAAACAAATTCAGTAAATTTGCAGAATGCATTATCAATATACAAAAATCTGTTGTATTTTTATACACTAACAACAAACTAGCTGAACAAGAAATTAAGAAAACAATCCCACTTTCAATTTCAAAAAGAATAAAATAATGGGGAATAAATTTAACCAAGGAGGTAAAAGACCTGTGCCCTGAAAACTACAAGACACTAATGAAAGAGACTGAAGAAGGTACAAATAAATGGAAAGATATTCCATTTCACTGATTGTAAGAATTAATATAGTTCAAATTTCCATATCACCCAAAGCAATCATAGGTTCATTGTAATCCCTATCAAAACCCTGACTGCACTTTTCACAGAAATAGAACAAACAATCCTAAAATTTGTCTGGAACTCCAAAGGATCCTGAATAACCAAAGCAATTTTGAGAAAGAACAAAGCTGGAGGCATCACATCCCTGTTTAAAACTATATTACAAAGTTAGAGAAATCAAAATGATGTGGTATTGGTATAAAAATAAACATACAGGTCAGCAGAACAGAACAGATACTCCAGAAATAAATCCATGCATATATGATCAATTAATTTATGACAAAGGAAGCAAAATATAGAATGGGGAAAGGACAGTCTCTTCAATAAATAGTACTGGAAAAACTAGACAGCCGCATGCAAAAAAAAAAAAAAAGAAGGAAAGAAAGAAGGAAAGAAAGAAACTGGACCACGATGTTGTGCCATACACAAAAATTAACTCAAAATGAGTTAAAAATTGAAAACTTGAATATAAGATGAGAAACTACAAAACGTCTGCAAGAAAATATAGATGGTAAGCTTCTTAACATTGCTCTGGGTATTATTTTGGGGGGATCTGATTCTAAAGACAATGACAACAAGAGCAAGCATAAACAAGTTATATCAAACAAAAAAGTTACTGCACACAGCAAGGGAAACCATCAACAAAAGTTTTTAAAAATTAACAAAAAACCCAGTCTACTAGATAGGAGCAGATATTTGCAAATCATATCTCCAACAAGGAGTTAATATCTAAAATACACAAAGAGCTCATACAACTCAATAACAAAAATGAATAAGCAAATAATCTGGTTTTTAAACTGGGCAGAGGATCTGAAAGACATTTTTCCAAAGAAGATGTACAGATAGCCTAGGCACATGAAAAGATGCTCTGCATCACTCATTATTAGGGAAATGCAAATCTAAACCACAATAAGATATCATCTCACACCTGTCAGAAGGGTTATTATTAAAAAGACAAGAAATAACAAGTGTTGGTGAGGATGTGGAGAAAAAGGAACCCTGATACCCTGCTTGGGGGGAATATAAATTGGTGCAGTGACTGTGGAAAACAGTATGGAGGTTCCTCAAAAAAAAATTAAAAATAGAACTGACATATGATCCATGTCTCCTTCTGGGTATTTGGCCAAAGAAAGTGGAAACACTAATTTGAAAGCATGTTTGCAACACCCTGTCCATGGTATCATTATTTACAATAGCCGAGATAGGGAAACAACCCAGTATCCATCAATGAATGAATGGTTAAAGAAGTTACAGTAGGGTTCTGTTCAGTGTCTGACTCCTGGTTTCAGCTTGGGTCATGATCTCAGTGTCCTGGGATTGAGCCCTGTCTCGGGCTCCCCATTCAGCAGGGAGTCTGCTTGGGATTCTTTCTGTCTGCCCTTCCTCCTGCTCACACACATGCTGTCTCTCTCTCTCTCTCTCTCTCTCAAATGAGTAAATACGTCTCTTAAGAAAAAAAAAAAGAAAAGAAATGTTATGGTATATGTGCACACAAAATGGAATACTATTCAATCATGAGGAAAGATGCAATCTTGCCATTTGTGACAATATGGTTGGACTCTGAGGATATTACGCTAAGTGAATAAAGTCAGACAGAGAAAGGCAAATATGAGGGATGCCTGGGTGGCTCAGTCATTAAGCGTCTGCCTTTGGCTCAGGTCATGATCTCAGGATCCTGGGATCAAACCCCTCATCGGGCTCTCTGCTCTGCAGGGAGCCTGCTTCCTCCTCTCTCTGTGCCTGCCTTTCTGCCTACTTGTGATCTCGGTCTGTCAAATAAGTAAATAAAATTTTTAAAATAATAATAAGAAGAAGAAGTCAGGGATGTAGGCAATGTGACTCTAGTCAATAAGACTGCATTGTACACTATGTAACTTTACATGGTGACAGAGGGTAACTAGATCAATTGTGATCATTTCACAGTGTCCCCAGATATTGAATCATTATGTTGTATACCTGAAACAAAAGTCAGAGAGGAACAGCATGTACAAAGGCACAGAGGCATGCAAGGTATAGCACGTTCAGAGAGCCATGAGCCATTACCGTGAGCGGACAGGCACAGGTGAGCACAGTGAGTGCAGTGGGGAAGGGGAGAGGAGTCCATTTGCAAAAGGGTCACATGCCAGCCTAAGGATAATGGAGGAGGAAGAAATGGGAGCAGAAAGAACTGGAAATGGGAAAAGAAAGGAAAAAATAAATGAAAAGACAATGGGGAGGAAAAATAAAAACACAGTCATTCTCTCCCACATGTGGGTGCTTGTATTGGTTCTCAGTGGACTCCCCCCAAAGCCCCAGCCCTTTGCAAGTCTGTAGAACCCAGCATTAAGTTTTATGTTTTGATGAGCTCCCTGAGTTTGCTTCAATCAGAACCATTTGACTTCCCTATATTTTTTAAAAACCACAATAGGCTGAGCCCGAAAAAATGTGGTCCTTGATTCTAAATGATTGAGTCAAGAGTCTGTTTGTAAGAGTCTGCCTAGCTGGGTTCATAATTAATGCTTTTTTTTTTTTTTTTAAATAAGAGTTAGTAGCAGTCAAGAAGGAAATTCTCATAAAGAACAATAAAAACAATGGCCCCAGGTAACTCCCAGGTTCCGCCACAAATCTCTGAGCCCCTCTGCCCCAGACTTGCTTAAAGTTTCGGCTTGCAATCACTTCCACCTCTGCACCTCCCACTCTCTCTCTAACTCACTCCCATGAGACTTTCAGCAACTTACTCCTACGAGAGCCTCTCTCCAAGGTCACCACTGACTTCCACAATGTCAAATCCAACGGTTTAGTCTTTATCCTTCCTACTTCTCAGTGTTCTTTGGCACGGTCAACCTGCCCCTTCTTCTTTAAGATTTTCTTCTTTAGAATTCCATGATCCCACCTTCTCCTGGTTTGGGAACTTTCCTAAGGTTATCCTGGTGGTCAGTACAGATGGGGCAGGACACAACGCAAGCCTTCCTTTAGAGCCTGATCTGGTGCCCACCGCCACACCTTAGCTGACCCACAGCCTTGCACAGACAAAACAAGTCAATAAGTATTTGCTGAACTAAACAATGCTGCCAATGGCAGAATATTACAGCTAGAAGGAATTTAGAAATCATCCAGTCCTATGTTGCTCTACCTTGACTATACATTTGTATCACCTGGGAAGCTCTAAAATATATTCTAGAAGCCCGCCCCAGACTAGATAAATTACAACCACTGGAGAGGTTCAAGACAGATTTTTTAAAAAGATTTATTTATTTGACAGAGAACACAAGTAGGCAGAGAAGCAGGCAGAGAGAGAGGGGGAAGCAGGCTCCCCATTGTGCAGAGAGCCCGAAGCGGGGCTCAATCCCAGGACTCTGAGATCATGACCTGAGCCGAAGGCAGAGGCTTAACCCACTGAGCCACCCAGGCATCCCCCAAGACAGATTTTAATGTCAGCGAGATTAACTACTGATCTAGCCCAATGGTATGCATTAGAATCAGCTTTGAGGCTTGCAATTAATACAGCTCTTGATTCAAGAGATCTAGAGAGAGTCCCAGGAATTAGTATTTGTAAGAGGCATCCCAGCCAATGAGGGAGCAGATGTGCGTCTCTGCAGAAATACTAGGCTAGTCCAACCACAAAACCAAGCGACTCGAGAGCAGGGTCTACAACGTCTTTATCTTTGTAGCCCTGTACTCTAAGCCTAGTGCCTGGCACAGAATATTCATTCAAAAACTAATTGCTCACCTCACACGCATTAGGATGGCTGCTCTAAAAAGGAAGGAAGGAAAAAAGAAAGGAGGGAAGGAGGAAAAGAAAGTATTGGTGAGAATGAAGAAATCTGCCCCCCCACCCCGTGCACTATTAGTGGGAAGGTAAAATGGTGCAGACACTGTGGAAAGCAGTCTGGTAGCTCCTCAAAAAAAATTAAATATAGAATTACCCTATGATCCAATAATTACATGGTTGGAGATATATATATATATATATACACAAAAGAATTGAGGGGCGCCTAGATGGCCCAGTCAGTTAAGCCCCTGACCCTCGATTTCAACTCACGTCCTGATCTCAGGGTCATGGGTTCAAGCCTTGTGTTGGGCTCCATGCTGGTCACAGTTCCTACTTAAAAAAAATAATAAAATAAAAAGAACTAAAGTCTTGAAAAGAAGTCTGTACACCCATGTTCACAGCAGCATTATTCACAGTAGCCAAGAGGTGAAAACAACCCAAATGTTCATTGTTGAACGGATAAACAAAATGTGGCATATACATACAATGGACTATCATTCGGCATTAACAAGGAAACAAACTGACACATGCTAGAACATGGATGAACCTTGAGAACATTACATGAAGTGAAAAGAGCTAGTTACAAAAAGACAAATTTTGTGTGATTTCACTGATATGAGATATCTAGAGTAGTCAAATTCACAGAAACAGAAAGTAGAGCGGTGGTTGCCAGGGGCTGAGATGAGAGAGGAATGGGCAGTCAGTGTTTAATGGGTACAGAGTCTCCGTTTTGCAAGATTTAAAAGTTCTGGGGATCTGTTTCACAGGACTGTGAATATACTTAACACTTGAACTGTGCTGAACGTGAACTTAAAACTGTTTCAGATGGTAAATTTCATGTTCTATGATTTTGCCACAATAGAAACGTTCATACCTATAAATCAAAGTCTATTTCCTCATTTAATTTCATCCTAAATTGTATGAGCTCTTTCTACCTAAAGACACAATCGACCTGCAATCTGAAATCAAGTCCCAGTGAAGAAGCATATCGAACGTTCCTGAAGAGCTGAACCCGCAGCCCCAACAGCCCACATCTGCTCTGTAGCCCTCTTCTCCACAGTGGACTGGACTCGAGTCTCCCTACATGGGAGCAGACAATCCTGAGAAAGGGGCTGGAGTGGAAGAAAGATGGAAGTGTAGAAGACATAAGGAGGGAGGCAGGGAAGCAGAAACAAAGCTGTCTAGACTCTGACATGGTGTGTCTCATAGCTCAGTAACTCAGTTCAAAGGAAGGCAGAGTTTGGTGGGAAGACAGGCTTTTGGAGTTAGAACCCTTTTAAATCCTGCTGTCCTATTTTTATTATTGCTGCTATTATTATTATTATTATTATTATTATTATTATTATTTTGGTGTGTTAAACAACTGTTTTTCTGTTTGTTTTTTTCCTCTAAAAGCCTTGGTTTTCTGGCTTTCCCCATGGAATATTAACTCCTGGCGTTTGGGGAGGATGCCTGTACAACTAAAGCCTTTACATCAGTGCCTGGCATGGAAATGGCCCTCCGTCAAGGTTAATTGTTACAGCTTCATGTGAAGAAATAGGAGGAGGAAGAAAGGGAAGAGAGGGAAAGAGGTTACCTCCTAAAGAAAGGGAAAAGAAGGATCGAAAGCCAGGTTCTAGTCCGGAACGTTCCACCAGCTCAACGGTAGCCTTCAAGCAAGTCTTCCTCAGCCTGTTTACTCCTCTGAAAACCAGAGTCTGAGGTCTCTTCTATTTGGAAAGGCTGATGAATCTGAATCCTTTAAGGCTCCAAATGACATTCCTATCCTCATCACTGTCTACACCTCTCACCTATGCAGAGCTAAGGAGGCCCTCTGGAGGACGCATGAGGAAAAGATACAAACATGGCTAGGAGATGCCCACACTTGGCTCTGCATAAAAATTAGGACAGGACTTTGCAGACCAGACTATTGCAAAGTAGGGAGAAAACTCCAGGTAAGAGGGTGACCTAGATGAGGAAGGGCTTCTGACCTAATGCCCTTTTTACTTTTAAAAGTAAAGGGAGCACAACTGAGTTACCAGCTTTCTGATCAGCCCGCATCAAGTGTCTATTACAATATATCAACATTATTACAAAGGATGGTCACTGTAACAGCACATGAACATTGTTGAAATATGTGAATTGTTGTTGCAATATATAAATCTTGTGATGATGTATGAACACTGCCATCTTTCCTGAGATTTACTCTGAAATAACAATGTCTGGATATTTCCCTCTATCTCCCTTTCAAGACCTGTGTAATAAGCATCTTTGAAAGGCCTCTCAAAAGCTTAGGAAGACAAAGAAATTAAGGATTCGCTGTTTTCTCCATCATATGCCTGAGTGGTGTTGATTCAAAAGGGAGAAAAGGTACTCATCAAAATAAGGAAAGTTCATTCCTTCCTTTATTTAACCAATATTTGTTGACCAGTGCAGAATGGATATGCATGTTTCATTCTTTGTCTTCAAATACCCTTTTTTCAGTGAAATGTTTTTATCTACCTATATTCTCTTAAACGAGTCCAAGGTACTACCCACCTGTTATTTTAAGGGATAAAAATGAAGTGGAGATGGTTAGCATATAGATAAGTACACATCAGGAACTCAAATAGCCTCACTACTAACTACATTTACGTCTGTTTTGCCCTTTCTTGTTTAGTTACAGGGAGATAAGGATTTCCGCTGGAGGTGATGTCACTGTACATGCATTTTTAGAGACTTACTATCAAAGAGGAAATACTTTCCTCCAGGTCACCGGAGAAACAAATGGGAAAGCAATTACCTAGGGTTTTTTTTTTTTTTTTTTTTAAGATTTTAATTATTTATTGGGGGGGGGGGTGAGTAGTGAGCGAGCACAGGCAGACAGAGTGGCAGGCAGAGGCAGAGGGAGAAGCAGGCTCCCTGCTGAGCAAGGAGCCCGATGTGGGACTCGATCCCAGGACGCTGGGATCACGACCTGAGCGGAAGGCAGCTGCTTAACCCACTGAGCCACCCAGGCGTCCCAGCAATTACCTAGTTTACATTTAAGACTCGCTCTGATGGGCTCATGCTACTGATTTTGCAAGCATCCTTTCATCCACCCACTCAGGGTCCTCTTCCCAGGCCAAAGGAGGAAGGGAGTGAGTAAGATGGAAGACAATTTTGGAGGGCCATTAAATTTGTGGTGCTTATTTGCAAGGCTACTTTGAAATATGGAATGGACAAATGGAGCAGAAAGGGATAATCCCCTGAATGGTCACTAGACATTCATTCATTGGTCATTCATCAGATCAGCAAACATTTACCCAGCAATTTCTACATTTTTGGCATTATGCTCGATCCTATGGGATACCAAGGTGAATAAATCGCATTCCAAATAATTTTGCAAAAACAGTATCACACAAAGCATATTCGCTCTTGACAATACAACTAAGTGTAATTCAATAACAAAAAAATAAATAAACCAACTCCCGTAAATGCGTAAAATTGAGAACTCATCACTAAACAAATTATGGACCACAAGAAGTAATCACAATAGACCAGAAAATTCTTAGAACTTAATGGCAATGAAAATGTTGCATATCCAAACTTGTAGGACACAGAGAGAAATAAATAGTCTTAAATGCTAATATTAGGAAAGAAGAAAGGTTTAAAATTAGTGGGCTAAGCATCCAGCTTAAGAAGTTTGGAAAGGAACAAAGAAATCCAAAAAATTAGAAAGAAGAAGATAACAAACAAAAGGGCAGAAATTAATGATGAAATAAAAAGCAAAAAGTGATAAAAGAAATAGGAGAGATCAACAGAACCAAAAGTTGATTTTCTGAAAATGGCTAATCAAATGAATATGACTTGAACATTTTTTAAAAAAGAACACAACATTTGGAATGAAAATAGAAACAGAACTACCAGATTCACCAGAGATTCGAAGGATAATACAAAAAATGCTCCAAAAGATGCAAATTAATCTGAAAACTTCGAAGGACAAATTCTTAGAAAAACATAATTTTGCAAAACTGACTTAAGAAGGAATAAAAAGTTCTAATAGCCCATAACTGTTGAGGAAATAATACTAATAGCTAAAAATCTTCCCACAAAAAAAACACAACCAAGCCAAAAAAACAAAACCAAGAGACCTTGATGATCTTTAGGCAAATTCCAACAAACTTCCCATGCATAGATCATTCCAGCCTTCTAGAGAACAGAAAGAGAAGAATATCTCACTCTACCAAGCTAATAATAATAATATATATATATATTATATGTAATATAATATAATATAATATAATATAAATAACTCAGCATCTGACTCCTGATTTCAGCTCAGGCCATGATCTTGGGATTGTGGGATTGAGTGCCATGGTGGGCTCTGAGCTCTGCTAGGAATCTCCTGGAGATTCTCTCTCTCCCCCGCCCCACTCTCCTTCTGCTCCTCCCCCACTTGCTCTCTCTGAATAAGTAAGTAAATAAATAAATAAATAAAATCTTTTTTTTTTTTTAAAAAAGAATGTGATAGGCCATTTTAACATATAGACACTGAGGAAAATTTCCTAAGCAAAATATTAGCCAAACAAGCCCAGCAGTATGTTTTAAGCAAATTATACTATAACATGATTAAATTGGTTATTCTAGTCATAAATGAAAGGTGGCTTAATAAAATCAGTGTAATTCCCAACATATGCAGGTTTTAAAGCACATAATTATCTTAACAGTTGTAGGGGAAAAAATCATAAAATTTAACACCTACTAATGATTTTTTTTTAAAGAAAACAGAAAACTCAACAAAGCTCATTCTTTTTTTTTTTTTTTTTTTGACAGAGATCACAAGTAGGCAGAGCAGCAGGCGGGGGGGGGGGGGGGGTGTGGAAGCAGGCTCCCTGCTGAGCAGAGAGCCTGATGCGGGGCTCGATCCCAGGGTCCTAGGATCATGACCTGAGCCAAAGGCAGAAGCTTAACTCACTGAGCCACCCAGGCGCCCCAACAAAGCTCATTCTTTTTTTTTTTTTTAAAGCAAATTTTGTTATTTTTTTTTAAGATTTTTATTTATTTATTTGACAGAGATCACAAGTAGGCAGAGAAGCACGTAGAGAGAGAGGAGGAAGCAGGCTCGCTGCCAAGCAGAGTGCCCGATATAGGGCTCGATCCCAGGACCCTGAGATCATGACCTGAGCTGAAGGCAGAGGCTTAACCCACTGAGCCACCCAGGCGCCCAACAAAGCTCATTCTTAATGAAGGGTCATTACTCACAGTTCTTATACCATCAGGAAAAAGACAAGAATGCCCACTGCCACACCTATATTTAGCATTATTCTAAAGATACCAGCAATGCAGTAACACATGAAAAATATATTAAAGGCATAAAAATTAGAGGAGAAATAAAGATAGATAGTGTGTTTGTCAAAATAACCCAAAAGATTCTGCAAAGATTTGGAAACAATAACAGAATTTCACAATCCATCTGGATAGAAGTTCAATATTCAAAAATAAATTGCATTTCTATATATGAGCAACAAAAGGGAGCACTTAATTTTTTAAAAGATACCATTAATATAGCAACAAATAACCTAGGAATGAATCTTGACAAATATGTGCAAGACTTGTTTGGAGAAAATTATAAAACCTTATTGAAATATATTAAATACCTTACAAGGGGAAGAGATTTGATGTTCAAAGATATAAAGACTCAGAAAAATATAGCTATCACTTCTTTTCAAATTTAGCTAAAGACCCAATAAATTACAACCAAAATCTCAACAGAGTGTTTTTGGTTTTGTTTTTGTTCGAAGGCACTTCACCCACCCACCCTGCGTGTAGCCTGCTTAAGATTCTCTCTCTCCCTTTGCCCTTCCCTCCCTAAAAATACATAGCACAGGTGCGGACTTGATTGGTAAAACAGGGGGCATCACAAGGTAATGGGGAGAGAAGGGACTATCCAAAAAAAGGTGTTAAGGTAACTCATTGTTCATTTAGAGAGACATGAAACCAGATCTGTACTTTTCACCATTTACACAAAAAAAATCCAAATGGATCCAAGATTTCTATGTGAAAGGCGAAGCCTTAAAAGTTTCAAAAGACAATATAAGGAAACATATTTACAATCATAGGGTGGGGAAGCCCTCACAAAAACACTAACTACAAAAGAAAAGATTAATAAATTCAACTACAGTAGAATTGGGAATGTCTGCTGCTCAAAAGGAAACCATAAAGATAATGAAAAGATAAGCCACAACTTGGGAGAAGATATTTGCAATCTATACAACCGGAAAAGGATCGGTATCCAGGTATATAAGAACTCACACAAATCGCGAGCACAAAAAGAAAGAGAATTCTATAAAAAATGAGCAAATATAGGATCGGACAATTTCACAAAAGAGGAAACACAAATGGCCAATACCTATGTTAAAAGATGATTAACAGGGAGACAAATGATAAAAAACTCTTCACTCTAGGAAATACACTGAGGGTTGCTGGAGGGGAGTGGGAAGGAGATGGGGTAACTGGGTGATGGGCATGAAGGAGCGATGTAATGGAATGAGCCCTGGAATGATGGATGGAATGAGCAATTGATGAATCCCTGACCTCTACCTCTGCAATTAATAATATTCTATATGTAAACTAATTGAATTTAAATTTAAAAAATTTTAAATAAAAATAAATAATAAAAATAAAAGATGATTAGCCTCTCATTAGTAGCCTTGACATGCAATTAAGAGCATGACAAATAAAACATTTTACAACTATTAGTTGGGGAAAAAAATCAATAAGTCTATCAATGCCAAGCGTTGGTGAGACTGTAGATCAGAAAAAACGCTCATCGCTGCTCATCTGTGGGTAAACTGGTGTAACTATTTCGAGAAACAATAAAGCATTATCTTGTAAAGTTGCAGTTTCTATACCTTAGCGCACAGCTGTGTGGCACCCAGAAGCATATTCATAGCATTATTCTGTGCAATAGCAAAAAAACTAAAAACAACCCAAATGTCTTTTGACAAAAGAGGGATTCGATACATTGGGCTACACCATGGCCTCACAGCAAAGCAGCAAAACAAAGCAAAAAATAAACTGCAGCTACACACAATGGAGGGGAATCTTAGAAACCTAAGGGCCCAATGAAACCAACAAGCCTCTGAAGACCTAGGAAGGAAATGCAGGGGTGATGGAGAAGCGCACAGGTTCTTGGGTGGGTGCTGGTTTCTCCCAAGTGCATCGTTAATAAGCTTCTGGTTTACATATGTTATATGTTATGTATACAGCAAAGAGTGCATAAATCCTTTCCACAATTCTGCTTGTGGTTTGCTAAAACAGACTGACAAGAGCGACAATACATTCTGATAAATCATGGACCATTTTTTTTTAAATGCTCTGGAAACAATTAGTCCTGGAGGGTTTTTGTTCAGTTTTTATGCAAATTCAAGTTACCGCCCTTACAGGATGATATTAGTTGCAGGTTTACGATATCGTGATTCAACAACTCCAAACATCACCTGATGTTCACCAAAAGTGCCCCCCCTCCGCAGCCCGCCCGGTTATCCCCATCACCTATTGTACCCCCACCACCACCTCCTTTCTGGGAACCATCAGTTTGTTCTCTGTGGTGAAGAGTTTTGGGGGCACCTGGTTGGCTCAGTCAGTGGAGCACGCAACTCTTGATCTCAGGGCTGTGAGTGCAAGCCGCACATACAGAGATTACTTAAAAATCAAATCTTAAAGAAAAAAAGTCTGTTTCTTGGTTCACCTCTCTAGTCCTATAGATTTTAGAAGAACTAAGGGCTCCACAGCATCACTAATAATATTGTGAGATAAGCAGGGCTGGAGATGTTATTCCCATTCTATAGAAGAGCAAACTGAGAATCAGAGAGTTTAAGATATTTGTCTAAGGTCACACAGCTAGTGACAGACAGTGCTAGGGTCAGACCCAAATATCCTGGCCCTGGCCCTGAGCTGCTTCTATGGATGCTTCTCCCTTAAACACTCAGAGGGAAGATTCTAGTCTATTTCTGATACCTCAGTACTGCACTCCTAACATGTTACTGGTCCATTTTCAGAAAAGTGTAATTCAATTGCTCTTCAGATTTTCTTTCTCAGCCATGAAGCAGTGGTGCCTCCCTGGGCCATCATTTCAGTTTCAAAAGCTCTTAAAAGCTATGCTTCATTTTGTAAGTGACCAACAGGACTTCTGTTTCTTCTGTTTCCATTTGGAAGTCAGGATCCCAGGTATAGTTCTTGCCCACTCAATACCCAAACCCCCAAACCCCCTTCACCTGGTAACGGATCCCCAATTTCCCTTTGAGGAACCCCCTTTTGGTGCATGCGTTCCAGGTAGATTTTGATCCACTGCTGGCTCCAGGGTGGGACTTCCTTGTGACATGTGCTTGGTAAATTGAAGCCTCCCATGTCACCTGTCACAGTGATGAGCTCAGGGACGGGCACGGGAGCCAAGCTGACCCCCAGAGCCTCACCACATCCTTTCGCTGGAATTCTAGGGGTCGAGGCATTCTCTCTGGGTTCCTAAATGGATAAAACAAAAGCCTACAGCTGCCCGGGACTATTTCTTGAAAAACCCTACCCTGAAAATGAAGAAACCTTTGTATTTGAAGACAGGAAATAGAGGAAAAATCCAAGTTCATATGATAATTGCTCGAATCCTTGGATCCCACCGTGTCTCTGACTAATTTTACTCGTGGACTTTTCAGTTTTGGAAAAAGTAAATTATATTGGCATGTGGGGGGGTGTATGTGCATGTGTACGTGTTTTGCTCTTTGATTATTTTGCTTAAACCACTTTAAGCTGGGCCTCTGCTATGCAACCACAATGGAACACTCAGTGTAATCAAATTGCCCTACAGCAGAGTCCTGATATTGGCATTCGCTGTCAAAAGCCAGAGCATCGAGAGTAATATAAAGTGAATGGGTTTCCTAGAAATCTCTGCAGAACACATCGGTCTAAAGTAGCTCTTCCCAACATTTTCCATGTCAAGGCACACAGAAAATTCTGGAAGTGTGTGAGGTACAATGGGAAGAGCAAAGGTGATTGGTCCAAGGACTTAGGCATCCCAAGTCCCTGCCAACCATGCCAAAAGCTGAAGGGACCAATCCCGGGGCACACCTATCTCCCAGGAACCAAGTGGGAAGACTTCCTAGAGGAGAGTAAAAGTGGAAAGTGCGGGAACATGGTTCAGAACGAGTCATCAAGTGAGTCTGCTTTTATCAAAATGAGTGACCTGCCTTATCTGACAGTACATTCTTCTTCCTCCATATACTATTCTGGAACAAAATGCTTTTAAATTATTAGCGTTGTTTTTCAAAATCCGCCTGCCAAAACCCAGCTGTTTCTGCACAGTCAGGCTTTCTGGGGCGTGCGGCTGTGGATTCGTGGGACGGACCCCCTCGCTCTGCTGAAACTGCTTTGCTCTTTACAACAGACCCAGACTTGGAGCCAAGAAACAAGGGGACAGAAGGTCACCGGATTGGGGGTGGAGGGAGGAGTATCCATAGATCTGGGCCAAAAGAATGCCATTATTCAAGAAATGATTGAAGAGTTTCTTCAAGACTGGCCAAACAAGTCATTCTCTTTGAACTCTGGGGGTTTAAGAATGCCGAGCGCCCAGTCTGCAGATTCCTCCGTTGACCCATTGTGGCCAGAGGAAGATAGAAGGGTAGAAAGAGCTTCTTTTCCTTATAAATCCAGGAGCTTGACTTTGTCCCTGAGTGCACAGAATCCAAGGAGAGGCACAGTGCTGGTGCTGCTGCCGTATTGACTGCAACATCTTTCTGTTTATCTGTCCCTGATTGCCCAACTATCTGGGACCCATTGACAAGATCAACAAACATTACCGAACGTGCTCTCTATGCAAGACAGGAAGTGAGGAGTACAAAAGAGAGACAGAGACACCTCAGACATGGGACTTGAATGTGTAGGGCGCACAGACACATTTCTAATGAAGTCTACAGTAGATGACGACACAGGCCCCAACAGAGGTGCATACAAGCAGGGAACTCACGGCAGGCTGGGGAGCAAATTGAGTCTGAGATGGATGGAGTGATAGAAGAAGTCATGTATGGGCTGGCCAACAAAGACAAGAAAAAAGAATGGCTGGGGTGCTTGGATGGCTCATTTGGTTGGGTGCCTACCTTCAGCCTACGTTATGAACTCAGGGTCCTGGGATTGAGACCCACTTCAGGCTCCCTGCTCAGCTCTCCAACTGCCCCTTCTCTGACTCATACACTCTCTCTCTCTCTCGCTTTCAAATAAATAAATAAAATATTTTAGAAAGAAACAAAAAGAGAGAGATAGAAGGGATCGAAGGGAAGGGAAAGGAAAGGAAAGGAAAAGAAAAAAGAATGGCATTCCAGTGGTCTCTGCCCTCAGAGGGTCCTGCTGAAGGAACAGGACTTTGCCATACTGTGTCCCTCAAGATTCATATACCAAAGTCATAACCCTTAGTGCCTCAGCATGTGACTGGGTGTGGAGATAGAGTCTTTTTAAAGGCAACTAAGTAAAAATGAGGTCTTAATCCACTGTGACTGGTATCCTCATATGAAAGGGGAATTCAGATCCAGAGATACACACAGAGGGAAGATGACAGGGAGACAGCCTCCTCTAAGCCCAGGAGAGAAGCCTGGCACAGATCCCTCCCTCACAGACCTCAGGAGGATCCCACCCTACTGACGCATCGATCAGACTTGATCTGTGTCTAACTTTCAGAACTGGGAGACAAGAAATGTCTGTTGTTTAAACTCCCCTACTCCACCCCCCCCCCATCTGTGGTACTCACTATGGCCTCCCAAGAACACTACTACATTTTGTGTGCTTCCCCAGGTCCCTGGACATCTCCCACCCTGGAGACTGCTCCCCAGCCTCCCAAAGGGAAAGGGACCACCCCACCCCCCTCCTTCCTCTCTGTGTTCTCAGGGATCTCGTTGATAAGACCCTATTAGTGTGCATGTGGCTCACTGTGCTTGATCCTAGAATCCCACACACTCTTCATGGTCAGTAGGCCGTACTGGAATGTGGTCCTGGCAAGCCTTCCCTCCTCATGAGAACTAAAAGCCAAGTTGTGCTATCTACTGTTGTCTTAATAATTTCTATTATATTAACCCCATTGTGGGCTTATCTGCCTGCCAAAGTACCAGGGTTTCCTGCCTTTTTATCCCCCACCCCCCGTCTTCAGAAAGGGATAATGCTAGCAGACAAGTCTGTTCTACTTACAACTCTTTATGGATCTTGAGTGTGGAAAGAACAGAGATCTATGACTTACAAAGATGGTTAAGCATGGTGCATCTGTGTAGCTGGGGTGGGGGCAAATTCTTGTGAAACCAGACTCTGGCTGAGGTGCATACAAGCAGGGAGAGAAATGATTTCTCCTCTCCTTGCCGAGGCCTCCGCCATGAGCTCATTTTTAAAAGATAGTTCATGTTGTGCCCTCACTCACCTCATCCTGACAAGCACTAGCCAGATCAAATGGCTTAGAATATCACAGTGAACACAGGCAACCGAATCAGAGAGCCTGCCTTGTTCATTCGTTGTCCCGGTACATCAGCACACATGGCCACCTAAACAAGCCTCAGAGATCACTCAGCTCTTAAAGGAGATGAGATCCACAGAGAAGTGACCTGCCCAAGGTCACCCAGCTTCCAGATCCAGCGTCTTTCTGCAGCTAAGCACTGTTGCCTGGTATGAGGAGCCCAGAGAGCATGGGCTTTTTCCCAGCTCTGCAAATGACATCGGGTCTCCCGGTTTCCCAACTGAACTGTAAATGTCCCTTCTCTGTGTAGACATCCTTGATGTAGACACCCTTGATGTAGACATCCTTGATTCCCTTGGGCAGAATCAGTTACACCCATGATACACACAGTCCAGAGTGGCCATGGGTGATCTCCACAAGAGTTGGCAACCTGCTCCCCAAACATACCCACCCACCCCAATGTACACATTCCACTTCCTGTGGGCCCTTGAAAGATCCCTGCCCCCAAACGGAGGATGAAGTGTCAGCCAGTTGGGTCCAAGCCCTCCCTCCCTACTCCCCGGGGACCCAGCAATACTTTCAGGGAATCCATAACCATCTCAGATCTCATCCCCAGCTCCCTTGCCAGGGGAGATCAAATTTTACAGTCAAAACTCAATTCCAATCTGGCAACCTCTCAACTTTGTTCTTTTGAAACTAAAGGATAGGAGGCGGCCTCAGACCCTTGCGGGTTCTGGAAGTACCAATTTGGGAATTAGGAGAAGTGTTCTGTGCAAATCAGTCATAAAATTTTAATTCACTTACTCAAAAAGTTCCCAAGGGGCTCACAGATGTGGTGCCTTGGCTGGGGCCCATGTTTTGTGAGAACATGGCGCTGACAAGCCCAAGATCAAGGTTTCTTCCATTTGTGCCAGTGTGTTCGTCACAGAAGAAGAAAGGCCCGAACCACAGTCAGAGCCTGCACTCCCTCACTCTGCCTCACCACAGCTTGCTCTCCCATGATTTGCCTCAAGATCAGAAGAGGGAGAATATGTGGCTCTTCCCCACATGAAGACAGGTGAGCTGAGTGTCAAGGTTTCAGCACAGACCCAAGAAGGGGAGACTCAAACACCCACAACTAGCTGGATGTCCTGCGGCTTTTGGTTGGGCTTCTAACAACCCTCCTTGAGCCCAGTAAGCCCAACTCACTCACGTGGGATTTAACTGTCTATGCAATTTATACCAAAATTCATATTGACCTTTAGAAAAACGTCAAGCATGAAAAAAAGGTTAAAGAAAAAGATAACAGAGAAGAAGCGATCAGACTGAGTCACTCCCAGGGTTTCTGTCAATGTTTAACATTCTTCCTTCTTAGGTGTGGGATGATTATAAAGCAAGGAGTCCCAACCACGTCTTCAGTCAACACTCATTTAACAGATACTCATCAAGCAGCAGTGACAGGCCAGGCACTGGGAGCACAGTGGAAACAAAATAAGAGGTCAGACAGATAATGAAACAATAAATACACCCAAAACACAGAAACAACCTACATGTCCATCAGCACTTGAATGGACAAAGAAGATGGGATATATATATGTGTGTGTGTATGAATGTATATCTATATGTATATATTTATATACATATAGATCATATATGTCATATATATCATATAGATTATATATATCAGCCATAAAAAAGAAAGAAATCTTGCCATTTACAACAACACAGATGGACTGTGAAGGCATCATGCCAAGCAAGATTAGTCAGAGAAAGACGCATACCACGTGATCTCACTTATAGGTGGAATCGAAAACCAACAAACAAATAAACAAACCAAACAGACTTAAGCCCATAGTTACAGAGAACCAACAGGTGATTGCCCACAGCAGGGGATGGGCAAAATGGGTAAAGAGGTCAAAAGGTGCAAAGTTCCAGGTATATATATATAAATTCCCCATTACTTAATGGGGAAGTCATGGCAGCACGGTGACTACAGATAACACCATATTATATGAAAGTTGCTGAGAGAGTAGATCTTAAAAATTCCTACCACCAGAAAAATAGTTTCGTGACTGTGCTGCAATGGATGTTAACTACACATGGAAGATACAATACACACAAATCTGGAAAGGTTACGCTGCTTGTCTAAAATTCATATCATGTCAATTACACCTCAATAAAAATAATTTGTTAATTAATTAAAATATATTTATCAATCAGTGGTCCTGAAAGTGTGGTCCCCAGACCAGAGGGATTAGCATCACTTGAAAGCACAGGCCCTCACTCAAACCTACTAAATCAGTAGGGTTGGGACCCAGCAATCTGAAGTTGCGCACAGTCAGGTCTGGGACAGATAACAATGACGAGGGCTGTGATGAAGAGTAAGCACAGGGTTGCTTTGGACACAGCAAAGAAAGGCTCTTTAAGAAGGTGACCTATAAACTAAGCTGAAACTTGTAAAGAGGAGAATGACCAGCAAGGTGAAGAGCCAGAAGAGAGTTCCAACACAGGAAACAGCAAGTGCAAAGGCCCTGAGGTAGGGAAGAGCCTGATATGTTTGAGGAAGAAAAAGGAGGCCAGCAAGGCCTGTAAATAACCAAGAGCAACCTGTCCAAAGAGGACATCCAGATCTCCAACAGACATATGCAGAGATGCTCAACATCACTCATCGTCTGGAAAATCCAAATCAAAATTGTAATGAGATATTGCCTCACACCAGTCAGAATGGCTAAAACCAACAACACAGGAAACAACAGATGTTGGTGAGGATGTGGAGAAAGGGGAATCCTCTTGCACTGTTGGTGGGAATGCAAACTGGTGCAGCCATTCTGGAAAACAGAATTTTTTCTGTTTTCAAGGTTCCTCAAAAAGTTGAAAATAGAATTATCCTATGATCCAGTAATCATGCTACTAGGTATTTACTCCAAGAATACAAAAATACAGATTCAAAGGGATGCACGTACCTGGATGTTCACGGCAGCGTGATCTACAACAGCCAAGTTATGGGAACAGCCCAAGTGTCCATCAACTGATGAGTGGATAAAACCGGTGTGGTCTATGCACACCGTGGAATATAACTCAGCCATAAAAAGGAATGAAACCTTGCAATTTGCAACCGCATGGATAGGTCTAGAGAGTATAATGCTAAACAAAATAAGCCAGTCAAGGGCAAATACCACATGATTCCACTCCTATGTAGAAGTTAAGAAACAAAACAAAGTGGGGAGATAAAAGGGACGGGAGGAAGAGAGGAGGAGGCAAACCAAGAAATAGCCTCTTAACTCTAGAGAGCAAACTGGTGGTCCCCAGAGTGGAGGGGGCTGGGAGGGACACGGGAGATAGGTGATGGAGACTAAGGCATGCACTTGGCTGCAAGGAGCCCCGCGTGCGGAGTTCCTATCTGTAGACCTGGAACGAATTTTACACTGGATGTTAAGTAACTGGAATTTAAATTTAAAACCAACGAACAAAACCAGGAGCATCCGGGGAGTCTTAGGGAGGAGCAGGGTCTGAAAGTCAGCAAGCCTGTGCTCTGGTCGGCCTCTCCCACGGACCAAGGGAGGGATACTGGGGACAGTCACAGAGCCTTTCCAAGTATTCTGTGAAACAGGGAAAACAACCCTTGAGCCTGCCTGCTGGACTGTTGGAGAAATCAGTGAGTGAGTGAATGGGAAAGCATTTGGGAAAGGGGGAGGCAGTGTTCAAGTGGGAGTTACCACATTTAAGGGAGTCGATTAAGGGTATAACCTCAGGATCCAGCCTCCCACAGCAAGGTGCCAACCAGGTGCCTGACCAACACCTGCCCTCCGGAGCTAAGTAAGAGAGAGATGGTTCTGGAACAAGGGTCTGTGTTGGAGGGCTGAGGTGGGGGTATTTCCCAGAACGGCCTGATTGTGAAACTCTTCCCTCTCCACCCCACTGGTCAGTCTAAGAGGACGCCTGGCTTCATGAAGAACTTGGGTTTTACTCCAGCTGCTTGCAAACTGCCCCCAGGTGTTACAAAGACGCTGCCAGATTTCCCACGGAACAGGGCCACAGGCTATCATCATGGTCAGAGCTGATTTCATCGCCATCCCTGGAGGCCCCTTTTCTGGAGGGACTAGAGAAGGGCTCACTCTTCCCGCTCACAGGAAGGCTCCAACCAGGACTCTGAGAAAAGGAAGTGATAGCATTAAGAGATGGCCCAGTAATGAGTCCCTCCCTGCCCCCAGAGCTTAGGTCAAATGCAAAATCATTGCCTCAAGGGGAAAGATACTCTCTCCAGAATCTACCTGCGTCCAGAAGCTATGCTCCACCTGGTTGTGGTAAGTAAGCCCTTCATCCTCCTGGGTGGTCAGGGCTGGACAGAGCCTGAGAGACTGTTGGCCGGGCCTTCCTGCATGCACAGATGGGGAAGTGGAGCCCAGAAGGAGGAGCGATGGAGCTACCATCACCCGCTGAACTTGTGGCAGGACTAAGATCAGATGTGGATCTCAGACCACCAGGTCCCTCAACCAGGAATCCTCTTCAAATAAAAGTCACACCCCTCCTCCACTCAAAAACCTGTGTTCAATGAACAAAGCCCAAGCCCTTGGCTTGGCATTCAAAGCCCCCACCATCTAGTTCTTGCCGATTTTCTTGGTCTTATCTCTCCTTCCATGCCGGCCCCACCTCCCACCCACAGCCATGCTGCAGCCACACACTGGGTATCAAGAATGGGCAGGTGACCCCTGCGCTCATGACCAAGGCCAGCTCTCATTGGTATTCCTGCCTCTATGCCTGTACCTGAGCTGTTTCCTCAAACCAGAAAGTCCTTTCCCGTCTCCCACATGAAAACCCTACTCAGTCCTCCAAAGATTCTCTTAAAGGGCATCGCACCCATTCCCAGAGCAGAATTCCTATTCTTTGCGGGCACTCCACTTATGATAGCCTATTAATGATAAAACTAATCTATATGGACACCCGATTTCCCCGGTTCATTTCAATCCTATACATACAATTCACCACATCAGCTTTTTGGCTTGTTCAACAAATATTTATCAGGTGCTACAAATACGAGCTCCTACTGGATAGAGAGCTGCTAAAAAATAATCCCCAAAGTCTATGTATTGTAGTTACGGGGCATGAGCCGGAGGACGCGGGGCGGGATGCTGTGGTCACTGCTGTTTGCTCTGAGTTCATCACTCGCCCCAGTGGCCCTGTCCGGTCCTGCTGCGTTGTGGTCACAGGGGCCCCGGCGGAGATGGCCACCCCTCACCCAGCTCAAATGCGGAAAACAGATGACTTGTCTTTCTCCCCAGTGGGAATGAAGCCGAGTCAGATTTTTTTGTGTCTTTGCATTGCTTAATATAATCTCCCCTCAAATTATTATCCCCTCCTTCCCATGGGAACAGTTGAAGATGCCAATTTCATACTGATTCCGGATGCAAAGTCTGTTCTGTCTGACCTCATTGATTCCTGGGGGATGTGTTGAGACCTGTGAAATATGTGAAAACTCATAAATCAACTCTGGCTGGCGTTCTACAAATGTCTTAGTATGAGGGAAAGTCAGACAGCACTGACGAGTCCCCCGAGGCTCGCTGCTTCCCCAGCCCTGACCTGGAGTCCATGGATGCTGGCTGCCTGGGGCAGGGCCCGGCACTGGCTGTCCCCATCTCCCCTCTGGCCCAGCTCCGACGAGCCAGAGGGGAATGGGAGGTCAGTCCTTGACATCCAGTCTGATGTCTGAGGCCCTCTGGAGAGAAGGAATCCTGTGAATGTCCTCTCTCTGCCAGCCCCCAAGGAGATGGCCTCAAGACCCTTCCCCAAACACGCTCCTCTGCTTCCAAGACAAACAGGAGCCTTGGGCTCAGGGGGGTGTGCTGGAGTGAATGATGAGAGGCTGAGTTAGGAAATGAGTGAGGGTTCCCCTCTCACTGCTTGGGTTTAACAGTGCTCACACTCCCTTTCTCTCCACTCATTCATTCATTCATTCATTCATTCGACAGTCATTTGCTAAGAGCCCACTCTGCCAGATGCTGTGGATAAACAGTGCGTGCTGGGGCCACGCCTGCAACCAAGAAACCTCCCAGCCCTCACCAGGCACCCCACGCACAGCTCCAAGCCCTGATACCCCCATCCTCAGGAGTGCACGTGGACACCTATCTGCCCTCTGCCGCACAACTGGGGGCTGCCCGGAAGCTGTGAGCTTTCTGCCACCAAAAAGGGGGGACGCTGGCCTGCTGGGGAAGATGGTCTGAGGAGCCCCCCAGCCCAGCCCCAGTCCCAGCCTGCCAGCCAGTGCGGTTTGAAGGTGGCCTTTCTGTCTCCGTGTCTATGTGTGCAGAGAAGCTGGCAGCCAAAGAGAGAGGGGAACACACATAATCATGTCACTCCTCCTCGGCGCTCCCAGAGCTGAGAGAGGCCCCAGAGAAAGGATCAAAGGCAGCCTGTCTGGCTGAGTGGGGTCAGAGTGGAGAGGGGGAGACAGTATCAGCAGTCACAATCTGAAAGGCAGTCCCTCTCTGTCTCCCTCCCCTTCCACTCTCCCTCCCCAAACTTGGGAGGATAAGCAGCCCTGTGTCTGTGTACCCCATTGTGACCCAGTAAGGACTGGTAAGATGTGAAGCCAACAGAGCCCTGTTCCTGTGGGGAGAGCAGATGGTAAGGGAGTGACAGCAGTGACTACTGTTCCGGGACTGCACGCCTGACTAGGGGACACTCTGCATTCCTTCGCTAAACTTCTTAAACAACCCCATAAGAAACGTGTTAATTTCCCATGTTGTAGATGGGACATTCAAAGGTTTTAATACCCTGAGCCCGGCAACTGTGCAAGGATGGGATCTGAACCCCAAATGTCTGAATCTAAAGCCTCTGCTCTTCCCTGCCCCCATCTTACTAACTCCCACTGCTCTTCGGCCTGATGACTTCTCCCTCCAGGTCCTTCAAGAAAATAAAGATCTCCTTTCTTTCCCAAACAGCAGATGTCACAACTTGAGCCTTTCAGACGATATCTACATGAGGCTGTTGTTGATGACATTAATGTGATTACTAATGTACTGCTTTAATCATTTTCTCGTACTCATGTACACACTCTATAAAACTTAGACTTTGCACTCCTATGCTATTTTTACTTCTTTATCTCATTTAATCCATTTCTGAGAGCACAAAGAGCTCCCAAATCACTCTGTCTCTTGCATCATGCTGGGGCATGGGCAGGAGCGACAGATGCCCTTCCAACACCAGGCATACAAGCAGATAAGAGCCTGGGAGAATATCTGTGGAAACTGCCAACATAGATACAGAACCTGTGCGACTGGGTCCATTCTCAATTTGGCCAGTGGTGTACTTGGTCTACTTTCATCAAAAGGACATTTGCAAAGAAATCTATCACTAAGCTTGATGACAAAAGAGAAGATACCATCACCTTCTTCCATCTCAACGCACAACACCTTTATGGAAGCACCAAAGGACGCTCCTCCCACTCATTTAAAGCACACATGGCTGCACAGTCTGATCAGCCCTGGCCCTGACAGGTAACGGTGCTCTCCTACCTTCCTGCAGACACTCTTCAGAGAGCCGGTCATACACCCACCTTAGCCATGACCGTCAAGGGCTGAATTGCCCCGCTGCTAAAAGTTCACACTTCCTCCATCCTGTTGCAGCACCACTTGCTTGTCACACACAACTGGCTAATTCCTGAATGGAACATAATTGAAAGAAACAGGACCAGACCAAGGAACATAAGGTGAGAGCCAAGAAAAATTTGTAGGTCATTGAGAAAATTGGTATACTAGGCACTGAGGACGTGCCTACTCTCCAAAGCACTGAGAGCTGGGCAGGTCTCCTCGTGGGTGCCCACTGGGTGTGGGGGGTGGTCAGCTCGCTGCACTTCCTCACCCCTACAGACCAGGGCTGGTTCTGGAAGGCAGTGGCAGCTGTGGGTAGAGAGGGACTTCCTCACACACGGAGGACAGACTCAGTCCTGGCAGATGTCACTGAGCACGTGTGCTGGTTGAAGTCGAGAAGGACCACGTCACAGAGCAATCCGGATGAGAACACATGAAGGGAAAATCCAGACTGTCTTCCTAAGGACTGGAAGGATTTAGAAAAGTAGAACATTCTTGAGTTGGAAGAGACCAAGAGATTATCTCCTCCAGGGAATTTAAGCCTTTGGTGTGGGTGCCACAAACCTGTTCTACAAGCAGATGAAGCCCATGGACCCCCTTCTCAGAAGAATGCTTTGAATTGCATGGAGTTAAACTCACAGGGAGACCAATTATATTGAAAGGCAATTAACAAAATAGTTTAAAAAATAAATGTGCATTGTAGAAACATATATGCTTCCTTATCAGGGCATTACATAACAAGACAGGACAGCAGCCTACTATCTTGTACAATTCTGAAGTAGCAATTAGTGAAAATGGCATTTCAAGATACGCCAAATACTTCAAGACACTTCAGAGTCACTGTTACAGCTATAACATGGTGTATGACTAGTTGTGCTTTTCGCGTTAATACTGTCACAGGGACCACTAAGGCATTACAGCCTACTGTCTCCATAATGGACAACAATGACAAATTTCACTAGATGTTAATGAGAAAAAACATGACAACGGATCCCTGAATTCTAGCCGCACACCCCACATTCAGATCCTTACTATCCTCCTGTCCCTCCTTTTTACAGAAAGGCCCAATGACTTTCTTATGCCCCACAGCTAATAAATAGCAAATCTGTCCCGTTCTTCTCAGTGTCCTCTCTGGTCCCTTTCCCACGCCATCTGTCTCACTTTAAGCTTTAAAAAAATTGGCGGGGGGTGGGGGGGTGGGGGGGTGGGGCGGGGGGCGGTGGTTTTGTTTTAAAACAAAAATAATACATCCTTCTAACAGATTCAAACAATATGAGAATTCATTTTAAAAATTAAGTTTTAACGTTTATTTTTCTAAAGTTTTTATTTATTTATTTATTGTAAACCCCCCTATTCTGCTCACTCCCTATCCCCACCAGTGACTAGGAAAGACTTGAAGCAGGACGGGGTGCACGGGGATAAGTCTGCCAAGGCCCGGTTGACAAGCAAACCCAACTGCGGAGCCCCTGACTCAAGCCTGGTCCCACTTCTTGCCAGGCCTGCCTGGTCCCCGTGCCCTCGGCAGCCGAAGGAACCCAGTGACCTGTGTTCCCTGCATTTTCCTTCCAGTCTCATCTCTGAGGACGTGGTTTCAAGTTATTGCCCAAGCCTTTATAAAAAAATTGGGAGAGAAGCCCACAGGAGCCGCCACGTGGAGGGCTCAGTGAAGTTTCCAGTGCTCCTGTCCTTGCCTTATCTGCTGGGAACAAATGTCAGGTTGGAAAGTCTTCTCACTGTTCCATTTCACAGTTTAAACAAACCCAGGCTTTGCTGGAGTCTTGAAGCAGAACCTGACTGAAATTTCATGAGGGAAGGAACTAGGCCATATCCTGCAAAGTCTGTGGGATGGGTGTGTACCAAGCTCAGTTTTTGGTCATTTTAAAGGTTCTAAAGAATGAGGCTTGCAGTGCATTTTCAGATTCTATGAATCTTTCTACACACAGGTTGTCATCGCCAGACCCTTGAGTCTTTCTTGATGAATGGTTTCCTTGTGATTCTACAGACAGACACTGGACAAGGTATTTCCTCACATTCTCTGTGAGCCAGACCTTGTCATGCCCAGTTTACAGATGAGGAAACTGAGATTCAAGGCTCACAGCCAGGAAGTGACCAAACCAGGATGGGACTCAAGGCCAGTCTGATGTCCAAGTTCCAGCCCTCTCCATTCCAGAAGGCACAGCCTGCCCATCTCTGCCTTCTCTTCACCATCTCAGGGACCTATCACAGGCCACCTAGTATTTTAGCAGCTTCTTTTGTGTCCAATCTCCCTTCCTGACGGTAACTTCTGGAGAGAGCCCACAGCCATGCCCAGACACCCTGCCCCCTCAGTGCCCAGAGTAGAGTCTGGCCCCAACAAGTGCTCTGTTATCATTGGTCACATTTATTGTCAGTTGAATAAAACCTGGCTGGCTTTCAGGAAGACTAACTCAACACAAAGTCTCGGGCTAGCACATCCGTCTTCTAGAAGGATCCCTATGAATGCCTACCTCGCTACTCAAACGCTTTGATCAATACAAATCCCTGGGCCAGGAAGGAGAATAATTTCACAAACGACCAGAAGATCCCCTTCAGTCCCTGGGCTCTAGTAAAAGACTGCTTGGTCAACCGCAGAACATTCCATAAGCATCTGTCACCAGTACAGTCCCTAAGTTTGCTGCTAAGCCAAGCTGACTGGCAAAGCCAGAACTAAGACTGTCCACCAAGAGAGGTGACAAGTTGAGCCCCAAAGGGGACAAGCACACATAAATAAGGGACATCCACATGCAGGGACCTTGGCTGAAGTTGATGTTCTCAGAGGCAGCATGCTATGATAGGAAGGTTCCTGAGTGGGGGTTCAAACCATGGTAGCTCCAGCCCTCAGCTCAGCTCCCTTCTTCCTGAACCTTCAGCAGCCATACCATTAACCCCACAGCATCCTGCTTCTGCAAGGTCTTTTGGCCAGCTCAGAATCCTTGGTATGCCTTTGATTTTATCTTTTCTCTGTATCTTCGGTGCATGTAGGTAGGTAAGACTTCCCTGGAGCCGCTCTTACTTCCTTGATGACTAACCATGTCCATCTGGCTCTCCATCGCCAGAGAAGCTGGCCACTGATCTCCCAGGGGTCCAGGATCTGGAGGACACATCCTAACCAGCCATGAGTCACCACCCTCGGCCGTAGGGCTGAGCACCCACAAGCCAAAAGGCCAGTTTTCTAGATGACACAAAACTTGCTTGGTTCATGAGCTTTAACTCTTGGGTCACCGTTCACTCTGTAAGTGTCCCAGGTGACCCCGATTTACATCTACGGTGGAGGGGGACTCAAACCTGAGGCTGAATTTTGTTCCAGAAGGAACAGCATCTATTCGCCTCCAAGGCAGAACCCAAAACAGAGAAGTCAAGAAGGAAACTCTGGGGCACCAGGAACAAGTGCACAGAGCCTGGCCCTGCCTGGCCTGCAGAGACAGGCCACATTCTAATCCGGACACAAGGGAGGAAACTGCTTCTTTGAGACTGGGTCCAAAACTCAGAAAAAGGAAGTCACGGTGAAAAGGTACATTTGCTTCTTTAAGCAAATTGTCTCAGAGTTCATGAGGAGAAAGCAGGGCAGAAAGAGGACAAAAGAATAATGGTATTACCTATGAAGCAGTCTGCCCAAAATATTTAATTTGAATTGGATCAGGTCTCTAGATCTATTACCAGTGTAGAGAAAAACGGAAGACATGAAGGAATATGCTAAAAATCACCCAAAATCGTGATCAGTAAAATCCCAAATGTAAGGAATTGTACAGGACAAAGAACCCCGCCTTGTAGTTCTCTTGCCTCGTGGCAAGAGAAACAAAAAATATTAAGAGAAATTTAAAAGACTTGTCAACAAAATGTAATTTGGATCGGATCATCGGGTCATTTGGATCCGATTCTAACAAACCAACAAGAGGGAAAGGAAGACACTTATGATCAGGGAAATTTGAACACCACCTGGACATTTAATGATAAATAGGAATTATTGTTGATTTTTGTAGGTTTGATAACAAATAGTGTTGGGGCTTTTTTTTTTTTTTAAAGATTTTATTTATTTGTCAGAGAGAGTGAGCGAGAGCGAGCACAGGCAGACAGAGTGGAAGGCAGAGTCAGACGGAGAAGCAGGCTCCCTGCGGAGCAAGGAGCCCGATGTGGGACTCGATCCCAGGACGCTGGGATCATGACCTGAGCCGAAGGAAGCTGCTTAACCCACTGAGCCACCCAGGCGTCCCTTTTTTTTTTTTTTTTTTTAAGAATCTCTATCTCTAGATAGAGAATGTATCTCTATCTGTGAGAGATACATTCTTAAGTATTTAAGGATAAAGTTACATGATGCCTGAGATTTGCTTTGATCAGTCCACTGGGGGAGGGTAAAGGACAAGCAAGGCTCGGTCTGTGCTGACAATTACAGCCACGCAGTGATAAGTAGGTAGTGTTCATTACGGTCTCTGCTTTTGTCTAGGTTCTTTACAGGAGAAACTTTAATTACAAAAAAAAAAAGCAAGAGAAGGTCCTTGTGTTTAATCAGGGCTCCAACACAGACTCTCTCAGAGGCTTTGAACAAACCTTGACCAATCTGAGCCTCATCCGGAGCTGAATGGGTTCAAACCGTGGTTCATCCCCATTCTCTTTGGCTGGATTTCCTAACCTCTCCAAATGGCTCGGGCTCTTAATTCACATGTAACTACTCCTGCACCCAGCCCTGGGGAAGCATTTGCTCTCCTGACCGCTGCTCTCATCACTCTGGCTTATCAGCTTCATCCTGATGGCGAGGAGAAGACTCCTTTGAAGAGGTTGTCCTCCCTCCTAGGACACCCAAATTTCAGAAATGTTTCCCTGTTCTTCCCGATTACGCAGCGCTGGTTCCACACTTCCTCCACAAGCTCAGACCTACATCCTCCTCCTCCAGGTGGTGAGAGCCCCCCACGCACCACCTCCTCCTTTATCAACAATGCCCTCTCCTGGTGTGCGCCCCCCTGCACCCCCCCCCCGCCCCCACTTCGGCCATCTCTGCGCCTGGCTTCCCTTTTGCCTGTTCTCAAGCCCCCCTCCTGCATCCTGGAGGGCACAGTGGGTGGAAGCAGACACCCTTCCTCGTCCCCTCTCTTGTCCCTCCCCTGTGACGCCACCTCTTACAATGCCCAGAAGGACCTGTGTACGTCAGGAAATAGTGGGGTGCAGGGAAGGGAAGTTAGAAAGAACTCGGGATTTATGAATGCATAATGCTGAACTTTTTGGAAATGGGTGGGCCCGGTGCCAGTCCTCGCTAGGGTTCCTTGACTCTATTCTTCTTACAGAAAGGGCCATTATGAAGGCTCCACGTCTCCCGCGTGACAGGTTAGGAACCGTGAAACTGCATGACGTCATGGGGACAAGGAGATGAATAGGTTTCCCAGCCCCGTCCTTCTTAAGGGCCCTGAGTTCCTGGAAAGAAGTCTGTGGGAGGGAGGGGACTGCTTCGGGGAGTGGTGCAGCAGTTCCCAGTTGTTCCCCAAAGGGGTCTGTGGGATGGCCCCAGACATCAGGCAGAACACCCTGAGGCCCCCTCACAAAATCCTGGAGCACCTCAATGGATAATCACACCCCCTTCCTCACTTTCAATCCTGCACTCGATGCATCCAGCCCTACAGGACATCCTGGAAGAGGCGCTCTACTCCAATCTCTCCTTTTTTTTCCCTTTAAAGATTATTTATTTATTTATTTGAGAGAGAGAGACTGAGAGCACAAGTGGGGAGGAGCAGCAGAGGCAGAGGGAAAAGCAGGCTCCCCCCTGAGCAGGGAGCCCAACACCAGGCTCCATCCCAGGACCCTGAGATCAGGACCTGAGCCAAAGGCAGACCCTGAACCAACTGAGCCACCCAGACATCCCCCAACCGCTCCTTCTCTGCATTTCTTTCCGGGATCCTTTCTTTACTACCCGACAAGAGAGGTCACGTGGCCCAGTTAGGAAGGTAGATACTGGTAGTCAGTCCTGTAACCCACCATCCTACCTCTGTCATGACTAACCTGCTGGAGTCCGTGCTCCCTTTCCTAGAGGACGAGGAAGCGGAAGTTCAGTTGGTAAAGTCCCTTCCAGTTACAGCGCTCCGGCAGCTCGTTATAGGGAAGGGCACTACCTCCTTCTCCACCAAACTGTGTCTGTGGCTTGGCTGGACCCCACACTCTTTGCCTCTGCCCACTCATCTCTATTTGGAGTGACCATTAACTCACTCTCCCCTCCGTCCCCACCCCTCCTCCTCTCTACCTCTATTTATCTTCCCCCCTCGCCCCCCCCCACATACACCCCATGTCCTTCGCAACCAGTAAGAATGGAGAAGTTTGGGCCCAGGTGCACCCAGTTTCCCCTTGCGGCTCTGAAGGACACTGGTTTGCATACTATATCCATGTATCCAGATGGAAATGCACACTCATTTGCAAGAACAGAAGATATTACGAGATAGCCAACCCAGACTCTCTAACAGCTTAATACCTCAGAGCCCTAAAAACGGACCAACAAAAATCTCACTAGGCACACCGGTGGTCTCCAGGACTTTGGGGAAGGGACGTATCAGAACTTCACTCACATTTATTTTTATCACATCTTCTAAGATGTTCTAGTCTTAAATGTATGCGTTACACTCCTCAAACCATATTAGTATAACAGGATATGTATGTAATTTATAAATACGCATCTCATGGGGCTCCAAGCTCAAAAAGATCTTGGATGCGAGGTGCATGATCAAAAAGGTCTGGAGCCATCACCACTCTAGACCATCTGCTGAAGCTGGAAACAGTCACAGAGCTCTTGGTCCAACCATCAGAGCAACCAAGGAAGGATCCCCAGTAGCCCTCCGCCAAGGCCACACTGGTCAACAGACACCAAAGCTCACCAGGGCACTGGTCAAACCACTTGCCAACCCCCTTGGGGACTCATGCCATGTGATGTCGCCTTCCTCCCAGAGGTCTATTCTCGCTGTGAGTTCCCATCAGCGGGGCTCATTATAGCCAAAAGAACATTGGCACCCACCCAAGGAACCCACTCTCTTTCCAGAACAGCTGGCCATGGCCTTCAAGACTTCTTTTATTTCAAGAGTATACATTCCATTCAAGGGTGAGGAGTGTTGAAGAGAAAGTGCTGGTCCTTTCTAGATCTTCTCTCTGGGATTCACTAAGTTAAACCAGATGCATTTATGATCAAACAGAGAGAATATAAGCTTAGTCTTTAGGTAGATAGATGATAGACAGATGAAAATAAAGAAAAAACAAATCAGCTTTCTAGATGAGAACCAGAATGTGACAACGATCTAAGCTACTCCTGGGGGGGGGGGGGGGTTCCTGGAGACACAGGACACTCAGCAGAAAGGAACTCTGTAGAAAGTAAGTTATTGCTTTATTGGTTAGGACTTCACTGTTGCTGGATTAGGACCTTCCCAGAGCACAGGAGCCTGAGACCCTGCGCTACTCACCCACACACTGGTTGCTTTCATCCATCTGGTATCCAAAGCGGCAGATGAGAGGCCTCGAAATCGTGGGGTAGTTTGGAGCTGAGAGCGGTGGGGCCGCTGCTGGGTACGGACCCGAGTAGGGGTTGGAGTAGGGGTTGGAGTAGGGCCCCCGGTACACTGGGTTTGTTCGGGGGATGCACAGGTACCCGCCATTTTGGTTAACACACATCATGTCTCCTCGGCAGGCCTCGGGGATGGTCCGGCATTCGTCAATATCTGGAAATGCCAAAGAAAGGATGAGGGTCAGGGGCTCCCCGGCCAGGCAGTGCATGGCACATAGTTCAGCCAAGGATCCCAAAGCCACTCTTTACCAGCATCTGCTCCCAAACACGGAGGGCCGCCCTGGCACATCACTGCAGGGGACCCTCAAACGTTGGTGTAACTGAATCACACTGACCAGCATCACCCAGACATCAGCCATCAGAGACCACATCACAATCTGCACCCCAGCCACAAAATCCATATCATCTCACCCACATGTGAAACCCAAGTAGACACTACCAATCAACGTAAGTAGAAGGTAACAGTAAAAATGTATGTATCAATACTAAAATGGAGCATTTATCTGTGAGCATGCCATCTAAAAACAGCCCAGTGCTCCCATGTACCCATATGACCCCCGGGAAACCCTGGGTTGGACCTCATGATGACTTCCTCTTCTACTCCAAAAAACAGCTGGGTGGGGGAGGGAATCCTTTGCATCAAGGAAGATAAGGTTTGGCTGAGAGCTAGTTCCTTGCAAAGAAAGTGGAAGCCTACTGGCAAGTCAGCTCGCCCTGTGCCAGCGAACAGGTCTGTGTCCAGGTCCGTGTCCAGGCCTGTGGGGGAGACACGCCCACCCCAGACAGCTCAACTGAGACACGTGCACCAACTCCCACCTCAGGAAAGGGAAGTATGCTGAGGTTGATGCCCCGTTCTGTAGCAGTCCATGGATGGATGTCATGCTACACGAGATAAGTCACAGGAAAGTCATGTATGATCTCCCTTATATGTAGAATCAAAAAAGCCAAACTCATAAAAATCATGAGTGACATGGTGGCTGAGGACTGGGAGAGGCTGGTGAAGGGCATAAACTTGCATTTATAAGTTGAATAAGTGCCGGGGAGTTCACAGCCCTCCCAGCGAGGACAGTTCGCCATATTGTATTAGGTTCTCGAACATTGTTAAGAGAGACGCTCTTAAAAGTTCTTGCCATAAGGAAAGAAATGTGACTATGTGATGTGATGGCGGTGTTAGCAAAGGTTCCGGTGGGGATCATCCTGCAATATATATGTGTTATCAGATCAACAAGTCGTAACCCTGAAACTCACATAACATGATGTGTCAATCATATCCCAATTTTTCTAAAAAAGAAAGAAAGTGAATTCTGCCAACAATACCTATGAGCCAGGACATGGATTTTCTGCTAGAGCTTCTAGAAAGAAACAAAAGCTTTGCTGACCCCTTGAAGTTGGGCTGGGAAATCCCTCTAAAACGTCAGACCTATAAATAATTACAGATAAATCTATGGATAACTTCTGAGCTGAGCTGGGAGATAGATTTTTGTTGTTTAAACCACTAAGTCTGTGGCAGTCTGTTACAGCAGCCATCAGAAACTAATACAGATGGAGAGCCCCTTGGGGACACAGGTCAATCCATGCTCATTTTTGCCCCCTCCTGGGGTGGGCCACAAAGCAGGTGATTGATAAATGGGTGTTATTGACAGGCACTGTTTTCTTCCATAACCCAGGCCAATACAGGTTTGATAATATCAAGCAGCAGCAGGGAAAGACACAGGCCCACCATCGGTCTGTCATCGAATGCCCCCACCCAGTGCAGGATCCTCCGTGTCCCTCGTACCTAAGCACTGTCCTGACGAGCGATCCAGATCGAAGCCGTTAGTGCACTGTTGCTGCCGGGAAGGAGAGAGGAGAAAGAGGTAAAGTCATGGTCCTTACGATTTTTTTTTTAACTATAAAAGTATTACAAGGACATCACAGAAAGTTCGAGAAATGCAGTAAAGAAAAAAAAAAGCATCCGTAACACCAAACCTGAATTATAAGTCCTATTTGCCCCCCTTCTTTTTAGTATTTTCTTATAATCATTTAACACTTAGCATTACACTTTAAAACCCCCACTACCAGCAGATTTGAGGGCTGTTTCCTGCCCCAGTTATGAGACGCAGGAGTAATCACATCTGGCCCACATGATAACGAGGCACATCCCGAGTTCATTTCTTTATAGGAGCTGATGGGACTGCTTTTAAGGGCAATCACTCTCTTGCCCTGGGTGCTATTCGACCTCCCCTCCTCGGGACCCCCGTGACATTCCCTAACCTAACCCTCTCACCTGAAACAACACAGCAATGCAGCCCGTTTTGTAAGAAAAGTAGAATAGGGAAAATCCCCCTTTTGCAGTCTCGCCAAGACAATTACATAAAGATGCTTCTAGGAATAGACAGGTCTCAGTGGTCCCGTAGGGTTGTGGTCTTCATGTGCAATTTGAGTTTACAACTTTAGGCCTTAGAAAAACGTCATGGGGGCCAAAAGTCTGCATTTTATAGGAACAGGCAGAGCAGGAATGTTTCTAACTATGGGAACCCCAACCCTGGCCTTCCTTGTGCCTTCCAAGGTTTGGATTCCTGCACTGTGGGCTGGTTTTAGGAGATGACGGATTCAGCCTGCATTTGTGGGAGTGGGGTCAGGAGTCTTAGGGCCTTGGGGCAAAAGAAAGGGAGCAAATGAGCCAGGAGGCTGTGTCATAAGGCTCGGGAAAACCAGGAGACTGGAGTCCAGGCCTGGCTCACCAGCTACGCACCAGCGAGGGTTCAAGCCCACCAGCCTCGCTTCAACGCCTCAACTGTAACCACTGCTCGCAGCTTCCTCGGCCTCCACACCCTCACCTGTAAAATGGGGGCGACAGCGCTTACTTCTGGGTGGCTGCAAGGACTGGATGGATATGTTCATGGATGCGGAGTGCCTAACACGCAGTAACCACAGGACCAGGACCCCTGTCCTCTCCGTGTCTGGATGTCACCATCTGTCACTGTGAGGCTAGGTCAGAGGACTCCAAGGGCCCCCCAAGCTCCAAGTCTCTGTTACTCCCCCTAGGCTCCTTTTTAATCCCTAAGAGCCTGAATCTATTTTGAAATTCTTAATAGGAAGAGAAAAAGTCTTCCCCCATCTGCCTGTGGTCCCTCAGCCCTGCCCCGAGGTGAGGCCTCTCTCATCTGTGAGCCAGAAACAGAGAGGCCGCTCTGAGTTTGCAGGAGGGACGTGCCCACATTCTCAAAGGCTGACACAAACTGGCTTCATAAAGTCTGGGCACTGCGGGCCTCTCCCAGACCCCTGCTGGAGCCTGACTTCCCCACCCCCTGTCCACACCCCTGCCGAGGGGGTCAGTCCAGGGCGGACCCGCCTCCTCCCACCAGGGCTGCGTGTCTGCAGAGACACGCAGACCCACGTGGGCCACAAGAAGGCAGGGCACCACTGCCCAGAAGCCCTAGAGCGCCTCTGACTTTTTAACATTGACCATAAATCAAGCCTGGGAGGACAAACTGACAGCAGCTGCCCGATGCAAAGTCTTGGATTGGGAATCAGAACCCTGGAGTCCCAGCCCCGCCTCTGGGGCGAGGGTCCACCTCTCTGAGCCCACCTTCATCTAGGGGCGGAGCTCAGCTTTGGTGAACTGTAAATTCTGGGGTTCTAAAATGCGTGGCTGGACCCTCTCACCCTGATTTTTAACATGCTTCTAGATCAGACACAACATTAAAATCCTACCTGTGCATTCCCAGGACTCGGAAGACAGAGAGCCAGAATGGTAACAGTAAGTATCCTGCAGAGAGAAACAGGTTGAGAGATAAAAATGCCCAAGTTACTTCCAGAATCCAGACCTGGGGACCAAGAGGGACCGCAGGCTGCCTGTGCATTTACAATGGGGACTCCAACTTGTGTATATATTTGGGGGGCTGGGGTGCTCCTGCTCCAGAGGTCAAAGCAGACTCCAGATACCCCCAGCCATCCAACATAAAACCATGCCTCTCTTACTAGTTTTATGTGTTGGGATCATGTGTTAGATGACATTTTTATTTTTAATAAAAGGTTTTGCTACTTCAAAGACAAAATCTAAAACCCACTGCTGTGGCATCACCCATGCACGGACCAGCTGCTTTGTCTTTACTTCTTGCAAAGTTTTCAGTGTCCTTATTCTGAAACAGGAAAAGTAAACGAGACCATAGCACCCTCAAAAGATGCAAGGAAAGTACCAACGTGCAGCGTTTAAGTTCTACGGAAGAGAGATGTCTCGGGAAAGTCTCCTAACACCAGAGCACTCATCACATAGGCCCCAATGGCAAAGAGGGGTTGGGGAGACCTGGGCACCCTGGGGAAGAATGGACGCAGAGGGAAAGCTTAGGAGGAGGAGTCTAGAAATTGCAGGTCAAGCCGGCTCTCCATTCCAAAGCCACCAAACCTCTCCTGAGCCTGTGTCTTCTACCCTTCATCACCCACACGCTTCTAGCTAATAAAATCACGGCTGGCACAAGGCTTTAAAAATACAGAATAAAATTTTTTAAAGTGAATAAATAAAGAAAAATACAGTACAGATACCACTTCACATCTCTCGGGATAGCTTTAATCAAAAAAGCAAGAAAACAAGTGTTAGCCAGGATGTGGAGGAATCAGAGCCCTCGTGCAGGGCTGGTGGGGAGGTGCAATGGGGCAGCCGTGTGCCAGTGCCACAGAACATTAAAAATTGATTTACCGTACAATCCAACAATGCCACTCCTGGGGAAACCCCCAGAAGAGGGGGAAATAGGGATGTAAAGAGATATTTGTATACCCACGTTTACAGCAGCAGTTTTACTCACAATAGCCCAAAGCTGAAAGCAACCCAAGGGTCCCTCAGCAGATGAATGGATAAACCAAAGGTGGATCGGAGTATAATTCAGCCTTGGTAAGGAAGGAAATTCTGGCATAAGCTACCACATGGATGAACCTCGTTGACGTGATGCTAAGTGAATTAAGCCAGTCACAAAGGGACAAATACCGTATGTGCCCGTCTACATGAGGGACGCAGAACAGTTAAAGTCCTAGAGACTTGGGGTGCCTGGGTGGCTCCGTGGGTTAAGCCTCTTCCTTCAGCTCAGGTCATGATCTCAGGGTCCTGGGATCGAGTCCCGCATCGGGCTCTCTGCTCAGCAGAGAGCCTGCTTCCCCCTCCCCCCACCTGCCTGCCTCTCTGCCTGCTGGTGATCTCTCTGTCAAATAAATAAATAATAAAATAAAAATTAAATTAAATTAAATCCTAGAGACAAAGAGGAGGATGGTGGGTGCCGGGGGCGGAGGGGAAAAAGGAATGGGGAGTTAGTGTTTCACGAGGACAGAGTTTCAGTTTTGCGAGATGAGAAGAGTTCTAGAGACTGACTGCACAAGACCATGAAATGTACTTAATGCTACTGAAAAATGACTACAATGGTTCAGGGGAGCCTGGGTGGCTCAGTCGGTTGAGCGTCTGCCTTCGGCTCAGGTCATGATCTCCAGGTCCTGGGAACGAGTCCCACATCCGGTTCCCTGCTCAGTGGGGAGTCTGCTTCTCCCTCTCCTTCTGCCCCTCCCCCCTGCCCCCACCTGCTCATGCTTTTTCTCTCATTCTTTCTCAAAGAAATAAATAAAATCTTTTTAAAAAGGATTTAGTAAAAAAAAATTTTTTTTTAATGATTATAGTGGTTTAGGCGGACCTGGGTGGCACAGTTGGTTAAGCATCCGACTCTGGGTTTCAGCTCAGATCATGATCCCAGGGTTGTTGGATCAAGCCCAGAATTGAGCTCTATGCTCAGTGGGGAGTCTGCTTGAGATTCTCTCTCTCCCTCTGCCCCTCCTCCTTCTCTCTCTCTTTCTCTCTCTCTCTCAAATAAATAAATTAAAAAAAAAAATTATTATGATGGTATAAAAAAAACTATGTAAATGAAGAGCTATTTAGTGTTATTATTGTTCAGCAAAATAGTGATTTATCTGAGCAACTACTATTTACAAGCATGGACCCTAGACAGAAGAGCAACAAAACCATGACTCCATCGCTGCCCTGGGGAGCAGGCTGGAGAGCCACGGGAATTGATTACATCAATACACACTGGTAAGGGCATTGAGAGAAGTACCCAGTGAGCGCCATGAGAGCCAGGCTGGAGGCAGGGACAGGAAGATCAGAGAAGGCTTCCCGGAGGAGGTGAACTTGAAGAACTGCTATATCAACATATACCTCCACTTTATAATCCCTCCCTTCATTAAAAGAATGTTCAGTAGATGACAAAGCTGACTCAGTCCAGGAACACAAGGCTCATCTGAATTAGCAACCCCAGGTAGCTGGAGGGCCCTGGACTTGAGCTGACATCCAGGGAGAACAGAACCTTGACTTTGTACTAGAAGACACAGGCCCACTTCCTTCATCCGGTGCCCAATCCAAAGAATAAAGACCCCGAGGGTCCACACATTTTCACTGTGTCTAAGTGCCTGTGTGAGCCAGGTTCTAGAACGCCGGAGACAGCTCTGACCTTATAAAGTGCAGAGCCAAATCCCAGGGTTTTTTGATATTTGCAACGGCCAGATTTATATCTGGAAGGAATGAAAGAACAATAACAAATTTATTTTCCAAGCTGTATATTATGAATTTCAATGTTTTCCTGTTTCTTCACATGAAGTTTCCTTTCGCTTGGTTATAAAACCCTGTCTCGTTTATGTTGGAGACAGAACAGCCTGACTGCAGTGGGCTCCAGGAGCTAGTGGAAAAGGCATGCTAAACCCATTTCTCCCCCAACTCTCCGACTCCCAGTTCCCTTTGGCCAGAGGGACAGGTCTCCTCGGAAAGGTCCAGCCTCAAGCCTGGCCTCCTGAATGAGCCACAGCTGAGTCCTGGGGGCCCAGTGAATTTCAGGCCAGTCCATTGAGAGGTTTTTCCGAAAAAGAAGGAACCCACGCCCTGCTATTCTCACGGTCTCACGAACAGTTACACCTTGTCATGAAGAACTCCAGAAAGCTCTCAAGATATAGGAACTATAGAAACTATAGAAATTCTAGGGGTGACTTGGATCTCATAACTGGTCCCCAGAACTTTCCAAAAACAGGTGGGTCCACCCATTTTGTGCACCAGCCCAAAGCATAAGCAAACCCAGAGGGGCCAACTGAGTCTCAGGGCTACCTGTCAGAGAAGTGCTGGTCCCCGGTACAGCATCAGCCCACACCCACCCCCCCAACACACCCACAGTTCATCTGTCTAAAGCAGCGACATTTTCAAGAGTTTACGAAAGACCATGCCGATATAATCTAGATAAAGTTCTTCAAGGTTTAAGGATTCCTTGACTGAAACTGCAATTTCCTTAAAGAACAGCAAAACATTTGCTTACATGTATTTCTGTCTGCAGTCCCCACTTTTCATTGGCTTGAAACTTCTGGGTCGCATGCCCTTTGTGAATCCCACAGAGACATAGAGCAAATCCAATTTCGGGATGTTCGGCTAGTCCGTCCACTTGTCCAACAGTCAGCCAGTCCAGCAAAATAATAGCTAGTGAACTAGTAATTGGTTTCCCAGCTTTATATATATATATATGATATATATATATCATATATATATATATATCCTAAAATGCCACACGAATTTGCTGCCCTTTCAGTAAAGTAAGGGTGAGCATCAAGCTCTGAGGTTTTTGCAGACTTCCCTCGGATGCTGACTTCTGAAGCCGTATTATAAAATACCCACTCCCAAAAGAAGGCTTCAAGATGGAAATTACAGAGGCGCAGCTTTTTGTAATTAACAATATCATTGCATCACTAGCTAATGCCTTTTCCAATATCCTGACACAGCCTGAATTCCAGCCATAGCCATTTTCCACCCATCAGGTTTTTAGTAAGGTTTCCAGACCCTGGAGGAAAAAAGGTCCTGAGCGGGGGGAACCTACCTTTTGAATCCTGGCATGTCCAAGATGTGCGAGCAGGAGCAGCGAAGGGGAAAAGAAAAGGAGCTGGCAGCGCGGGACCTCGGAGCCGGCCCTGAACTTCGGCTCCCTCTGGGCCCTTGGGGCTCGCCCGTGTTTTATTCCAGGGGGACGAGCCAGTCGTGGGGAGGACAAGGGGAGAGCCTGGGTCCTCCGAGCCACTGGAGAGCCCACAGAGAAAGCACCTGGTTTTGCTTAGCCCTTTTCAGTAATTCAGCATTAAACCAATTGGAGGAGGAATTTTAAAAATGAACACTTCATTTTCTAAGTATGTTAAACAATGCAAATGGGGCCTCAGTCTGGACACAGCTGGTTCAGATTACAGCGCTCACCAACTGGCTAGACTCCTCACAACAATCTTGGGGCGTCTGCCAGGACCCAGTGCTGGGCTGGGAGGAGAGCCCCGGCCCGCCGCCCCGCCGGAGCAGCCGCACTCGCGCTCCCCGCATCTCTACCGGAGGCGATTGGCGGGCAAGTGCAGGGGGGCGGGGGGCTGGGAGGGCCCGTTGACCCTTTACTTCCCACCCAGTGAGGACCGCGGTGCCTGGGCGGGCGAGGCGGCCGGGTCGAGGCGGGGGTGGGGGAGTGGGAGGATCCAGCACCCCAGCCCTTGGGGAGCCCGGGGACGCCCGCGAAGGTCATCCTCCGGCAGACGGAGGACTCGAACTCGGGACAGACACAGCGACCGGGACCCGAATCTAAGGATTTACTGGGGAGTCAGACCCAAGGATGCAGAGGCCTGGGGAAAGCGACGGGAGACTCACGGTTTTCTAGAAGAAGGGGTGGCGAGCACGAGGGGGTGGGGAAGAGGAGGAGGATGGAATCTGGCTGAGGCTAATGCGAGACACAGGCTTGTGCAATGCAAACCTTCCCGAGCCCACGCGCCCGCCCCGCCCTCGTCCCCTGATTCTCGGGGGACACGGTCCTCCTTGAATTAAACAGTGTCCAGGCACCGTACTCGCCGACCACCGTACACGGATGCAATGTCGTCTTATATATCTCAATAAAGATGAAAAAATTATAATTTTTTTTTAAAGCGTTCCTTGGCTCGAAGGGGATTTTAACAAGTGAAATGATTTGAAAAGACAAAAAAGGACCCTCGGGGAAAGCAGAATGATGGATAAGAACCTAAAAGCATGGGGCACCTGGGTGGCTCAGTGGGTTAAGCCGCCGCCTTCGGCTCGGGTCATGATCTCAGGGTCCTGGGATCGAGTCCCGCATCGGGCTCTCTGCTCGGCGGGGAGCCTGCTTCCCCCCCTCTCTCTCTGCCTGCCTCTCTGCCTACTTGTGATCTCTCTCTGTCAAATAAATAAATAAAATCTTTAAAAAAAATAAAAATAAAGCATAAGGTTCAGTGTTTCACATTCATTGTATTGGCGCAGGGAGGAGGGGATTGTTAAATTATTTCTTTCTCTTCCTTTCTTTGTGTTTTTTGTTTCTTGTGGTTTTTTTTTTTTTTTTTTTTGGTTTTTGTTTTTGGTTTTGCTTTTGTTTTGTTTTGTTTTGTTTTGTTTTGTTTTTTAAGCATTGGAAACTTCTCCTGAGATGAAGTCTTCCCAAAGACACCCTTCTAGAAAAAGACCAACGTGGGATTGGCAGTAGTCCAAGCCCCTCCTTCCCCACCTGCATCTTCCCTTGGGCCCATCAGAAAGAACTACCTACAGCTGGAAAGGCCCTGATGCGGTCCTATCTCCTCACCAGGACTGTGTGCTGCGCGCATTAGGACTCCATGTCACTGGAGTGGGATTAAGAGAGGTTAGTTAACTCCCTCATGGTCACACAGCTATTCATTGATACAACTGAGACACCAAAGTCTACATAGTTAGCCTATTCATTGATACAATCAGTTCATTGATTAACTTACATAGTTAAGCCTTCTCAAAGACCACCTTTTTAGTAAGTAAATGAAATACTACCCTAAAAGTGCATTTGGGGCACCTGCCTGGCTCAGTCAGAAGAGCATGCCACTCTTAAACTCAGGGTCATGAGTTTGAGCCCCGTGTTGGGTGCAGAGATTATTTAAATAAAAATAAAATCTTTTAAAAATATAAAAGTAGGAATGCGTTCAACGAAAATGTCAGGATACTAATAGTTACCAAAACTGAGCGTCTACTACACTATTCTATTTACTCTATGGGCTAAAATCTCCCATGATCAAACATTTTTAAAAATACATTATATTTACAAGGTTGTTCATTTATCCCAACCGAGGAAGTTTATAAATAGCCTTAACATCCATCAGCCGGGCACCAATAGGGTGAAATAAAGGAGGGGACTTCCAAACCGGACTATTGTGCAACCAACAAAAAAAGCTAGATGAGTTAGAGTACACACTAGACAACTCCTTTTATCTACAATTCTGAATGAGGTAGTGACTTTGAGGAGCATTTCTGGAAGCTGATAACATTTGAATTAGTAGTTTGGGTCCTGGTTACACAGACGAGTATCTGCTTAGGATTCATGAAGTCTCATGTATATTAACATTTTATTAACTTGTTTTTTTAAAAGGGCTGAACCATCTCCTTGTGTGCTTGGTATTAAAGGATTTCCAGCAAAGTCAAAATGGTAGAATATTGGTAATTTTTAATAGTTCCATAGGATATAGTAATAAGTGTAAAAGCAAGTTGTAAAAGCGTTTAGTGCATGCCACCATTGGAGAAAAAAAAATATACACGACTTCTTGCTTGTGTATGTAAAGAAAAGACACTTCCTGAAGGACACATGGGACAGTGTTGGTGTAGTTTGTCTCCTGGGAAGGAAATTGGGTAGGCAGCCTGGGGAAGAGAATGGAAGAAAAATTTTCTTTTCAAGGCTCACCTTTTGGTATAATTTGAATTTTGTACCATTAGCACATACTACCTATTCAAAATACTAGGTTACTTTAATTTAAACATATACTAGTGGCGCCTGAGTGGTTCAGTCTGTTAGATGTCCAACTCTTGATTTTGGCTCAAGTCATGAGATTGAGTCCTACATCAGGCTTCACACTGGGCATGGAGTCTGCTTAAGATTCTCTCTCTCCTCTCCCTCTGGCGGTCCCCCACTTCTCTCTGTCTCTTTTTAAAGAAAAATAATAAAAAATAAACATATATTCTATTTACGTAGCGCTATTTGGGCAGTAAAGGGGAGTTTTAAATGACTTAGTCCAGATACCTCACTCAGAGTATCAACTTTCTTGAAGGGAAAGGAGGGAGAGAAAATCAATATACCTGTTTTCTAAAAATTGAGCGAACTGAGGATCTTGAAACCAAAACTGCCCAGGGACCCACCTTGGACCAGAGATTGTTTCTATTTTAAAACTCCAAAGTTGGAAGAGGGGAGAGAGGGTTGCTTGAAAGTCTTGGTCTTTATCTTGGTTTCACCATCTACCTACTGGGTGACGTTGGGGGAGTCACTTAACCTCTTCACATCTCGGTTTCCTCATCTTCAAAAGAGACGTAATATTTACCCCTCAGAGTTGTGAGAATAAAATAAAAGTTGGTTATCCTCACGACTGTCACTGCATCCAGATCCTTACCCTATACAATCTCCTCCAAGATATCTCTAATAACCAGCGAATTATCCACTTCCACGGACAAAAGAGAATCATCACTTCACTAAACAGCCAGGGTCACCATTGTTAGAAAGTTCTGTCTTGAGTTGAGCCCACATCTCCTTTCCTATGTGCTGCTCCCCTCTGCAGCCCTGGGCTACTCCCCCTTCTACATGGCTTCCAGCTTCCTTTTCGGGAAAACAGCTCCCCCTCCTGGCGGTGCTGGTGTCCTCTTCCCCAGGAGCAGCAGCCCGCGTTCTTTCAAGGGCGCCTCCTCCCACGTCACGTGACTCTGCTGCCACCGCCCAGTCTCCTCCTCCGCGGCTGCGCTAGCCTCTTGGTCCATACTGATTGGGCATGGACAAAAACAACCCGTGGTACAGGCTAACACCCTCTTCTTCGTCCTGTGTTTGGACTGCGGATCCTCCTTCATGGAGAGCGAGGTCTTCCATGTGTCCCTCTTAAACTGTCATCCATTGTCCAAGATCTTTTCCAACATGAACTTTACTGAGTAAAATATGAAGTGTCACCCCCAGCTTCGACAACTAGGCGTCTGCTGACCGTGACTTCTTTGACTTTGTCAGAGTTATCAATAAAACACTAAGACTCGTGCTGGAGTGATGTGCTCTGTCCAAGTTGGCCCAGATTTGAAGAAAGAGAACTTTCTTCAACATTTTGAGGCAACTGCTGATTGTCTAACTTGGGGTGCCACCACCAGCTTTTCCCACTCAGCGTACATGTCCCCATCCATGAAGACTTGGTAAGAGGCTTTGTCATCAAACACATCAAAACACATGTTATCTATAGCATTTCCCAATCCAGCAATTCTGTTTTTAAAAAAGGGAATGGAGTTTGCTGAGCATGAACTACTAAGGGGAATCTTGCTGGCTCCTTAGGGACCATCACTTCCCTAAGTGTTTTCCTTTTTTAGTTGCTACATCCCGAATCCCAACATCTGCCCCTCCTGCCATCATCAGAATCAAATACAATCAAAGTTATGACACAACTTCACAAAATGTACATGGTAGTGAGCCTCTAAGAGTTTATCATCTACTGAATGGGACCTTCCTGGCTCAGGAAAGCTCAAGTCCTCACTGTGCCATGGGTTGGAACACAGATAGGCTGTATTCTGTTTGTTTGTTTGTTTGCTTGTTTTTTTTTAAAGATGATATTCAAATGGGGGGGGGAATTCACAAAATTATACATTTAATGATACATTTTGACTGTTAAGTTGTTTAATGTTTTACTGTCCAAAAATAATTACATCACAGTGCCTTTCTGAATGCAAAGGCAAAACAGGGAAGACAATGTTATTGAATGTCTAGATCATGCTAGACTCCACACAAATTCTCTTCTATGACCACCATAGAAACCATAGGAACCACCTATGAAAACCCTCCATTCTGCAGATGAAGACAAGACCCAAAGGGATTAGGGCCATGCAGACAATAAAACCAAACAAACAAATTCCAGCCCAAACCAAGTCTATTTGGCTCTAGTTTCCTCATGCTTTTCAGTTATCAAGATTTGCTTTCTCTGACTTGCTGGTTACATGGCTGGTTTGTTTCTAGCTCCCCGCAAACACTCCAGAACTCCATGGGTCCTCCCATTATTACCTTCTCTTCTTATTTTCGTAACATGAACAAAGCCTTTCACTTCTTATATTATCCAAAGTTGGCCCCCAAAGGTCAGAAAACTTAAATAACTGACAGTGCCCAAGTAAGGCACTGGGCTGTGTGGCCTCATGGTGCAGGTCTTCCCAACCTGGGGAAGGGGGAAACTTCTATTGTCCAGACGTTCTGTGGCTCCTGCTCTCCCCCTCCTCCTCTCTCTCTAGCTCGTCAGTGAGCCCATGTGTCAGCCACCTCCTCACCACCTACTCCCACCTTGGCTATGGGACCTCTGGCCATGCCCCACCATTCACTCAAAATGGTACTTCCTAAGTTTTCCAGTGATCTCAGGGCCAAATGCAATGACTTTTCCTCCGCTCCTAACTGTTCCTCTGTCCCTTTGAAAAATTTGACCATTAATGACCCATTTTCTCCTCTATTGGGTTTTAAGTTATCCTGGTTTTCCCACTATGACCCTGACTGCATTTTCTCCAGCCCCCTTTCTCTCTCTCTCCACTCATCAAAGGGTCTCCCAAAGTTAGATCCAGACTCTGTAGTCTTTCCTACTACCCTCCTGGGCATAGTCACTGGTTCCAGAGCTGTTAATGGGACATAGGTCTCATAAATAGTCAGTTATGCTGATAACTCTTGAATAAAGTCCTCTCACCATCCCTAGCTTCTGTCTGACTCATGTTCAACTTCTTATGGGCTCCTTCCCCCAAATCCATTTCTCCTCTTGACTTATCACACATCACATCAAGGAAATGAGTTCACTGTGAACTAATAAGTCAAAAGGACTCTAGACTCTAGTGGTAGTTTTTAGTTTGTGGTTGTTGTTGGTGGTGGTTTGTGTTGATTTTTTTTTTTTAATAGAGATACCGCAACATGTTCTCACATCACATTCTGTAGGATGGTGGTCTAGGGCTACTCTGGCAGCTGTATCCCTTTAAGGTATCAAAGATTCAGGCTCCATCTCTCTTGCTGCTTGGCAATCTCTAGAGTGTTGACTTCCTTCAACTTGGTCCAAAATGGCGCACCACCACCACCACCAAACTCATGTTTCAGGAAGTAGTATAGAAGCTGATAGTAGACCCAGCTGCAAGGGACACTGGGAGATATAGCCTGTGTCCTGAGAGATCATGAACCGACTTACCTAAGACTCTGGAGTTCTCTTGCTGTGACAGCAGAGAATGGACATCCGAGGATAAGCAGCTGCCTCAGCCGGAAACCCTAAGGAGCCTCAGTTGTGTCTCTACTTCCCTTGACTTGTTTCTTTTCTATAGTAAATATAGTTCTCCATTGTCATTCATGTTACAGAGTTTCCTCAGTTTGTCTTTTGCCTTTTCATCTCACAAAATTTTTGAAACATGTACCTTTTACATTTTTATGTATTTGGATGTCTTAATCCCATCCTTCACGGTTGCTGCCCTCAGCGTCATGCTTATGCTGAGCATACAGTGAACTTTAGAAATATTGGTTCTGGGACGCCTGAGTTGCTCAGTGGGTTAAGGGTCTGCCTGCGGCTCCGGTCATGGTCCCAGGGTCCTGGGATTGAGTTCCACATCCGACTCCTTGCTCACTGGAGAGTCAGCTTCTCCCTCTGCCCGCTGCTCCCCGTGCTTGCGCTCTCACTCTCTCTCTCTCTCTGATAAATAGATAAATTCTTTAAAAAAAATAAAGAAAAATATTGGTTCTGTTTCTTTGGAGAACCCTGAAAAATATAGGACCCTAAGTACATCTTTAACCTTGTTGAGCTTCAGGTTTTCAGCTATAAAATGGGGGCAAAAATAACCACATGATGCTGCAATAAAGATAGAATTCTGTTCATAAAGTACCTAGAAGGTGCCAACACACAGTAGGACTTCAATAAAGGTTTGGAACTTCTTCCCCGACTCTCTCTCTCAATAGGGCCATTAAGTTTGCATTGACCACGGGAGGGCACAAAGAGTTCCCCCACCAGTCTTGAGGATATTAAAAAGGACATTGCCTGGAGGAGGGGACCGAGTCCTAAAACTCTTAAATCGTTTATTGTAACCCCTTAATTTTACAAATGTGAAAACAAAAGCCCAGAGCAACTCATTTACCCAGGATCAGAGGATTAGGGGCATAACAAAAATTGAAACCCAGATTTTCAGGGTTTCTTCCCTGATGACGATGGGTCTCTAACTGTACTTTAACCAACTTGTTCAAAGACATTAGAATTTTCTGCACATGCTTGGAATTCTCAGGAAATTCAGCAAATTGTGAAAACACCTGGGCTTTTCTTATGGATTATTTTAACTGGCTGTGGTTTTAACATATAACCACATGTAAAATATGGGCTCTCTGCTATAAAAAACTTCAGGCAAGCCACACCCTTTGTCATGGGGCCCCAGAGCTGCACCCCCAAAAGAATAGCTAATGGCACTTGTCTATTTGCCATCTCTATTTCGTTTTTGTGTCTGTTTTAGACACTTTATATGGATTGAGGTTAGGGCAAACTTAATATGACTTTATGATGGCATGATTTTCCAATTATCTCATTTCCTATTCACAATCCACGTAAGATTAGCAGTTCCCAAATTCCTCAATTAATCAGACCAATAAAATCAACACCCTCAAAAATTAGAGGGAATGATATCATCTGTCAACTTTGAATTTTGCCAAAGTAAAATTAAAAATTTACACTATTATATATGTCATCATATTGCACAAAAGAAAGGACTTTTAACAGCAAACATAGGACAGAATTTGCAAGTCTTCCTGTACATCCAGATGGGATGACAAATTTTTCTTAAGCTTATTTGAGAGAGAGGGAGGGGGAGACAGTGTGAGCAGGGGGAGCAGAAGGGGGAGAAGTGGGTTCCCGAGTGATCAGGGAGCCCGATGCAGGGCTTGATCCCAGGACCTTGAGGTCATGACCTAAACTGAAGGCAGACGGACGCTTGACTCACTGAGCCACCCAGGCACCCCTGGAATGGCAAATTTTAACAATGCACCTTGGAGAATTCAAGAAGGGAATTATCATGCATTATTTTATCTCTGTTGTCCTCCAAAAAGCAACAAAATTGACTCCTTACTTGTTAAACAGTTTCAAGATGTGCAACTGTGAAAAAGCTTTCAAAATAAAGAACAAGGAAGAAGGGGCGCCTGGGTGGCTCAGTGGGTTAAGCATCTGCCTCTGGCTCAGGTCATGATCCTGGGGTCCTAGGATCAAGCCCCACATTGGCTTCCTGGCAGAGCGGGGAGCCTGTTTCTCCCTCTCCTTCCACCTGCTGCTCCCCCTGCTTGTGCCCTCTGTCAAATAAGTAAACAAATAAAATCTTGTGCACTTTGAACATACTTTAAGTTCTGTCCTTGCCATCCTGTCTTGGAAGCTTTTGTGGACTAATCCAACAATTGGGCCCACACAGTTTCTTCTGATGCCTTTTTCCCTGAAACTGGGTTATACTTTCTTCTTTGTCTCACAATTTTCTTCTTGAAATCTGGACAACCTGGATTATACTGGAGCAACTATGGTATTCCGATGTATTTTTCTGATTTTTTTTTTTTAAAAACCTAATTTTATTTGAACTGAGGAAACTGGTCTCCCCCATGGGAGAATGCAGCTGCTGGTGTCTCCGCTGTTTTCATATTTATTTATTTATTTGTTTGTTTGTTTATTTATTTATCTTTTAGTCTTGTGCTCTGGTGTCCCACAGGTTGCTCCTGCATGACCTACGTGGCCGGGCGCAGATTGGGAAATGCTCTGAGGCCAGTCCTTCCATGGCTTTCTCGGTTCTAGTCTCCCTGCTGCCTTCCCACAGGGCGGCCCCTCGCCCTATCCGGAACTGTGATCTCAAGACAAACAGAGCTGACTTTTCTCCACGTTTGCTTCCAAGTTCAGCACTTTCAACCGACAAAGTCAAAGTCTGTGCAGAGTCCACACCCCTACCAGCAGGCCGCCCCCTTGGGCAACAAAGCTCTTGGTTTGCATAATTAGCTTTCGCAGCTTTCCCGATGAGCTTGGTGCTAGGAAAACTGGGAGGTTTGGGGGAGCCCCAGGCAGGAAGGCCTACAGACTCCAGTGGTTCTTATCTGAAGCTCTAGATGTTTTTCAAAATTCAACAATTTTCAGTTTCTTGCCTGCCTCTAGTCAATTACCAGGACCTCAAATGGTTGTTTTTTGACCATTTTGGTTTCCTACTTTTTTTTTTCTTTCCAGGGAATGGGCTGACCTTGTCCCACTGCTATACCAGATGTTTCTAAATATCCTTGTCTCTTCTTATGTGTTTGAAATATTTCTCTCTCTCTCTCTCTCACACACACACACACACACGTACACATTAAATGATGACAGCAGAAAATTATTTTTCACCAAGGAAAACTAATGTCCTGGGGCAGGGGGGAGGTGGTGAGCAGGGGAATAGAAGTGACAAGTCTTCTAAAAACAGAAATGTTCATTTCTCAAGTAGCAGTTCTGTGGATAATTGATTTTTACCATCATCAATATTTTTCAGCACAGAAGCTAAAGTTGGCAAGGGCAAGCCTAGGGAGAGGGGCCCCGGTTGAACACGTGCATCTCGGCTGCGTCTAGTAATACAGCTACACGTGGGGTGGTAAATGCTCGAGGGAGAGGACTTTGAGGGGATTCCAAAAATTTCAAAAGACTACACATTCCAAGTAAGTTTTCCAAAAATAAAAAATTACCTCATTAGTCTAGAACTTGTAACTCCATCTCCATCACCCTCTTTATTCATGGAGAGTGCCTGCAAATCCCCTTTTTTAAAGGGATTAATGTGTTAACTCACAGATGACAGCATGGGTTCCTTAGACACACCTCGATGGAAGGAGCTGCGCAGGAAACCTGAAGCAAATATTTATGACTTTTCCAAGTCTTTTCTTGAAAGGAAAGCATGTTTCCCTTCAGTCTGGGATAGACTGTCCTTTGGTAAGTGTTTGCATTTGCCCGGGGTCAAGAAGGGCTTGAGGCTGATTCCCCATTGCTAGAGGAAAGTGTCTCACAACACAAGGCCCTTCAGCATTATTTTTTTAAGCATTTTATTTTTAAAGTCATCCCTCCACCCAGAGAAGAGCTCAAACGCATGACCCGGAGATCAAGAATCAAACGTTCCCCAGACTGAGGTGGCCGGGCATCCCCAAATGCCACATGTTTTAGAAAAAAATCATGTTGCTTATATTTCTAACAGACCAAAGATAACTAGGAAACAACCCCACCAAACTCTTACATTAAGTTAATTGTGTTTTCAATCGAGATTTAATTTCTGAGGGTCAAAGGATGCTGGAGCTGAACACAAGAGGACTCTTGTGAAAACAGTCACAGATGAAAATGATCTCAGTTATGGTATCAAGATAGAGCAAATCATTCATTTCTTAACCCCAAGTGGCCTGAAAGACCAATGCACAGGAAGAACCAAGGCAGAAAACCAGTTAAGGGGTCAAATATTTGCCTTAAGTTTTTATTTATTTACATTCTTGCATTTTTATCTCCAAGACAAATACTGTTGTAATTATAATGGGTGATTAATTCACTGGATTTATTATAGCAAAGGCATGCTGTAAACCATTCCGCTATATCCTATATTCACATGACCTAAGTCCTAAGGACAGGAAAACAAGGTTCAGGTTCAGTGTCATCGAATTAAGTTCCCACAACTTCCCTCCACCCCACTCCACCTGCCATCTGCCTTCTCTTTCCTCACTCCTGTCCCAAGAGAGGCAGCCTCCCTCTCTCAGGCCAACCCTCCGCGCTCCACTTCTATCAGTTCCCCCTTCCCAAGAAGTCTCTCCATGGTCTTCAGCCTGTTGGTCTGGGCTAAGCTGTGTCCTCCCAGGAGCACTCACACAGGCTTCAGCCTCCCAGTCTAACATGACTTTCCCTCCACCCCACTCATCTACTCATGTTCCCTTTCTCCCTCGTAGTCTGACTTCTCAAAGAGTCGCCTACAAACACATCTTTACTTGCTCATCACCGACCCAACCCACTGGACAATTATGGCTTCTGCTTCCGCCATTCCATGAACGTGGCTCAAGCTCAAAGCAACAACTTACTGGCCCCTAAATCCAGTGGATTCTTCTTAAAACCTACCTTGCAGGGCAACAAGCACTTCACACTTTTGACCTCTTCCTTCCTTCCTGAAACAACCCTTGGTCTTCAGTAACACCCTCACCTGACATTCTTACCCACTTTTTGGCAGTAATAATCACAACCTCTAAAATCTGTGTAGAACTATCGGCTTTATAAGTAAAGCATTCCCACAAGTGGTACATTTACTCTTTTAATATTGTGAATAAATGTGTCATCTAACCATTTACTATGTGGGTGTTCAATGATGAAAATCAGTCCCATCGACAAGACATTTTTGTTAAAAGTCACAGAGAAAGGATCAAAGTCAGTACTCCAACTCCCAGCTTTAAAAACCATACTCCTTCCAATACTACCATCACATGCGCTGTTAAAAATACTCAAGTTCCACATCTCAGAAAAGATGAAGACATAACTGAGATTATCTTGCTGAAAAACCAAGAGCCCAATGATGCATACTACCTCCAAAAGAAAATTAAAAGGCTGGATAAAATCTCTCAGATCCTCTTTTCATGCAAAATCTTCGGTATCTATTAAATTATTCATACTTAACATTTCCAAGGCTCACACAGCATCCTAAGGCAACATCCGGTGAGCGCCTGAAGAAATTAGTTTCCATAGTCCATCAACTGCTGCTACAAACAACATGTGTAAGTCATTTCTCCCCCTTCTAAAGAAAAAGTCAGCAGCTGTTTGCTAAAAAAATTTTTTATTGTGGATAAAGACATTGCCAACTTACATATATCATTTTTATTTGGAGTATTTTTTTTTTTTTTTTAACCTTGCAGTGCTCCTGAGAAATTCAGAAATGCATTGACTTTAGCTCTATAAAACACAGCCCAGTATTAAGGTTGGGTTGTAAATTCCCCACATTTAGGTATTTCCCTAGAAACCAAAGGACAACTTATCAAGTTTAATTAGAGAAACCTTAATAAGTTAAAAAGTAAAGACTGGCAAATAATCACAAATGTCAGAACATTAAAATACCATTACTTTTTCCATAGGAATATATAAAATAAATTATCAGTTATACTTGATATTTACAATATTCAATTTTTGTGGATGGAAGACATTTTAAATACTGATATATGAAAAACTTTATTGGCTTGAAAAATCAGATTCAAATGCTTTAAGTCTGACACATACTGGCACTCCCCCACTAAATCTTATCACTCCCCTAACCTTGAAGATGAAGTTTGTTTTCCATCTACTGATGGGGTAAGTATTTTGAGTCTTTTTGCCCTTTGCAATTAACCATTCAAAGGTTAAAATAAATGAGAGGCTTTATTTGCAGAGGATAGTTAATATTTTAATTGGCTGGTTTTCAGAAAGTCATTCCTTTTCCCCCACGTTTTTCTTATTTTGGTTTTGTTTCCTTTTTTTGTTTTCTTTGAAAAATTGATAATGCCAGGGACTAAAACTCAACCAACCATGATACAGGATTATATTAAAATCAAATCCAATGACTGGATGGCTTTTCTACTATATTATAGCAGTTGAAAACCATTAGGAATGTTGTGAAAAACTGGCAGCTAAAGCAAAATTCAACCACAAAGTTTAGAGAGAAGTAAACAGTAAAAGTACTGTAGTTAAAATATTGCAGTAAAAATACCGTTTGCCAGATCCTATTGCTAACATAACAATTATATGCTTCATCACTGCATGGTTACTGAAGATTCCTTGAGCAGATGTCTCATCTCTGACACAACTTGGTTTCAGAAAAGTAGATGAGTTATGCCTGGTTTAGATCAACAAACACTTGGTGTGCATACCAGTGAGCTATAGTTTCAGCTATGATACAACTGAAACATTAGGTACCACAGCTTGAGGACAAGGTCACATACTTATTTAAATAGCAGCCATGAAAGGACAGGCTGTGATATTTAGATATGCAATCCACCCATAACAGCTTTCAAACTTACATGAAACTATGGTGGGGGAGGGCAGGAAGGAGATGCTCAAAATGTCCTCAATGGCCTTTAAAATACGATGATATGCTACACTTAAGTATGTAGCATACATCTCCTTTTCAAATTAAAAGAAACTTTTAAATTTCTTCAAATTAAAATGAAACTTTTTTTGCATGTTCTCTTCAAAATGATCATGTGTCTTTTTTTTTTTTTCCCAACTTAGAAACTTTTATTTTAGATGCTCCACACTGAAATGAAACTTTAATGGCAAGCAGCGCATAATTTAGGATGGCCAGTGAAAGCGTCTTTGGAAGGATCGTATAAAACTTAAGGGTAATAATTTCATAGAGAAATAATAATGGGCAAAACAGACAATGAGGCAGTTTGACAGTTCTAATATAGAACCTGTACAACAATTTCCTTTAAAGTGGACTGAACAAAGAACAGCAATATATATAAATACATTAGCTCGGGAGACAGGTGATGCTGAGGCAGCGACATCTTGGTTACTGAACATTTCAGAAAAAACGAGCTTTACCTATCCATACATGAAGACTTCTAATCCCCCAATCTAAATACAGTAGACAGTTACAACAAAATTTACAAATAAACAAATTGAGTCCTGGTCGGGACCAGGCCTATTTACATATTTGGATTAGTATTATTTTCACCTTTCCTTGTTATACAGATGTTTCTGTTTTCAAGGCATACTGAAATTTACAAAATTCGCATAAATGTACAACTCTCAACGACTAATAAAAACACAAACATCCTGATAAAATGAAGTTCCAGGTAAAGATTTTTTAGGATGGGTTTGTGAAAAATTAAAGTACTACTCCCTTCTCTTAGGTTGCGAACACTCAGTGCTGGTGGGGTTGACGTCATTACCCTCAGTGACCACGAGGATGAGAATGGGGGACTCCTGGATCGACAAACCTCTTCCACCCCACCCCAGACAGAGGCAGGAAGTCTCCGGTTCAGTGATACTGCTAACTGTAGGTACGAGAGCACAGCTGTTTTTGACTTAACACGTTTAAAAGCTGTGCGCACGTGTGTGAGCAAACGGTTTTGAGATGATACCTTTGAAAAGATACCTTGGCCCTTTAAACTAAATCACATCCCCACCGGATGTACTCAACGTTGAAAAGAACAAATGACTATACACGTAACAATGAGGATGGGTCTCCAGGGAATTACATTGAGCGAAAAAAGCCCCTCACAAAGGTTACATGCTGCCTGAGTCCATTTACGCAGCACTCTTGAGATGACCCAATTGCGGAGCTGGAGAGCAGTCAGTGTTTGCCGGAGTCAGGCAGGTACGGGCAGGAAGGAGGAGCAGGGCAGCTCCAAGGCTTGATGCAACTGCTGGGTATCTGCATGGGCACCGCAGCACTGATCACATCAATCCACGCATGTGATACAACCGCAAAGAACCAAACACACGCACATTCCACCTCAGGACACCTGTGATCTCCCTGGGACAACCCTGCTGTTGGCCTGTCTACACCAAGTCCTCTCAGGAGGGCTTAAGGGGGGAAAAAAAAATGACCTATATATGCTTCAGATCAATTGTTTGCACTATACAGATAAGCCACTACTATTATTTTCTCCTTTTTGTAAATTTCTTGATTATCTTTAAAAGATAAACCACATGACTCTAGCTTAAATGAGCTTGAAAATCAGAGATAAAGAGCTGATATATAGCTACTACAAATTTTATCTTTATATTTTTCTTATTTTTTATAAATTAAGATGAAAGATCAAATGTTTCTAGCTTAAATTAGGTCAAATCAGAGAAGGAAAAAAGCATATAATATAGCAAACACTTCCTCCTGTGACACCTGCAATTTCTAAACGCAAGAAGAATATTTTTATTAAGTTTAGAGAATATACAACTGCAAACAAATACATGACTTTTTCTGAAAGGCCACTTCGTGAGAGAGTACATACATATAGTGTTTGCGGTTTCTTTAAAGTGCTTTGTATGTTGTCTCTGGCTTGGGAATCACCTATTGCTTTAAAAGGTCTTTCAACACAACTCCGGCGCTGTTGTCAGGTGACACTGGCAAAGGTGTAAATGTGGGCAACACATCTGAGATGGGTTTCAAAAGAAGATGCCCGGGCCCACCGGGTCCAAGTCCAGCTGGGTTAATGAGAGGCACAGCCGCAGAGCGGGGAGCCAAGAACGGATTCACGTCTGTTCTTCTACCAGATCTGGATTCTGTGGTATCTAGACGATAAAATGCAAGTTATTCAGTTTCCTATACATTATCAATTAACACTATACATGTGTTTTAGGTTCCTAGATTTGGCCCCCAAATAAATTTAATTCCTATGCTGCTGGGTCTGGACCCCCTAAGCAGGGTCTGTAACATAAAAAGGGTTAAAAAAGACAAGACAGGAAGCGAGAGGAATGGAGAAAGAACGGGAGGGACGAAGAGCTGTATGCACACTAACGCTTTATTAAACACATTAATACTATTTGATACTCAAATACCAGTTATATAACTGATGAACTTCACTTATTTTAATGACGGCTTTTCAGGTGCTGTTTTCTACGTTACAATGTCAATTTTCTAACTACTCACCTGAAAGACTGAAGGACTTGAAAACTCCTTTTCCCCCAATAATTATGAGGGCCATGAAAAACACTGGCACCAATCCACAGTGATAAAAATCAAGTTTAATATTTATTTAACCAAAGAAAAAACTGATCCTTTTTTAGAGGTTTGAAACAATTCTCTGTTAGATTATTTCTCTATCAAGTTATGCTGAAACTCATTTTTTTATTGGAATAGGTATTTGTTAATGCTCTAATGTCCTGGTGGTTAGAATTCTGCTTTATTACCCAAGACGACTAACTCCCTAAGACACAAGTACCACCAAAAATTTAAAAAAGAAAAAAGAAAAAAAAAAGCTTCTAAAACAAAGAAAGCACTGGGACAAATTCATCTAATCAACTTAACGTTGAGCACTCGGGGTTCCCAAGCTTTCCTTCCCTCTAAATGGTAACTTTCCAAACTCTGGAAAAGCTTCCAGTGCTCCTCAGTAAGCTCTGACCCTTGCCACACACTTCCAAGTCCAGGTTTAAAGACTAAGTTCATTTGGTGCTGCTGTTGTTTTTTAATGTAAATCCTGTACCAGCTGCTCCGAACATCACTGGCTTTTGTCTCTGATCATTCCAAACCACGGTGGGCACATGTCTTGATAAGAGGAAGAGAAAAGGAACGAAGAGAGGGAAGAAGCGGAAGGTGTGGAGGGGGAGGGAGGACAGGGAGTAGGAGACGTTACCATAATGAGTTTTGGAATCCACCTGAAGATGCTATGACCTAGTGTAGCAAGAAAAAAATGTGGTTTTGTTTGTTTGTTATTAAAGACTTTATTTATTTATCTGACACAGAGAGAGAGTATAAGCAGGAGGAGTGCCAGAGGGAGAGGGAGAAGCAGGTTCCCCGCTAAGCAAGGAACCTGATGTGGGGCTCAATCCCAGGACCCTGAGATCATGACCTGAGCAGAATGTAAACCCTTCACCAACTGAGCCACCCAGGCACCCCAAGAATAAAGTGTTTTTAGTATATAGTCTATAGCTGTTAGAGAAAGTGAAGAGCTTTTATTGAATTTAGGAGCCACATCTTTTATCAAAACAAATTTTGCCATTTTTCTTTATATAAAAGTTCAGGAAAATAGAAATATTCAGCTAAATTAGACTTTAAGAGAGTTTTTTAAAATTCTGAAATATAAATTCTTTAATATTTTATCCAAATTTAAGTATCTGATATGAGATAAGCCTAAGAGTATATAACACACCTTTATAGTCCAACTAGTAAAGATTTTAGTCTGTATTAAAATACAAAGATTTCAAATAAAAGAGAGACTTTCTAATAATGTTTATTGTTTAATGGATTATACTTCCTTTTCAACTCAAGAAAAGTCACTGCATGTCTATAATATAGGGGACGTAATTCCCTTGTAAGGCCCTTATAACCTAGTGAGATAGAAAACCATACATACAGATCCCAGAACAACGAAACCATTTGCTTCCAGGCAAGTATAAGGTATAAGAATGCATCAATATATTCTTGGATGTCTAAGCCAGTTTACTAAACTGCTCTTGTAATTATTACTAACATACCAAGGTTTGGTTATTGAATGTAACACTTAGATGTTCACAGGGAAAAAAACCTTTCTCTAACTATAAACTACACTTTTTTTTTTTTGAGGGTAATTTGCCATTATATTTTAATTCTTTTTTTTTTTTTTTTTTTTTTTAAGATTTTATTTATTTATTTGACAGAGAGAAATCACAAGCAGGCAGAGAGGCAGGCAGAGAGAGAGGAGGAAGCAGGCTCCCTGCTGAGCAGAGAGCCCGATGCGGGCCTCGATCCCAGAACCCTGAGATCATGACCCGAGCCGAAGGCAGCGGCCCAACCCACCGAGCCACCCAGGCGCCCTATATTTTAATTCTTAAGAAATGTCTACATGTAGGTATTATACTTTCAGAAATCTATCTTAAGGGAAACATTAATGATGTGTACAAAATTTTATCAAGGATGTTCATCACAGCAATACTTTTAACAGAGAGGGGCGCCTGGGTGGCTCAGTGGGTTAAAGCCTCTGCCTTCGGCTCAGGTCAGGATCCCAGGGTCCTAGGATCGAGCCCCACATCGGGCTCTCTGCTCAGCAGGGAGCCTGCCTCCCTCCCTCTCTGCCTACCTCTCTGCCTTTTTGTGATCTCTATCAAATAAATAAAATCTTAAAAAAAATTTATAACAGAAACTGACACAATCTGAACATAAACTATACTTCCAACTCTAATTTAGCAATAAGCACCATTAATTAGTATGAGAGAAAAACAGGTGACCAAGCAAAGGTATACTGGTTCACCAGCACTTCCAAGAATAATTCCAAGTGGCTTATGTAGAGAGAAGAATTATTCTAATATACAAAGGAAAAATATTTCATATTGTCTAGGTTAATCTAAGCTAATTAAATATCAGATTGCTACAGAATATATGAAGCCAAAATCTAATGCTTTATTGGAATTTTGGAAGAAGTCACTGCACATTTTCAAAAACACTAAAAATTTAGTTAAGATCACTGCAAAACAATCATAAATTAAACATTCAACTTTTTTAAATTATAGAAAAAGTAAGTATCTGGTCTTACCTTTAAAGCTTTCTGGTACATTTGTAACTGTTGTTCTCCTTCCTGGTGAATCCAGAGGTTTCATATCATGGACAGAAAGCTTTGGTGGTGGAACAGATGGATGAGATTCTGTTTCCAGAAATTTAACAAAAAGTTCTGAAAAAGACTAAAGAAATATTTGGGTTATTTTAGGCAGATATTAAATTATACTCACTACAACCAAGAAAATGTAGCAACTCTAAATATAAAAAAACTAATCATGCCTTCTGAATCATTTCTTTATAATTAAGCTTTATGAACCATGGAAACTACTAGTGCTTTAGTTAAGTTTATCCACTAAAACCTTCAGCAATATAATCAGTATTGTTTGATGACAACATTTCTTACAGAACTTAGTCATAATTAGCTACCCAATGAAACTGAGATTTCTTGCCATCAATGGCACTTAGGACATCCAAATCTTAAATCATTTTAGTAACTGTTTACGTGGACATGAAACACAATATAAAAAACAAGTATTAAACAGTAATACTTGGTCAATGAATACAGCAAAAACTCACCAATTATCAGATTAAAATAATGTAGTATAAAAGATTTTATTTTTAAGAAATCTCTACACCCAACATGGGGCACAAACCCACAACCCCTGTTCCACCAACTAAGCCAGTCAGACACCCCTAGAACTTTCCTTTAAAGTAAGTTTCATGCCATCTGATTTAAAATAAGGTATATTTTTAATCTTCAAACAGCCCTGGGTATGTTACCTAGCCTCAGTTTCTTCTTTATTAAAAAACAAAGTAGGGGAGCCTGGCTGGCTCAATTATTGAGCATCTGCCTTCAGCTCGGGTCATGGTCCCAGGGTCCTGGGATCGAGCCTCACATCAGGCTCCATGCTCCGCGGGAGGCCTGCTTCTCCCTCTCACATTCCCCCTGCTTGTGTTCCCTCTCTCGCTATATCTCTCTGTGTCAAATAAATAATAAAATCTTTAAAACAAAAACAGAAAACAAAGTAAAATAAAGAAGCAAACTCCATATTCTAATTCACAGAGCTACTCAATTTATTTTAAGTTTTTTAGTTTTTAAGTAATTTCTATGCCCAACATGGAGCTTGAACTCACAACCCCGAGATCAAGAGTCACATGTCCTTCCGACTGAGCCACCCAGGTGCCCCCAAGCTTACTCAATGTATTACTGTTCATTCAGACTACCAGGCACTGTGTGTTCATGTTTATTAACTGCCTCCTCCTGCCAGGATCTAAGTTTGTTGAGGGCAGGCACTTTGTCTTCTGGTTTGCTGCTGCATCCCCAAAGTTGAGAACAGTCTGGTATACAGCAGGTGCTCAGTAAGTGCTCAATGACCATACACACACATGCATAAAGAAAACCTCCTTCGTTAAGAATCTCATAATAATTTAGTAGTAAGATAAATGACTCTGTGCCTATAGCAGCATGATCAAATATAAAAGTACCTAATACTGTGAAAAACAAAAGTACTGTATAAATAAAAAGCTAGAATAAAACATAAATGCAATAAAATATTTAAACTGGCTTATTGGGGCACCTGGGAAGCTCAGTCAGTTAAGCATCTGCTTTTGGCTCAGGTCATGATCCCAGGGTCCTGGGATCAAGCCCTGTACTGGGCTCCCTGCTCAGTGGGGGGCCTGCTCCTCCCTCTCTCTGCTGCTCCCCTTGCTTGTATTCTCTGTCAATATCTAAGTAAAATCCTTAAAAATAAATAAACAGGGACACCTGAGTGCCTCAGAGGGTTGAGCCTCTGCCTTCAGCTCAAGTCATGATCTCAGGGTCCTGGGATCGAGACCTGCATCGGGCTCTCTGCTCAGCGGGGAGCCTGCTCCCCCCCCCCCCGCTTTCTGCCTGCCTCTCTGCCTACTTGTGATTTCTCTATCAAATAAATAAATAATGTTAATAAATAAATAAATATATTGCACTGTAATTAATTAATAAACGGGCTTATTATCCTTAAGATAATCACCTCTCTGGATCTCAGTTTCCACAACCCCAAAATAAAAGGGCTGTATAATAAAAAAAAAATCTAAAAAAGAAATCTGATTTTTGCAAATGCATGTGACGCACAATCATTTCACCACTCCTATTTGGGGCAAGAATAAAACTGTCTCTTACACTATTAAGCACAGATTGTTGATTTGGTCTCAGAGGCGTGTTGGGGACACTTTTTGATCCTCCTCCAAGCCACCCAGTCATCCACCTGGTAACACCACCTTGACCTTCGTGAAGCAACTGAAAGATTATTTTAAAACAGGAAAATATTATCAATACAAGCAAAGAAAAAAAATAAGAACTACTTTTACTTGATTTCAGTGGTAGCACACTATGCTTTTCAAGCCCAATTCCTAGTAAATGTCTCCTACTGAGAGAGCCTATAAATACAATAAAATGTCATCCCAAGCACTAAATCAGAGTTGAAGACTGTCATGTCTCCAAATGTCAGCATTTTGATAGGAGAGGTGGTTTATAAGTGACAAAGCTAGTATTACACAAGTTGAACAAATCCACCTCTTCACTATATGAAGATACATATCCGTATATCCATATCCACAGTCACTATATCCATATTCCTCACCAGTATGAACTGGTCCATTTCCACTTTACTAAGAAAATGGAAAAGCTGTGTAATATAGAGTAAAAGGAGACAATTTTATGGGATGCCATAGTTGAGTTATAAACACATTCAGGATGGCTTTCCATCGTTTAGTTACCTGCTCCATTTCCTCCCTCTTGATACCCAGGATGCTTCCCATTAACCGTAGCACCTCGTGGCGCTGATGTTTGGGTGTGTGGAAATGTCCGATGAAGAGGTTTCTCATTAGGACTCTGTGAAAATAAAGAACAGCTCAGGATAACTCAACGGTTATCCCAGTTACCCCTGTATTTAGTGTAAACCACAATAAACATTAAATATATAGGTATTTAATTATACTTTAAAAAGTTACCAAAAAACACTAAACAACAAAATATTTTGGAATACTTAAAAAGAAAACCTCTTGACAACTTTAAACAAAGACATTTCAAACAATCTAAAAATGCATACCTTTTACAACATCAGTTATCGCCCACTCATTTTCTCCCATCGAATTGACCACCTGAGACAGTGCTCAGTGACACTCAGTGTCTGTCTGGCTTCTGCCTTAAGACACTCCCGATGTCTCCCTCCTCGCCTCGAATGGTGAGGAGAGCACTCGTCCTTCACCACAAGTATGCTCACAGTTCCCCACTCACATTTATTACAAATTTGCTAGTAATATCTAAATCTTTAAAATATTAATGATATGTTACATATACACCTAGGTTCCAGACCTAATACACTGAAGCAAGGTACGTTATTGAAGGACAGCAAGAGGGAGCTAGAAAGACTGCTAAGAATAAAAGTTTTTATTTCAGGTACTTCCTAGCATGGTGATGTTTTAATTCTTCCGTATGGTTTTAAGAAAAAGAATTTGAGCTGGGAAAAATCCATTTAAAAAATCGAGAGAAGTTATTCTACAGACTCCTCATGAAAACGACCTACATCTCATCACCATACAAGAAAAGGCTTTTAAAAACTTAATCGCATATAAACATCTACATGTAGCCGCTGTTTTTCCTGTAAAGGTAGTCTCCATAAAATACATAAAAGTTAAAAAGAGCATACTTGTCCACTTTTCCTTCTGTACTGTTTACTAAGTTCATCAATTTCTTTTGTACATCATCCAGCATTTCTTGTCGGAGTTCATCTGTTTTAAAACATGTGAATAAAAATAATCATTAACTGATTAAAATAGCCTGGATGAATATACAATGAGATTTATAACATCTTCACCTCAAATTTTGAATATGTACACTTACTCTAATTAGTAATATTTAATGACTTCCATCTCTTCTTTGGTTCAGGAACTGCTTTCTGGTATAGAAATTACCCAACAGCCAGAGTACGCTTTTATTCACAGTTTATCCCCAATAAAGTATTCAATTCTTTAACAGAAAATTTAAACACCAAAAACAGGTTTTCATTCTCTTCAGAAACTTAAAAGCAAAAAAGAGATTTTTCACCACTGCTTCCTTGCATAAAACATTTCCAGAGCCTCTCTTTAATGGGGGAGAAATGGAAAGGACAATTTTAGATTTTCCTTTTTCCATTTTCCTGGCTGGACTCTGGTTTTTGGTGAGCAAAGAAGAGTATTTAATATAACTAAGAGCATGGCTCCGGATGCAGCTCAGAGGACAAAGTATTCTGAGGTATACAGGTTGTAAAACCCAATTCAGATCACTGATTCTAACATACTAATCAAGATAACTGTAACTTTTATGATTAATTCAGAAGAATGTTGGACTACTTCATTTTATAATTCTTATTTAAAGAAGCAGCAAAATCTGTAAAATCTTGTTGGAACAGCTGGAATCCAAGCAGTGTTACAGGCACAGTCTAGAATTACAACAGGAGATACCCTGTTCATAAATCCGACCATGCCACAGGGCCAACTATTCCCAGACAAAGGAACTCTCAGCCAGACCCATGGAGTTTTGGTACCTGTCACCTCAGAAATGGATAATTTGAGCTGAAGTAAATGCTTATCCAAGCTAGATTACAAATTTGGTTCTGAAAGAAGAGAGGAGATTGCTCTGCAGCAGAGCTCTACTTCTCAAATCAAGAAATACTCCAATCCAAACACTAGACTCTGACCTCTTTCCACAAAACTGACTTTGAATTATGCTGCATTTTACTGGTGGTAGCTGGATACAAGTCCCCTTGTCAGATACAGGACTCACAAATATTTTCTCCCATTCCTGGGTTGTCATTTTGCTTTCCTGATGTTATCCTTTGAAGTACAAGTTTTTAATTTTGATGAAGTTCAACTTTTTTCTTTTGTTACCTATGTTTTCAGAGTCACATTCAACATCACAAAGATCTATTCCTGTGTGTTCTTCTAAGATTTTTTTATAAATATAACTCTAAAATGCAGGTCTATGATACATTTTGAGTTAATTTACACACACAGTATAAGGGAAGGGATCAGTTTTGTTCTTGGGCATGTAAGACACCCAGCTGTTGCAGCACCACGTTTTGAAAAAAACTCTTCTTTTGGCACCTTTGTTGAAAACCAACTGATCAGACATATATGGTTTATTTCTGGACTCTCAATTCCTACTACAAGACTTCTGCATATGTTTTTTCTTCTACCTGAAAAGCTCTTTTCCATCAGGACACTTATTAACTCCTATTCACCTTCACATCTAAGTTCTTAGGTCACTTCCTCAAAGTTTTCTCGGAACCCTACAGATTAGCCAGGTCCCCCTTGCACAATGCCTACTATTCTGTTAAAGTACTAAACGTATATACAAAAATGTCCAGTTTAACGGTTTGCAATGACTTGTGGTTCTTCTAGATTGCAAAAATCTGAATTGCAAAATGTAATTCATTTATAGGCTAACTTTACCAAAATAGAGATGGTTGCCATAACCATATTATAAAAGCAAGGTTTGTGTTCGGAAAATCTACTACAAACGTTTCCTTTCCTGTCTTTCCAGTAAGGAATTTAAGCTTGGACATTAAAAAGAGAGAGAGAGAGAGAAAACAAGATTACTATAAAATCTGAGTCAGTAAAAGACATTTTAGATTCTTAACATGCACGTATATACTATGAACACATGCTGCTATCTGGGCCCTTTCTATTACTACATTCTGAATGTAAGTAGAATTCTCAACTATTCGGAGGAAGAACAGCAAGTAAATTAATCTCTTGTCGATGTTCTCAATTAACCATCCCACTCATGGACTACAGGAAGAGCCAGAGTAACAATGGGCAGAGTCTTCTGTTTCATCCTCCCCCACCATGGAAAGGTAGCAGAGGAACAGAGGTCAAATTTACCTCCACTTTCCCTTCCTCTCAGATCTCCATTTACTTTCTTCCCAAATTAATGATTTTTTATATTGATTATATATTAAAATAATAATATTCTGAGCTATATAAAATGTGACTAAGATTAACTTCAATTGCTTTAACATGGCTACTAAACATGTGGCTTGCATTATATTTTTATTGGATAGCACTGCTTTGGAGCATAACCAGAATGTAACCACTATAATATACTGTCTCTTATTTAAAAAAGAAAGATAAAACTGAATGATAGACATCTTCAGAGTATAATTGACAGAGCAAAGAGTTGATTTTGCTCTGATTAAAATTTTAATAAAATAATCTAGAAGAGCTTAATTTTTCTCTATAAAAACAGATCAAGAAATCTATCTTGGGACGCCTGGGTGGCTCAGTTGGTTAAGCAGCTGCCTTCGGCTCAGGTCATGATCCCAGCGTCCTGGGATCAAGTCCCACATCGGGCTCCTTGCTCTGCAGGGAGCCTGCTTCTCCCTCTGCCTCTGCCTGCCATTCTGTCTGCCTGTGCTTGCTCTCTCTCCCTCTCTCTCTCTGACAAATAAATAAAAAAAATTCTAAAAAAAAAAAAATCTATCTTATTAAAGTTCAAATCAAGGGGCACCTGGGTTGCTCAGTCAGTTAAGCATCTGACTCTAGATTTTGGCTCAGGTCATGATCCTGGGATGGTGGGACAAAGTCCAGCATCAGGCTCTGCACTCAGCAGGGGGTTTGCTTGAGATTCTCTCACTTTGCCCCCACCCCCGCCATTCCCCCCTCTCTTCTCTCTCACACAAAATAAATAAATAAATCTTTAATAAAAATTAAGTTGGGGCACCTGGATGGCTCAGTAATCTGCCTTTGGTTCAGGGCGCAACCCTAAGCTCCCGAGCCCTGCATCGGGCTCCCTGCTCAGCGAGGAGCCTGCTTCTCCCTCTCCTGCTCCCCCTGCCTATGTTCTCTCTCTGTCAAATAAATAAAATCTTTAAAAAAATTAAATAAATAAAGTTCAAGTCGAAGATATTTTCTTGATGAAATTCATTAGTATCAGTATAATTTTAATTAAAATCTCTGTTCTGAAAGGTAAGATCAAAACATCCTAATGGCCAAAATAATAGGGTAAAAATTTCTTAAACTCATCAGAATACAAGTTAGTCCTAAACTAATGTGATAGAAAACTGATAACTCTGCATATCCCTGAAGGCATGCAGAGGGCTGTTTCAAATTCAAGTAGTAGTTTAAACACATTCTGATATTAAAGTCTACAAAAAAACCCTCAGAATTTGGAGGGAAGGCTTGGAAGAATGGTACTAACTAGGAAAGGCTTAGAAAAGAAAGTCAAATTCTGACTTCGAAGGTCCCTATGGACTTCTCTTTTTCTCTAGGCACCCTGATTTTCCTCCCATCAGAGATTCTGAATATTTCTCCACAAAAACCGAACACTAATTCAAACCACAATTTGAAATTAGAACTGTATTTATATGGGCAGACAAAATAACGGTTATTCAGAAATGCGTTTTTAGCCAAATATAATATCCCTGTGAAATAATCTAACATGCCAAAATAATTCTCTGGAAGTTAAAAAAAGAAAATAAAAGGCAGGGGGATATGCTTTAAAGTTGAGCAATAAAGCAACTGAGATTTAGTCTAGTTTAGGGGAAGGGTTACCCTAAATATACACCATTCTAAAGCCTGCCATATGACAGCCTCTTCTCCATAATGCCTCGAGAGGACACCGTGGTCCTCACCATGTGATTTAAAATCAAAACTGAACATGAAACATACTGACTATAACAAATAAGTCCATCATAACTTTACATTTTATTTGTGATTAGTAACACTGCACTATAATACTGTCTTTAGAGCACATCGTAAAATTAAGTCACACTCCTTACAAAGTCATCTGGCTGTTGCATGACTTAGCTCCCTTGGACAAGACTCAAGTCAGATTTATTTAACAGTCATCTGACAGAGAAAAGAAAGGTGATTGGAACAGGACTTGAGGGTCAGAAGACCTGCATATGAATCACGGTCCTCTCACCAGGGCCAGATGCTGTTGCCTATTTTGTAAAATATGCATGCTTAATCTCCAAGGATTTTGAATCTACTGATTAAATGCGACTTTTCTAAACAGTGAAGTGCTATAGTAAGCGTTAGTACTCACTCATCTGATTTCTTAAAATAACTAAAGAATTCACTTTTTAACCTACCCCTGACCAATACAATTATGCTATCACTTGAGTTAATATTAACACTGATAATTCTGCCTCCATTTTGTCTTGTCCTCTTTATTAACCAAGAAGCCAAGAGAAGGAAGAAAAGAAGTTAGAAAGATGATTTCATTTATAGATATGTTGGTAAATTAACTGGGTCTAGTGTCTTATCTGCACTAGCTATCTAAAAAATCAACATGAATCTTAATACATTAAATCTAATATAAAGAAATTTAGCGTCTTTATATAATTAAATATAATCAAAACAAGGTTTAGAAATTAGATGATCTTTTTATCACAGAATTTCAACTTCTACAAGATCAACTTCTTTATAAACACCAAATAATTTTTTTTTAAAGATTCCACTTATTTATTTGACAGAGAAAGAAAGCACAAGTAGGCAGAGAGGCAGGCAGAGGGAGAGGGAGAAGCAGGCACCCCGCCGAGCGGAGAACCTGATGCAGGGCTCGATTCCAGGACCCCAAGACCACGACCCGAGCTGAAGGCAGAGGCCCAACCCACTGAGCCACCCAGGTGCTCCCAAAGAATACTCTTTAAAGGCATCTTATATTTAACATTTGAAGTTAAGACATACTGGCATCTGCTTTGTCTTTTAACTCAATTCTTTTCAACCGTATCATAGAATTTTAAGGCCTAGAGTACATGGTGAATGCTTTCTCATTCGTAACTGTAATTATTAATTGATGAGCGAAAGTAATTTTTGAAATTCCACTTCCTAGCAATGACATCACATGAAAAGACTTTATTAATACAATATAAACTCATTAATTTGAACTTCACTAGGTCAGATCTGTGACTCCATGAAAAAAGCAACATTGGGGTGCGTGGGTGGCTCCAGGGGTTAAAGCCTCTGCCTTCGGCTCAGGCCATGGTCCCAGGGTCCTGGGATCGAGCCCTGCATCAGGCTCTCTGCTCGGAGGGGAAGCCTGCTTTCTCCTCTCTCTCTCTCTCTATGCCTGCCTCTCTGTCTACTTGTGATATCTCTGTCAAATAAATAAATAAAATCTTAAAAAAGAAAATAGCAACATTGAGGTCTCTTGGGTTATTTGTAAATATAAAATTAGAGTGACTATGGGCATTTACAGCAGGTCTTATACAAATATTTTTAATGTAACCAGATCAAATTTATTTTCCCTCTCTACCTGCCTCCCTCAATCCTTTAGTATGAATTCAGATAATCTATACTGTGCTTTTCCATACTGAAACAAAACTTTTTTTAGAAGACTGAATACTGTGGATCAAATTATATATTTAATTTTAAAAGGTTCATACAGAACAGCCATATCCCAAAAGAAAGGGCTGGAATTTTTGTCAGAGAAGAGTAAAGCCATTATAATAATTCTAACACTTATTGAATATCATCATCACTGTAGAAAATAATGACAAAAGGCTCTCTAAGCTTATGGGTGAAACCTCAACTCATTTCTGAAAGCTCCCTGTTGCAAATAGCACAGGCTACTGTGGCCCAAAGAAATGTTTTTTTCAGCCCACACAGGGTGTTTTAAATTTGGTATCGCATTAAAAAATTGGAATATTTCACATAAAAGTCTACATTTCCAGGGTCTCTTGAAAGCTCTGGAGATTTGGCAACATTGGGCCCACAGGCCCGCATTACAACAGTCGGGTGGAGCCGAGAATTTGCTGGCCTCCCTCAGAAAAACTCCAATTCATCACTCTCTCTGCTTGGTCCTATTTGTTCTTTTGTATTATTTCCTCGGCGCCAGTTTAATAATTTGTGTTTGCGATCCATCCTTATAGTTTCTTTTTTCCACATAATAATTCACTTCCATGACCGCCTCTCCTTTGGTTATGACCAGTCCACCAGATCTTCAGCCAGTTTCAGATTAAGCTGCATAGATTCATATGAATTCCTCCCTAAATCTAGAATACTCTTCTCCAAACTCTCCACCTGCTTAGCTGTACCTAATTCATAGCTCAAGTGAGGTCAAGTATACCATTCACTAGCCTTCTCTACCCTTCATATCACCATAACCAAGGAGAATGGATGGTCCCTTCCTTTTGAAACAACTGGTTGTACGTATGTGATTACATGTAATCTTCCCCTTCTAGTTGGACTCTAAACCTCCGGGAAGTACCAGTCCCCGATCTCTGTATTTTCAGTGCCTACTTCAGTGTTGCAGACATAGCAGGAAACAATGCATTTTTGATAACTAAATGAAAAAATGATTTTTCTCTAGGAAGGGAGAGTATCTGGGAAGAACAGAACACAAGACAAAAAGAATAAATGATTTATGTTCTGAATTACTCTGTCCATATGAGGGAAAATACACAAAACATATTAACTCAAAACATCTCTACATAATTTATTTTTTCCTTTGTATTTAGAAGAATTAATAGAACACACATTTAAAATATAACCATTATGTTTAAAAGGGCTGTTATTCACCTAATTGATACAAACTTTCTTCTTAACTAAAGTCCTGGCATTGTCTACTATACCCAGATGTTTATATCATCACAAATAATTTTTTAACCATTTATGGCAATTCAGAAAACTGCATCTGGTATTTCTTATATGTTTCCTCTAAAATCACCACTTCTGCCAAAAATATCTATAAAGAAATCCCTCAAAAGGTTTGGGTAACAAAGCGTCTGGGAATGTATTTGGCTTATGTTCAACAGGACATTATATGTTTTCTTGTATAAATCATGTCCTGGAAAACGGAATGTCTTTATTTAAAATAAAAACTCCACCATCTAGCAACCATAAAGGTAGTTCCATGAAAACAGTTTAAACCTCTTTTATATTTGTAGTTTTAAAACATATTTTTATGCTTCATATTATACCAGCTTTACTGGGGCTTATTTTTATACATTCTTCCAGATTTTCATCAACAAAACAAAACAAAACAAAACACTGTAAGGAAATTTTCCATTCTCAACTTATAGACTTTTTAAAAGTAGTCACCAAAATGTCTTTAAAAACATTAAAAAAAAAAAAATGGGCCAAAAATCTTAACCTCACTAAAAAAGATACATGGATAGCAAATACGAATATGAAAAGATGTTCCGCATGATATGTCATCAGGGAAATGCAAATTAAAACAAGCTATCACTACACACCTATGAGAAGGCCGCACTGGAGCGCTGGCACCAGCAAATGCTGTGGGGGTGAGTGTCTGGGACACTCCTGCATCGTTGGTGGAAATACAAAATGGGATCTCAAAGACAGTTGGGCACTTTCTTGCAAAACTACCGTATGTTCCAGCAATTGCACTCTTTGGTATTGACACCAAGGAGTTGAAAACTTATGTCCACACAAAAACTGCACATATGTGTTTACAGGAGCTTTCCTTGTAACTGCCAAAACTTGGATGCCAACAAGAAGTCCTCAGCAGATGAATGGATGAACTGTGGTCCATCCAGACAGGGGAATGTTACTCAACACTACAAAGAACTGAGCTAATAAGCCATGAAAAGACAGAGTAGGACCTTAAATGCGTATTATGAAGGGAGAGAAACTACTCCAGAAAAACTCCATACTGTCTGATTCCAACTCTATGATGTTCTGGAAAAGGCAAACTATGAAGACAGTGAAAAGATCAGTAGTTTCCAGAGGTGAGGGTGGAGGTGGGTGGGGGAAAAGATGAATAGAAGGAACACAGGATTTTTAGGGCAGTAAAAATACTCTGCATGAGGGGCACCTGAGTGGTTCAGTCAGTTAAGCGTCTGCCTTTGGCTCAGTTCATGATCCTGAGGTCCTGAGATCGAGCCTGGCATCAGGCTCCCTGCTCAGCAGGGGAGTTTGCTTCTCCCGTTCACCCTCCTCATGCTCTCTCTCTCACTCACACTCTTTCATATAAAAATAAAATCTTAAAAAAAAAAAAAAACTCTGCATGATACTATAATAATGTTGTAGTTACTTATACATTTGCCCAAACCCACAAAATATATAACACTGAGAGTAAACCCTAAGGTAAACCGTGGACTTTGGGCGAGATGATACATCACACTGGGTTCAGCCTTGGTTTAAAAAAAAAAAAAAAAAAAAAAAGGCACCATTCTGGTAATTCTGGTAAGTGATGTTAAAAATAGGAAGAAGGAGTTATATGGGAAATGTCTGTACCTCCCTCTCAACTTTGTTACAAACCTAAAACTGCTCTAAAAGATAGTCTTTAAAAACTAACAACATAAACAAAACAAAACAAAAATCAGTTACGAGACCCTTCAAGGTGCAGCTCTATACTGGCATACATACCAAAAGATACTCACAATGCTAGAATCTAAATTTGTATTTTTTATGTAAACATATTTTTGTGTATCACAAAATCAAAATGAGAACTATTTTGTGCCATTTCAATTTTATCTAATCATTTTCCTTTAAGCAGGACTTCATCTCAAAGATGATGGTAGGGAACAAGAAGTCAAAGAAGTAAAATGTCAGATCTGGCCATAGAGATGGCCAGATTTAAAGATGCATCTTTAAATGGTTCGGCAGTACTCTAGGATTCCACAGGTGTGTATTTTTCCATGAATGACAATTCCACGGAAATTTTGAACTCTGACCAATTCAAAACAGTGAAAAGAAAGATTCTGTCCTCTACCTGCTTCACAGAGGACTAGCATCTTAAGTTTAAAAATCAGTAATACAGGATGGTGTGTGAAGTGAGTCTTTGGAACCATATTGAACAAAAATGCTTTCGGGTAAAATGATGCAAGAGTAATTTCTAGAAGGAAGGAAAGCAATATTTCTTCTACCAGACACATTACTAAAATATAGCACCTACAGGATCTTAGGGTTACCTTTCATTATTATTTTATGGGAAAAGGAGGTTATGGGGGGAAGAGAGACAGAAGTTCTTATATTTTAGGGGTGAAATCTTCTATTAGTATAGGGCTCTGCTCAAGTTCCTTTCTTCAATGGCATGCCCCTGACACTCAAAGAGATTCTTAGAGAGTTAAATATGCATGTCTCATGACCACTGCTGTGAACCACTATCTTACACTGTGAACCTATGCGGGACTTAGGCCACATGTTACTAGCTAGGGTCTCACACAGCATCTAGTGTGAGGCCAACTAGCCGGTTCTCATTAATTACTTAATGCCTGATAAGGTATCTTCATGTTTTTTCATACAAGGCCTGTAAATACCTGAACCTAGAACTACAGTTCCAAGTACATACACAATTATGTACTCACTAAGAATACCAAAATCATCAACGATGTACTGTTTTAATGTTGGTGTTGTATGTAATGGCTCCCTTTTCATACGTTTGACCACAATGAATCTTCTCATCTCCAGTAGCAAGAGCATAACAAGTATTTTGAATAAAATACCACTTTTAAAGTAAGCTTCCCAATATTGTTTAAATGTTGAAACTGCATATCAACTAATCATCAGTCTGCAGATGCTTAGAAATAAAACAATACTTTGCTTCTACAATTTAAGTCTCTAGGTACTTTCTTGCAACAAAAGCCAATCTGTCTTTTTCAAAACTGTTTCTCCTGGCAAATATTTTTGCTGTCTGGCCAAGTTTCGTGTTAAAAATAAAGTACAGTGTTACAACATCAATCAGCATTTAAAGTACTTAATGATCTATGAAAGAAAATATACAGTGATTCTTTTGAAACAAGCCAATCAAGGTTTATTTATATTATCAAATCAAGAGTGCAGCTTTGGGAAAATAAAATCACATTTGTGTTTACAGATATAAAAGCAATATTAAGCACTGAGGTAATAAAAGAAAACATTGTAAAGAGGAGAAAAGAATGTAAATGGCAAGAATGACTTAAAGACACAACAGAATGATCTCCTCACTCCCCTTCCTGTCTGTGAAACACTGGCCTTTTGCCTGTCCTCTCAAACACCAGTTGTGTAAGCATAATCAGTAGCTAATATACACCCCACATAATGAGTCCGAAGTTTCCATACATTTACACTGAATGGCAATTGTCATTTTTTATATCAATAGGGACCTAAGCCACCTAAGCCCTGTCAGATACAATCTAACTCTGAAACAGTCTATTCCTGGGGGTTTAAATGAGTGCCTGAACAAATCCTAAGGAGTACAGGGAGTCTGAAAATAATTTACCAAGTACAGTAAGTTACGGCATTTTTTTATCTTAGCATCATCTACCGGAAATGACTCAGGTAGATACCTAAAAAGGGATGTGGCCTTAAACATTATTCAGCAGCATGCCACAATGCATTGGGGTGTCACAGGACCAATGAGTTGGCTCACAACACTGCCTGTTCACCTCCATTAGTGCAGCGCTACCCTAAGCTGTCAATTCTCTCGCTACTTCTTGGGTAACCAGTGCATCTTCTCTGAGCTGGCCATGTGTCTGCAGATAATGCTATAGTATAATGCTCTGGCATTTTCCCAATAAATATGGCCTCCCAATAAGAGCAACCATATCAACATTTAGGGCACAATATAAATGATGCTGCCCTATCTTTAAAGGGGATGAAGATACACAAAACAAAATACAAGCCACACTATAAATAACCATTCTTCTGACAGGACAAAATAAAGTAACATGGAAACATCATGAGCTTTGGTCAAGGGTAAGAAGATCAGAGCTCAAATCTCAGTTTCATTGACTTATAAAATGAAACTCTTAATCACCTACTCTAGAAATGCTTGTAAAGAGTAAATAAGAGAAAACTAAATACAATGCAGTATATGTTACATAAAACACCCACAATACTCAGTATGTAACTGTTTCCTTGCTGCCCATTTCTGGCCCCCGCTGAGAGTTCCAAGGCTGGCCAAGCCTGACAAAGAGCAGTAATCTGCTCAGAATCAAGCTACCTTGAGGATACCTACCTCACATGATGAAGCTTATTGTTTTTCGTAGTCCTAAAATCTCTCATCTGCTATCTGCTGTTAGAGGTAGGACGACTTCCTCTGGCTCATCTGCTGGTACCCAGGCTTCAGTGAATTCTGCTTGTATGCCTTCCTAGTGTCCAAGTCACTGTTTCTTTCATCTGACAGCATCTCTGCTGTGCCACCTCCTAATTTTGCCTATTTCTAATTTCTATTTTATGTTAAGTGGCACTTCTTAATTCCTTAACTACTGCCTGTGCCAAACCCAGATACCCAAAAGTATCATGATTCCATGATCACCTTAAATCATTACCTACTGAATACAGCTCTAGAAGAGCTCAACTTCCACAGACCCTTAAATCAGAGATTAAACAGAGACATGCAATCTTAGCTGTTAGATTTAACAAAGCATTATGAATCACCTGATTACCTGAGACCCAATGGAAAATGCTAAGCAGAGCACTCACCTTAGGAAAGTGGCAAGCACCACACAATTACATAGTGAGTGCCTAGATATAAAGCACCATCTATCATCATAAAAAGCTAGTTATACTCAGACATTCATTCCATAAGAAGTTACTTTTTTTCTTGAGAATATTGTTCTAATACATCCCATGGATGAACACAGAATGATCAGAGAGAAGTCCTAACCATAAAAAGTTGGGTCAGTAAAATCGCTTCCCAGTGACAGTCTATAGAGTGACAACCAACACTTGGCTTGCTTCCAAATACAGGAAAACTAAGTGGACAGCCAGGGCCAACTTTCGACTCTGGTTTCACTAGGACCGTATTAAAATTGAAGCAAGCTGGTCATGGGACAAAGAAATGGAAGTCACACTCAGTGGAAGTTGGTCTCACTCAACCGCATGGACGCAAGGGGGAAGACTACATCTGATTCAGAAACACGGGTGTTATACGGGCAAAAAATGATAAAGAAACACCTACTTTGTTTTTTAAGTTCTTCAATTTTTTCTTCTTTTAAATCTAACTGTTCTGTAAGTCTTGATGCTGAATCCAATGCAGCATTTGCTTCATCAAAACGCTCCTAAGGAAGAAAAGTCCATTAAAAAGTACATACAAAAACCACCTCACAAATTACATAGCTGGAAGCCAAAGTCAGTCCACCCTCCTCCATTCAGCTGATGAAGCGGTGCCTCTGTGACCTCCTGCAAGTTCACAGGGTGAGTATCCAAGACAGAGCCCACACTTTACAGCACAATACTGTCTTCCTCAGAACTAAATAAAAAAGAGGATGCTACTTAAGATATGGTTACAAAAGTTTTTTTAAAAAGGACAATAATAAGAGCATAAACACTACAAAAAGCAGATACAAAAGGTCAAGAAATACAACAAATGGTCTTTTTAATTTTTGCAAGTCTGATGGTATAAAATGACATTTCATTAGTACTAATTAATTTTTATTTCCCTCACTACTAATGAATTTGAGCATTCTTCCATGTTTACAGGACAGCTAGAGCTGATTTCTGTGAAAATTTGCCTACCTTGTCTAATGAGCTTTCTCTTGTCTGTTTCTGAGGGTACCTTGTAGAGTAGACGTGAACCCTTTGTCATCAGTGCTACAAGTATTATTTGCCAGATCTGCCATTTGTCTATTGACTGCAGGATACCTACTGCCATGTAAAATTATTTAAATTGCATACAAACATGTCCTCCCTCTGTTTTCACAGTTTCTTGAGTTTCAGTCTTGGGTAGGCTCCTCCCTGCCCCCAGACTCTAAATGCACTCTTCCAGATTTTCTGGCAAGGTTTTTTGTTTTGTTTTTAACATTTAAATCTTTCCAACAGGGTTTCTCAATGGGTGTGATTTTGGCATTCCTGGCCCTGCCCACTATCTCCTGTCACTGTAATGAGCAAAAATAGCCCCGTTTTCCAGCAACACTCCCAGGTGAGAATCTGAGCTTTAGTACAATTGGAATTTATTGTTGCATATGGTATAAGGGATCCAATCTTGTTTTCTCCCATATAGACAGCCAGCTGTGGCAACACCATTTATTAGATAATCTAACCTTTTTTCATTAAACTGAAATTAGTTTAGGATTTGGTTTTAAATTCTCAAATACATCTTACACTCTGTTTCTGGATTCTCCTTCTGTTTGACTAGTCTAGTCAATATGCTGTTGATTAATGGCTCTCTTTTGATCTTTAGTAGGAAGACGCTCCTCACTGTTGTCCTTTCAATCTTCTTGGCTATTTTTGTGTATTCACCCATGTAAATTTTAGGTCAAATTTTACCATCCTGAAGCAAAGTGACAGTTTTTTTGATGTGTCATCTTAGGCTACAGTCCCAAGTTACCTCATCAACCACTATCTAGATGTTACTGTGAAGGTACTTTACAAATGTAATCAAAGCACCTAATCAGCTGAATTTAAGGAAGGCATGAATAATCAGGGTTGGGGCTGCGCTAGTTAAAAGTCCTGGAAAGCAAGGATGAGCCTTCCCCAGAAAAAGAAAAAATTCCTGCCGGACTGCAACTTCAGCCCCTCCCACTGAGTCGTATATCCTGCTTCTGATTTTCTTTCCTGACCATCTGTGGAGAACCATTCTGGCCCATGCCTGTGATGGGATCTTCGGATTTTGACTATCAACCCCCATGATCGCACTGCCAATTCCTTATAATAAATCTCATAGATGTGTGTGTGTGTGTGTGTACACAATACCCCCTCCCTATAGGTTTTGCTTCTCAGGTTGAACCCTAACTGATACACAAAGGAACTGAAACAAAACATTTTAAATAAAACTTTTAATATTCAAAATCCACAAAACTAAATTTAGTATAAAGGAAATTTAAATAAATCTTCAAATAATTTTTTTTAAACCTCACAGTATTTCTTTTTTTTTTTTTTTAAGACTTTATTTATTTATTTGACAGAGAAAGAGGGAGACAGTGAGAGAGTGAACACAAGGAGGGGGAGTGGGAGAGGGAGAAGCAGGCCTCCTGCCCATCAGGAATAGCGATGCGGGGCTTGATCCCAGCACCCTGGGATCATGACCGGAGCCGAAGGCAGATGCCCAATGATTGAGTCACCCAGATGCCCCAGTCACAGTATTTCTATTTAAGAAATTATTAAATTTCAAAACTACACTAAGATTTTTTTCTAAAATTAACATTTAGACTTCATTATTCTTTCTACCATTTGTTTGGGTTTTATTTCACCAATTCCAGCTTTTATTTTTACTAATTCCCTCTTAGTTTCTTTTGATTTTATTTGTTTTCTAAGTATATGCTATATCTTAAATTAAAAATAAAGCTAGCTTGGGACACCTGGGTGGCTCAGTTGGTTAAGCAGCTGCCTTCGGCTCAGGTCATGATCCCAGCGTCCTGGGATCGAGTCCCACATCGGGCTCCTTGCTCTGCAGGGAGCCTGCTTCTCCCTCTGACTCTTCCTGCCCTTCTGTCTGCCTGTGTTCGCTCTCACTCTCTCTCTCTCTTACAAATAAATAAATAAAATCTTATTTAAAAAAATAAATAAATAAATAAAGCTAGCTTAAAAAAAAGATCTGGACTTCTAACAGTATGGCAGACGACATACTCTAGACCTACTGGAAACAACTAAAAGTGTTAGATAAAGTATCTTTTAAAACATATTAAAGAGCTGACCAGAAAGTAAGCATAAATGGTCAATAAACATATTAAAAGATGTTTAATCTTGTTAGCAGTCAGACAAATGCAAAATAAGACCATAAGATGATAGCCCTTCCCACTACAGTGGCAAAAACTTAAAAATTCTACTAAGGCCAAGTATTGCCAAGGATGCAGACCAAGAACTCTTACACACCAATGGTAGGAGAACACTAGCACTACTGCTATGAAATAACTTGCCATCACTGAATAAAGTTGAAAGTGCCCATATATATCTCAGGACTCTACAATTCCGATTAAGATACATGCCTGGAAGAAACTTCCGAACATGTGCACCAGGAGATGTAAACAAGGGAGTTCAGAACCACATTGTTTGTATAGCAAACAATGGCAAGGTCTTCTATCAGTAAAATAAGTAAATAAATTATACATTCATGCAATAAATACAGTGATGAAAGTAATAAGCCATGCACATATAACAACACACAGTGACACAGTTAAAACTCATGAATATAATATTAGGTGGAAAAAAAAAAGCAAGTTTTAGGAGAATTATTAAATTTACATTAATTTCAAAATTCCATTTACAAAGAGCTCAAAGTTATGTAAAACCATACAATGTATCTTTTGGAGATTCAAATACATGTGATAAAACCATAAAGAAAAACAAGGGGTGATAAATATAACATTCTAGACTGGATCTCTATGAAATGATAAGAAGGGGATGAGAGGGCGCCTGCGTAGCTCAGCTGGTTAAGCGTCTGCCTTCAGCTCAGGTCATGATCCCAGGGCCCTGGGATTGGGCCTCACGTTAGGCTGGCTCCGTGCTCAGTGAGAAGTTTGCTTCTCCCTCTGCCCCTCCCCCCAACTCATGGGCGCGCGCACTCGCACTCTCTCTCTCTGATAAATAAATAAAATCTTAAAAAACAAGAAGGGGATGAGATATGGAGGGCACGTCAGGACTTCTAAGGATGACATTCTTCTCTTATACTGGGTGGGCAAGTACGAAAGTAGCTGCAGGACTGCTATTATTTTATATGTATTATCTAAATACTATTCTGCAGCTATTCAATATTTAATAAAAATTTCAAAACTTTAAAGGAAATATGTCTTCTTTTATTAGGAATAAAATATTTTCTATATTTTACATTTTATATTATTATATATTATGTAAATATATATTCATATATAATATATATTTGTATATTTTTAAAATATATATTTATATTTTATAAAATTCTACATATGAACTATAACAAAGTTTTGGGTTTTTTTTTTTTTTTAAGATTTTATTTATTTATTTGTCAGAGGGAGAGAGCACAAGCAGGAGCAGCAGCAGGCCGAGCAGGCAGAGGAAGATGTAGGGCTCAATCCCAGGTCTCTGGGATCGTGACCTGAGCTGAAGGCAGCAGCTTAACCGACTGAGTCACCCGGGGAACATCCAAAGAAGGATACTTTAAAGGACTATGGTATTTAAAGGATTATACCACAAAAGAAAAAGATATAAAGGATTATTATATATATTATTCTAATCCATGTGAAATAGAGTGCCTGATATATCTTGCTGAAAAGAGAAAAATACCCATCTGTGCTAAAGAATTAAAATTTCCCATCATCTAATATTTGTTGTGTCTAAACTATAAGCCACACGGGGAAAGTCCTGAAATCTTGTTCACCACTGGATCCCAGCATAGGATAACAAGTATCAAACAGTATTTACTAAAATCGTTTAGGAAATTATTTCTTCAAGATACAGATTCAACAAGTTAATTGTTCATGAATAATATTTACAAGAGAAAATTATTTTGACCAACCTGTAATGACATTAGTTTTCCTTCCAGATTTTCTGCCTTTTTCTTCCATTCAGCTACAAGCTGTTTGTGCTTTTCTAGTTCAGCAGAATACATGGCTTTTTCCTCTAAAGAGAAAATAAAGTTACATTAGTATTCTGCAATTTTGTGATAAAATTAGAAGTTTATAACTCTTGAAATTTTAACAATTCAAATCTCTCAGCAAGAAAATCATGTGATCATGTGAGGAGGAATTAAAGAGATTAGTTTCCTCTGCCTTAGATCATGTGAGCTGGAATTAAAGAGATTGGTTTCCTCTGCCTAAACCCTTCTCCACTTTGTTCATCATCATGCAAACTCTTCCCTCCCTTCAGAACTCCATTCAAGTAACTCCACTTCGGTAAAGCCTTCCCTAAGGCCATGTTACTTTGTACACCTGCCCATTCTATAAAGTATTAGGTACAATGGACCTTGAGAATTCTTATCTTAAAATTCAAGATTTCAACCATGAGTAAGCCTGAAGATCAACATACATACAAATTCAAAGTTTTGCTTCAGCACAAAACTGTAACCCCTGTTACTTCTTGACCCTCATATCCCCCATCAACTGCCCCTACCAGTAGTAAATTCACTGCCAATCATTATAAACAGAGGGGGAAATGAATGATCTAAAGGAGGTAAATGGGAGGGTGGGAGGTAGATGTGAAAAAGCGTACTTGGTTATCAGAGGAATACTCCTCTCTGGTGATTGGTACTATGTCTTCAGAGAAATATTTTCCACCGGGACTAGAAATGTAGTTACCTCAAGGGATATGAACAGCTAAGAACAAGTCAGTCAGTATTTTCAAAGGACAGTAATTACTGATGATTAACTCTATGAAGTAGATTCAACCTTTGACCTATATCTCAAAACTCAAGTATTGCTCCTACATGGTCCCCTCTTTATCACGTGACCATCCTTCCTATGTTTCCTATGTTATCCTTATCCTTCCCCAATTCTCACCTTCATTGGTCATGATATGATACTAAAACATATCTTTAATAATTCTTATGTCGCATTCTCTAATCTTAACTGTAAAAGGAGTCTATGTTAACTTTTTGAGGGCAACTTAACTTTTCCTCCTACAAGTGGGGTAACCTTTCAAAGATTTCCCTGTGCCTATTTCAAAATAGCACTGAAATAAGCCCGAATTCCCAATAACACAATAATTTTTCTTCCCTGGAAGGCCGACTGCACAACTCACCCTGCTGGAAATGCTCCAGTACCATCTGGAGGTTGGAAAGTGACAGAGCGTACTGCTTTACTTGTTCCCGAGAGACAGAAAGCTGCAGTGTGGTTTCGTCCCTTTGCTTGGAGACCACATTCAATTGCTCCTGCAGTGACTCCACCTGCAAACTGGCCTGATGGCTTCCAACAAAAAGAATAAAAGTCAGGGGTGCCTGGATGGCTCAGTCAGTTAAGCTGTCCGACTTCTGCTTTCGGCTCAGGTAATATCTCAGGGTTGTGAGATCATGCCCTGTGTCACGGAGCTTGCTTAAGATTCTCTCTCTGCCCCCACCCACCAAAGAATAAAAGTCCAACTGTTTCTATTACTTTAACAAGATGAAATCTCCTCCCTACATTTTTAAAATTGTGTAAATATATACGTAACATTCACAATGCTGTACAGGCATCACCACCATCCATCTCCAGAACTTCATCCTCCCAAGGGGAAGCTCCATATCCATTAAGCAGTACCCTTTCTCCCAGCAAGCACTGTTCTACCTTCTGACTCTATGAATTTGACCTTCCTTACATTTCATTGCATTCACATTAGATTTCAAAGAAACTTAAAGAGTTCGATCTTCATTCTCCCTCTTTTGTTAATTCATTCTTCCCATGAAAATGACTTTGAACAAATGGCTGTCATTTTAAAGATTAAAAGCTGAACTAAACAAGAAATATCAGTATAATAAAAATTTACAAACAGCCTGCAACATTCTGTTCTCAGGCTAAAACTCTAAGATGTAATTTTTCAAAAAACTGTAAGTTGCAAGGACCTTGGAAGTCATTTTGTCCAGCTTCCAACCCAATAAGCAATGGATTTTGAAACTTTCTTGGCTTTTGACACTTGCAACTATGGTGAACTCCCAAGTCTTCAAAGGCTATCCATTGACAACATGCTCTAATTACTAATTATTTTTCACTATCATCTTTCTTTCTCTTTACATTCAATATAATAACCCCTATACCTGCCCCAAATAATAAATCAGGGATAGGCTAGAGATTTACTGACCCAGGATTATATCATTGATGTACCTCCTTAATGTATAATGATTACAAACAAAATATTGCAATAGTCTTTCCTGGGTTTTTAATATCCAGTTAATAAATTCTTATTCAGGAGCAGTCCATTCAAGCTCTTTAAGCACCCTGCACTCTGAGGAAAGTTACCCAACAGCACCCTCTTGTGGGAAAAGCAGTAAATTGATAATCAGGAGACAACTCTGCCCTCAAGTGTTCCTGGATTTTATACAACTTTGCTGGTTGGCATGCCATGGAACAGGTCATTGCAAGGATGAAATGAGCTAGGATGTCACTCAAAAAGTTAATAAACACCAGGGATTACTACAGCTAATTAAGGGCTCAAAACACGATAATCTGACTTGTAGATCTGAGTCACTCATTCAAAAATATTACTGCACATCTATTAACACTGTGTAAGAAGATATGCTGTGGGAAGGGTACAAAATAAATGTCATCAGAACACCTGAATGCCTCAGTCGGTTAAGTGTCTGCCTTTGGCTCAGGTCATGATCCCAAGGTCCTGGGATCAAGCCGTGTGTCAGGCTCCCTGATCCACAGGGAGTCTGCTTCTCTCTTTTCCTCTGCCTGTCATTTCCCTGCTTGTGCTCTCTGTCAAATAAATGACTAAAATGTTAAATAAATAAATAAATGAATGAATGAATGAATGGCATCACGCCCACTCCCAGTGGCCTTATATTTCACTGGATGGGAGAAGCTGTAAGATATAAGATGGGTCAACAATTACTTACGTACCCTAAAGTAAAATGTAAGTGCGCTACCAAAGACTCAAACAAAGGATTAAGCAGATTCAAAAGAAAAACATCACACCAGGGTTTGGTTTTGAATTTGAGGAGCGGGATTCTAACTAAAGCATTCTTTACAAAGGAGATGCTATTTGAAGAAGGTGGGACTAATAGAAAAACTGTTAGGAATCAGGCCCACTCAAGGCAGAAGAATATGAAAGGAAAAGGCAGAAGACGGGGTGACTCAGTGGTTCAGTCAGTGGTTAAGCATCCACCTCTAGATTTTGGCTCAAGTCATGAACTCAGGGTTATGAGATCAAGTCCCACATCAGGCTCTGCGGGGAGTCTCCTGTAGATTTTTCTCCCCCACCCTCCTCCCTGCTCACGTGTGTGCCCCCCACAGGCATTCACTGCTAATAAGTAAATCTTAAAGAAAAGCATAGAAAAAGGAGAAGAAATAGGAAAAGAGTAGCTCTGTGAAAGGAATGAAGATGACGGTCTGGCTGGATGTAGGTGATAGTGCAAAATAAGTCTAATGAGGGTGCAGAGAGCCCAGAAACTATTTTAATTAGAGAAAATAAAAACCCAAAAATTTGAAGAAAAGACTGTAATTTTCCTGAAGTGCAAATAGGTTTTTATAATAAAAAGGGTATAAAGAGAAGAAAATACCTTATTTTTAAAAGATTTTATTTATGTGTGAGAGAGAGAGAGAGCACAAACAGAGAGAGCAGCAGAGGCAGAGGGAGAAGCAGGTTCCCTGCTGAGCAGGAGCCTGATGTGGGGTTCAATTCCAGGACACTGGCATCCCAAGAATACACATTTTATTGAGAGAAATAAAATTTTAAATTATATAAGTAGGGAGTCAATCATATTTCTACAATGAACTCTCCATAAAACCTCACAACGAGAGGATCTGGAAAGCTTCTGGTCTCATGAGCACTGAAAGCTATGGGGGCAGCTGCTTGCTGGGAAGGAGCTGGAAGTTGTGCACCCCTACCCCATGCCTTGCCCTACATATCTCCTCCATCTGCTGCTCCTAGTTAAAGCCTTTTATAATAAACTACTACTCTAGTAAAAATAAAATAAAAATATGTAAGCAGGGATCTAATAATTTAAAAGTTTTAACAAACTAGGAGTAAATTCACGCTGACTTCACTGTGCTACTTCCTTTACTCGCTCCCTTCTAATATCCAAACCTTATTCAACCTTAGATCATTTAATCAAGAGTAAAATCACATAAGTCAAATTAGTTCTTTGGGAGCGTGACAAAGCTAATTAAAATCTGTCAGGAAAAAAAAAATCAGTCAGAATTTAAGTCTAAACTCTTAAAACAATGAGAGGCAATTATCTAGGATAGTAGTTAAGATTCAGAGAGAGCTAGTACACTTATGATTTAAAAAAATAATATGTAAATAAAATTATTTTTTAAAAAAAGGAGAAGAAAGATTCAGTTAGAGCTATATGAATGCCAGATCTGGTATCAAGAGTTACAGACCCAAACGTGAAACCCACAAACATACTCTGTGTCTGACCTTGGGTAACTTACTAACCCTCTCTACCTTCAGTATCTTCATCTATCATTTGGAGAGAATGAATTTCTTAAGAGTAAAATGAGGTAAGCCAGGAAAAACATTTTCTGATTCTGACACTCAAGGAGGGTTCAACTAATGTGAGTGCTAAAAACAGGGAAAAGTTACCTTGCATTTTCCATTGCATTAGAAGATGAAACTAGCTTTTCCTCCAACACTGTAACTTTCTTTCTCAGTTTGGCCTCTCTATCTTCTGCAGCCAAAGCTTCTCGGGTGTAAGAATCCTCTGATTCTAAAAGATGGTTACGCAATCTCTCTAGCTCCTGGTTTAACCGTATTTCTTTGTCACGTAAATGTTGAACCTAGGCAGAGAACACCTCTTTATTTTTTTTCTATAAAATGTTCCCCTTTCCCCTCTACAAGACACTCTGTTATCAAATCTTTTGCCCATTATTGAAGTATATTAATTACATACTAATTTCTTATATTGCAAGATGTATTTATATTAGAAAAAAGTCACCGAAAGTCAACTTGACCTTTCATCTGGAAGTTTTATTTTCTAAGAGCTCATTCCCTACGGCTTTTAATGAAAAATGGAATTCTACCAAGTATATGCCTTTTTGATACATCACTTTTTTTCAGTGAAAAATCTCATTTTTTCATATATCACAGGTGAGATTTTTTCTTAAGCTGAAGACAAGGTTATACTAGTTTCAAGTATACAAAACAGTGATTCAACAACTCTACATGTTACACTCTGCTCCCATGGTACATGCAGTTGTCATCTGTCATCAGACATTATTACAATATTACTGATTCTATTACTTCTGACGTATTTTTCAGCCATTTGACTTAATTTATAACTAGAAATTTTCACTTCTAAATCCCCTTGACCTATTTTGCCCATCCTCCCTAAACCCAACCCCTCCCTCAACGACCAGTTTTTCCCAGTTTGTTTATGATTCTGTCTCTGTTTCACTGTTTTTTTAGATTCCACATAAGTGAAATCATACAGTACTTTCCTTTCTCTGTATGACTTACTTCACTTAGGATAATGTACCCTCTAGGTCCATCCATGTTGTTGCAAACAGCAAGATCTCATTTCTTTTTATGGCTGAGAAATATTCCATTTATACGCCCTTCTTTATCTGTTCATCTATCAATGGACACTTGGGTTGCTTCCCTATCTTAGCTATTGTAAATAATGTGCAACCAGCATAAGGGTGCAGGTTACCTTTCTGATTTAGTGTTTTCATTTTGGGGGAGTAAATACTCAGTAATGGACTATTGGAGTCTAAGTTATTTCTATGGTTAATTTTTGGGGGGGAATCTGCATACCTGTTTCTACAGTGACTGCATCAGTGGGAAATTTTTTTTAATACCCAAGATATGCCATAGTTTTTACCTTTGAAAACAAATAATATATACCCCTGGAGATCAAAATCCTACAATAACACATCAGAGGAAGAGAGAAAAAAAAATCACCTAATAGAGAAATTAATTTTGATAAATCGTTCTAGTTTCCTTAATGATTACTAAGCTTATTGCTTCAATCAATTTCTTTAGAGTAAAAGCATACCTCATTCTGTAAAGTACTGTTTTCCATTTGTTTCTGTTTCAGGGCCAACATGACCTGGTCTCTCTCCTGTTGAAACTTAACTGTCTTCTCCTGCATTGACTTAACTGCATTTAAAAGCTGATTTAACTCTCCAGTCTTGCCCTTTTGGAAAGAAATAAGTTGAGCTTAAGAAAAATACATTTTAAAAAGACACACTTTCTTCATTAAATAATTAATTTTGAGATATAGTTAACCATATCAAGGTCATCAAAAACAGAGTCTGAGAAACTGTCAGTCTAGAGAAGCCTAAGGAGACATGACAACTAAATACAATGTGTTATCCTGAATGGCACCCTGAACAGAAAGAAGACATGTGGTCATTTTTTTAGTAAAAAAAAAGGCAAATAAAGTAGGAACTTCAGTTAATACATCAATATTGGTGAATTAGCTGTTACAAATGCATCATAGTAATCTGAGATGTTAACAAACAAGGGAAACTGGGTGTGAGGCATAAGGGAACTCTATAATGTTTACAACTTTTTCAAAGCAATCAAACTATTCTGGAAGAAAAAGTTATCAGAAAAGTTTTCAAAAGAATTCAAAAGACACAATCTCTTCAAATTTACTCTATACAACATAATATTCACAGATCCCAAAATCAATCAAAAGAGTATGAGAGAGAGCTGTGTGTGTGCACATTCCTTCATCAGGCATGCACAACTGTTCCTCAGAAAGTGCAAGTCACTGGCAAGGAAAAGACAGGGAAGTCATTTCAACACTTCTGTTTTCTAAAGAAAAATATTAATTGCTACTAAAGTCTTTTTTTTTTTTTTCTATTTAAATTAACCTGCTGCTAAAAGTGTTTAGAAAGATCTAGTAATTTAGGGGAGAAACCTCCAGGTTCCTCTAAGGAAAATTTACTCAGAATGAAGTCACAAAAGCCTGAAAGAGGTATTTCTGAATGAACAACTTCACATTCCCCTTCAAACACAATTACCTATAAAGTAACCAACCCACTGGAAAATCTTCCCCACCCCAACTTTCCTGTATAAAAATTCCATCCCCAACATACCTGCTCTTTTTCTTTCAGCAGCTGCTCAAACGCAAGAGCCTTTTCCTTCATTGAATGGCACTCAAACTCTTTTTCTCGAAGCATCATGGAAAACTTCGTATTAGTCTCCTGTAACGCTTGATATTCTGTTTCCTTTACCCTGCTTGTTTCTACTATTCTTTCATTTTCTTCTTTTAGTTTACAGATGTCCATTTCTAAAATTAATATCCGCTCCTTCAGGTTGGTTACTGCCTGCCTCAAAAGTTCGTTTTCATTCACTTTGTTGGTGAAATTTTCATTTAAAGAAAGTAACTGATCACTTTTGGCTTTGATTAAGAGGTCTTTCTCCTTCAGTGACTTCTGTAAGACCTCTTGTTTCTCCTTGAGCTGCTTCATTTCTGAGTCTGTCTGTTCGTGTTCTTTTCTTTCCAGCTCTGAGGTAGCAGCAATGGAATCAGACAATCTGTGATTGTTTTCCTGGAGCGTTTTAATTGTTGCATCTTTCTCCTGCAGTGACTTTCTTAACTCTTCTAGCTCCTGTTTCGAAGACTCCCTCAATCTATCAGGCTTCACCGTGCCAAGAGATTCTGTTGGCTGGGAAGGCGACAAAGATCCGGAGGAGAGTTGGGGCGAAATACTATCAAGTTTTCCTAGAAGCAGCTCCTTGGTGCTGCACAGCTGCCCGATGCTGTGCTGAACTTGTGCTAGCTCCTGCCCAAAATTTTTGAGTTTGGTTTCATTCTGCTCATAACTTTGGATCAGGCCAGTATAGTCCACTTGTAATTTAGAATTATTATCGCTGTCAACCAGAACTTGTGCCTGTAGCTGATGGAGCTCCTCCTGAAGCTGGGCGGACTCGTGCTGCATATTCTGGACCGTGGTCATCACCTGCTGCTTCCACTCTTCCATCTTCTTCACTTGCTGCTTGAGTTTGTCACGTTCCTGGAGAAGCTCCTCAAACTGATTGCTGTTAACACCTCCGACCTCACTCCCAGTGCTGGATGTCTGTAAAACTGTCAATAAGGTCTGGCATTTCTGACTTAATGCATCTATCTCAATGTCTTTTTCTCGAATGATACGCGACAAATTCTGTACAGTTTCTCTAAACATATCTTGGCCACCACCCTCGGATCTAGTAGACAATTTTTGATTGTCCTCCTGCAGCTTCACGAGAGCTGCCTCTTTGGCGGCAACAATATCCATCATTTTGTGGTACTCCGCTTTCAGGTGGCTATTTTCCCTAGTCTTCTCACTCAAAACAGCTAATACCTGTTCTCTCTCCTTGGCGTAGGCCTGCAGCTGCTGCTGAAGGTAGACAACATCCTGGGTGTAGGAAGCGGAAGAAATTCTAGCATGAAGAGCTTGTATCTCCAAGTCTTTCTGCTGGATGATCTGAGTTAGTTTACCAACTTCATCTTTGGACAACTGATCAATCTGTTTCGTTAAAGATATATTCTTTTCGTTCAGGAGCTTAATCTCCAATTCTCGTTCTTTTATTCCTTTTACTAATCTCTCAGTTTCGGCTTTAGATAAATCATGTTTTTCACTGCCGTTTTCTATATTAAGGCTCTGTACTTTCGTTTCTTGAAAGATCTCAGAATTCTCCGTTGGAACACCCTGTCTTTCTTCGTGCAACTGGGTTTTGATCTGTTCAACTGTTTTTTGCAAATTCTTAATTTCTTCATCTTTCTCTAAGAAGAGTTGGGTGTGTGTGACATTCATTTGCTCATGCTGGCTCTTAAACTCAGCCATTTCCTTCTTCTGCTCCTCCAAAGATTGAAGCAGCTGCATTTTACTCTGGTTTTGATCTTCAATAGTCTTTTGATGACGTTTTATTTCCTCCTCAAGATTCCCCTTTATAATATTCAGCTGCAACACCTCAGACTCTAGCTCTGTAACGCTATCCAGGGGCTTAGGCTCCACCACAGGCGCAGCCCGACTGTGCTGTTCACGTAGCCGTTCCAGTTCTTCTTTGAGATGATTGTTTTCTTCTTTCATGGACCCAAGACTTCGGTCTTTTTCCTCCATGGTTTGCTTTAAAATTTCATTTTTTCTTAAGGCCTCAGTACATTTATCTAATTCCTCCTGAAGCACTGAACTTCTTTCTTTAAGTTTTTCAATAAAAACGTCCTTCTCACTTATAAGTTGGGATAAGTGCTTCTGCTCTTCTAAACTAGAGGATAAAATTTCCTTGGTTTCTTTATGGTGCGTATCCATTTGTTCAAGGTTCTTTTTGAGTTCCGCTATTTCAAAGTCTTTCTCTTGACTAAGTTTTATTAAACGCTGCTGTTCCAGCTGTAAAGCAGAAGTACTCAAATCACGTGCCTTAGATAGTTGTTTGATCATCTGCTCATATTTATTAGCTTCTTCTACCAGCCTCTGCTTGGCCCGACTCAATTCTGCTTCTAACTGTCCTTTCTCCATTTTTAGAGCCTCCACAAAAGTGTTTCTTTCCAGAGAAATCTGATTGCTACCAGCAATGGATTCTTCTAACTCGTGTCTTACATCCTCACATGCTAAAACCAACTTTTCATTTTCCATTTTCAGATCAAAGGCAACTTTGTTTAAATGGCCATTGAGCTGTTCTATTTCTGAAAGTTTCTGCCTTATGTTTCTGACTTCGGCCTCCTTTTCTTTAAGTAAGTCATCCTTAAAATCACTGCCGGAGTCTCGATTCAGAGACCGAGTTAACTCATCCCGGACTCTAGAAAGCTCTTCCTCATTTTGTTTAATATGTTCCTTAAGTCCAAAGTTCTCCTTTTGCATGTTTAAGTTACTGTTCTGTGATTTAGTTAGTTGATCTACTAAATCTTCCACTTTCTCCTCAAGCTTCTGCTTGGCTAAATGCAAATCATTTAGAACAAGTTCACTTTGAACTAACTTTTCTTTCTGCACATCCAGCTCTTTAGTCATGTTCATATTATCATCTTCAAGTTGATGAACTCTCCTGTTTTCATCAGTTAGATCTTGTCTCAGTTTACTAATGATACTGTCTCCCTCACTTTGTTGTTTTGATAGCTGATCTTTTATCAGAATCATATGCTGAAAGAAAAATAATTTGAATGGTCACTTTTAAGACAATCTCTCATTTTAGTACCTAACAAAAATTTGGTAAAATGTCATAAATAATAAAGAATACTCCTCAGATATTTCTAATCCTTCTAAACTTTAAAAATCCCAACATTTAGGAGCGCCTGGGTGGCACAGTTGGTTAAGCATCCGACTCTTGGTTTTAGCTCAGGTCATGATCTCAGGGTCGTGGGATTGAGCCCTATGTCAGGCTCCAAGCTCAGTGCGGAGCTGGCTTGAGACTCTCCCTCCCCCTGCTCCTTGCCTTGTTTACATGCATGCACATTCTCTCTCTCTCAAATAAATAAATCTTTTAAAAAAAAAAAATCTTAACAAAATTACTAACAACTTACAGCAAATTTATTTCATTATCCTAGAGACTACAATTTAAAACCAGAGAAAGTAAATGATATATATTGTTTAATTTCAACTCTTCATCACTGAAGCAGGAGTCACACAGCCAATGAACCAAATCAGGCCAGCCACCTGCTTTTGTAGATCAAGTCTTACTGGAATACAGCCATCGTTCATTGTTTACGTAGCGCAAGAGCGGAGCTGAGTACAACTGAGACCACTATTTGGCCTGCAGGGCCAAAAAATATTTACTATCTAACCCTTTACAGAAGAAGTTTGCCAGCCTCTGTGATTAGATTATCAATGAAGCAAAATATTGATGAAATCACAGGTTTAAATCACACCCATCATTTTCACTTATTATTCCAATCTTCAGTGTACTAAAAAGAATGTGTGCCACTCTGGTTCTCACATCATGTTACCTTTGTAGCTTCCTGGTTCTGTCTGTCCAATTCCTCTAACTCAGCTACCAGTATTTCCTTCTCAGTCAGACTCTGATTGAGCTCCTGTTCCTTTGCTTCCAAAGTCAGTCTTAAGTCATGTAGTGTTGAATTCAAATCCGTGTCTCTTACAACTGTACTTTTAATTACTTCATATTCATTGTTCAATTTTAGAAGTGATACCTGAAGCTCTTCCTTAAATAATAAAAATGGGGAAAAACAATGTATATTGTCAATTGGAAGAAGACAACAAAAAGTTTTATATATATACAGACACACACACAGGCATAAACACACACACACACACACACACACACACACAGGAATCTATTCTCAGATGGCCTGTGTCAGAAATACTGAATAAGACTTCAGCAATGATACATAAAATTCAACAAATCACAGCCTTCACTCATGTGCGATTTTATGAGTAGCTTCAAGAAAAACATTTCTGGGGGCGCCTGGGTGGCTCAGTGGGTTAAAGCCTCTGCTTTCAGCTTGGGTCATGATCCCAGGGTCCCGGGATCGAGCCCCACATTGGGTTCTCTGCTCAGTGGGGAGCCTGCTTCCCCTTCTCTCTCTGCCTTGCCTCTCTGCCTACTTGTAATCTCTGTCAAATAAATAAAATCTTCAAAAAAAAAAAAGAAGAAAAACATTTCTGTAACACCAGACAAGATGGAATGACTGTTAAAAGTTCATCCAGCTCCAGCTTCTTTATACAAAAACTTTCCCATGTGGGAGCCTTCCTAATCTCACTCCCACTCAGCTTCCCTTCTGTCTGCTGCTTCTCTCACCCCACAGTCTCTTCAAAATGTCCCAAGTGTCCTGGTTCTCTACACTTCCATCCCCCTAATGTCCAGTCACCAACAACCATAAACTAAATAAATATCTATAAAAGTCAACATTCATTCATTCTCCAGTTAGAAAATAAAATGTTTCTTTTCTCTCATTAAAGTAATTTCCCTTATTATTGGCTCCTGTCAGCACAAAGAAACTCTCCTTTGACCCAAGAAAGTAGACTCCTTCCTTCCTTTGCCATCCAACCTGAGACCAGGTTCCCCTTTCTCAACTCTTAACAGTCCTAAAGATTTATCTATCTATATATGTATGATTTTTAAACTATATTTTATATTCTGTTCTAGAGGTATTTAATGCTTTTCCTCTAAACTCCAGAAGTGGGACAGTTCTCTATGCTTCAACACTGTTTCAACCTCTCATGTGATGCTTGTGGTACAACAAAAGTTTAAAGCCTTCTTTCACCAATAGAAAATATCAAATGGACTCTAAAGCAAATAAGAATCCTAAACATCTACAAATAAAGCAACAAAACATACCTTACAAAGAGACCAGGGAAAACTGGAACATCTCTCTCAAAATTCACACTTTAGTTCCAATTCAGAAGTTTATTCTGAACTACGGTTAATGAAAACAGCATTTTGTAATGCCTTTCTAAAGTTACATGTGCAACGGGTCGGGGAATGGGGTAACTGGGTGATAGGCACTGATGAATTACTGAACACTACATCTGAAACTAATGGCATACTATATACTATACTATATGTTGGCTAATTGAGTTTAAATTTAAAAAATAATAATATAGTTATATGTTCAATCAGGGGAACCGCAAGCTTTTCTCAGGTAGATGTTAAGAATATGAATGGCCTTGGGGCACCTGGGTGGCTCAGTGCGTTAAGCCTCTGCCTTTGGCTCAGGTCAGGATCTCAGGATCCTGGGATGGAACTCTGAATCAGGCTCTCCGCTCAGCAGGGAGTCTGCTTCCCCCCTCTCTGCCTACTTGTGATCTCTTTGTCAAATAAATAAATAAAATATTTTTTAAAAAGCAAAACAAACAAACAAAAAACATGCATGGCCCTACAGGTAGGTTCTTAAGCAGTGAGTAGACCCATATCAGAGAAACTTACAGGAAAAGTTAAGAAGGCTTACATAACATTGAAAGAAAGGACCAAGAGCTATCAGGAATGGCTACAAATCCAAAAATATCATGGCAAGGTTACAGATACTATCAAATATGTGCAGAGATCTGCAAACTATGAAATATACCTAGCCAGTTAGAGAAAGGAGGAACTGAAAAAGCAGAATGCAGAGAGAGCAGAAAACAGCAGAGAAAATAGAGATAATATAAGAATTAAGAAAGAGGAGGAGACACTGGTTTTTAGTAAACAGAAAGGGTGGAGGCAAGGATCCCACCATGCATACAACAGTGCACAAAGCTAAGAATTTTCCACGCTGACAGCATCCCTCTCAGAAACACTGTGTATATGCTAATGCGGATGATGCTGAAAATATGTTAAGGCATATATGAATAGTATGTATAGGAGGCTAAAAGCTGTATTTTTTTAAAGCTATTTATATAATCATACATCATAAGTGTAGTCTAGAAGGATGGACATACAAGAAACTGGTAAGAAAGACTGCCTTCAGGGGCAGCTGAGTGACTCAGTCAGTAAAGTATCTGCCTTCAGCTCAGGTCATGATCTCAGGGTCTTGGGATCGAGCCCCATGTCGGGGGGGGGGGCGGGGGGCGGTTTCTGCTCAGCAGGGAGTCTGCTTTTTCCTCTCCCTCTACCCCAACCCTGCATGTGTTCTCTCTCTCTCTCTCCTCTTTCAAATAAGTAAATAAAATCTTTAAAAAAAAGAGGCCAACCAAAAGAGGTGCAAAGGATACTCCATTTGTACCATCTAAAGGTTTTCTATATGAATTACTGAATTTATACATCAGTGAATGTATGTATTATTTTTTAAAAATCAATTTTTTCGACTGAGTTAAGACACTGGCCTATAACTTAAAAATATCAGCTCACAGCCATACTGTATTTAAGCACCTGTCTTAGCCAAGGAATTATTACCGAGTACATAATAAAAATACCGCTCCTCATTCCCAACACTGCATTATAGAACCTTATTCCAAACCTGCTACCAACATACACAAAGCCTCTATCTTTGCCACTGAGAATGTATCCCTCTTCATACCTCACCATTAAGAAATTCTACCACACTAGATAGGTTCCAGGACAGAGAAACAGTTAATAGATTCTGTAGGATGCCACTATCACCACTCCAGACTCTAGAACCACCTGTGTGTGTTGCTGCTCTCAGGACTTCATCGGAAACCAAAGCAGAGACTTTACCTATACATATAGCTGCTCATATATGTATGCCTACTGGTTCCCTTATCTGTAAATGTGAACTCTGGCCAGCCTCTCATTCTCGAACTTTGCCCTAAATACTTCATCCTGGTCTGACAAGCATCAGTGACATCAGTTTTACCCTCAGGACTCTCAAGACCTAAACATTCCATTTTGATACAAAGTGGCCCTTGGCTGTGACCTGTAGTCACACATTTTAATTCTGTCCCCCACTTTTACTGTACCCACCTTTTCTTTACTCAATAAGGACTTCTGTTTTTCTAAAGTTTCAACATGCATTTTAAGCTTCAGATTGTCTTCAGTGAGACTGTTATCCTACAAAATTTTAAAACAGTGTGTTTTTAGATAAATTTCAAGTTTACAAAAAAGTACACAAGTTGTACTACTGTACATTTGTACTCAGCATTTCTCCAGTGATATATAAAAACTATAGGCAAGCAACACTGGACTGCCCAAAGCCAGTCACTCATTTTATAAATATTCTTAGAATTTTATTATATTTCAAAAAATAAACAAATTTACAAAGTAGCCTATAATCATTAGCAATAGAAGCAACTCTCTGAATTCCTTAAGGGAAATTAAAACGCATTCCTCACTGTGGTGGAAAATCCGCTTCCACTATCTATAAACAGAATGTCATCCTGAAAATGATATACTTGCATTTTTTAAATTATGTAACTTTTAAAATTATGTCAAGTTATGATTCAAGAAGTTTGTTATTAATCAGCAAACATAAAATTACTAAGATGCAAGCTCCCAGGATAAGTTCAAGTGAATTTGTAAAAAACACAAAATAAGCAACTATAATAATCAAAATACTTTTTCTTGATAAATCAAAGCCAAAAGCTTTTCTCTTAAAATTAGTTTACCTGCTTTAAATTACTCAATCTCATAATTTCATTTTCAGCATCTGTAAAAACAATAATGAATGACATTAAAACTCTTCAACTTAATAATTACCTCCTATATTAAACTCAGGAATAAAACTCAATTAAAATAAAATATATTTATAAGCACAATCAGCAAGCTCAAACGGTTTGTTTTATACTTCTATTTGATATATCAAAGAAATCATAATATAAATGCCAGTTAGATACTCCATTAAAATGCAGTCCTATGGAACAGAAGAAAAAATTATAATCTATTCTGGATGAATCAGAAGTTATTGCTTTGATAAAAACATTAATAACAATGTTTCAAAATGAGCTATTAGTTTGCGTAGCAAGAAATAGTAAAAGGACTGAGAGTGGGGGGAAATGGAACAAAAATGTGTATTTTTTATTCTTGTAATGATATAATAACCTCTCAATTCTCTAAACTGACTTAGATATAACAAGAGAAAAAAAAAACATTCAAGCTGGTATTACAGATGGATCCATATATAGAAGTGGTTCTAGAAGAACACAAAGACAGAATACCATTAGTTCAGCTGAAGTAATTCATTCAACTTTCTTTCAGATAACACTAAGCATTTTCTATGAAATCAGTTAGTTGCTAGAGAACAAGATGAAAACATTTAGTCCCTGCTTGCTCTCAAGCAGCTTTCAATTCAGAGAGAAAGGAAACACATGACTCCTGCACAGTATGATACAGGGAGCACAAGGTGCGACTAGAGCAGAAAGGGCCAACACCTACTCCAGATTGGGGGGATGGGGGCTAAGGCAGGCCAGGAAAGCAGTAGCACAGGTACCTCCCTGCAGACACAATATCCACAATGAATCATAATATACTTAAGACTCAGCAGAGAGAAACAGACACCCTCCACACAAACAGAGCAGCAAGTGCAAAAACAACAGAGCTAATAGACAAAGTCATTGACTCTAGGAGCTATGTACAAAGTTCAGTATGGCTAATGCTTAGCAAGTTAGATGAATGGGAAGAGGTGAAACTAAAGAGGGAAATGGACCGGATCGTGAAAGACTATCCTGACGTTCACAGGGAGCCATAAAGTACTACGATCAGGGGTTAAACCTGTTGCATGTTTCTGAAAAACCTTTCTGGATACAGACAGAAAAAAAAAAAAATTAAAGGAATCATGGAAACCAGAGAATAACAGCAGCTAATACTTATATAATACTTAAAATGGGATAGCCCCTACTCTAAAGAGAACTCTGCATCTAGTAACTCATAGACTCCCCATTACTACTACTGCAACTATGAAGAAGATAGGAGTGTTATCCTAACCACAGGGATGGAAAAACCAAAGCACAGAGATGTTAATTAACTTGCCCAAGATCAGCTAATTAGTGATGAGCTGGATTCCAATTCAGTTATATTCTTAACCACTCAGTTATTTCCCTACATTAAGAAATGGCTATAGACAGGACGCCTGGGAGGCTCAGTGGGTTAAGGGTCTGCCCCTGGCTTAAGTCATGATCCCAGGGTTCTGAGATGAGTCCGGCACAGGGCTCCTTGCTCAGCAGGGAGTCTACTTCTCCTGTCTGCTGCTCCCCCTGCTTATGTTCTCTAACAAATAAATAAATAAAATCTTTAAAAAAAAAAAAAAGAAGAAGAAGAAGGAAAGAAAAGAAACAAAATGTAACATCTATAGATAACCAGGCAAAAGAAATTATGACTGGCTGAAGTTACTCAGTAGCAATGGAAATGAGAAAAAGAGGAAGGACTAGGACAACAAATGTTTTTAAAGCAAACAAACCCATGAGTCGTCCAATATGTATTTTGAAAGGAGCAGAGCTACTCGAAAGTCAAATGAGAGAGAAGTCTAGAACCCTAATGAATAACCTTTTCTTTGCCATCATTGCAGCTCCCAAGACAGAGGCCCTTCTAAGAAACTCTAGAGCTCCTCTAGGGTACAATCCTGAAATATCACTGAATCAGAGAAGCTAAGGAAACAGAACGTACAGGACACACTAGGTGGTGACTTCAAATTTTCTGTTTTGGCAGACTGGTAAATCACCAAGGTAGGGAGAGGAAGAGGAGGAGGAGGACATGGTGACATCGAACCTAACTCTAATTGGAGTTTATAGAGTTGGCCATCTGGGTCAGGAGCTCACGATAAAGACCTCGCCAAGGGGATTGGGGGAGGGGGTGGAGAACAGCACACAAGGGCTAGAAACCTCCAGCGGAGCATGAACCAGTTCATAAAGTGAGAGTTTGTATTGTGAGAAGACAAAAGTGCAAAATAAAATATATCTTCACAGTAAAGAGCTCCCATTATGTTTTCCTGGCATGAATGAACACCGGTATTTGGCATATTTCATTTACTAACTTACTTTTTCTTACACATAACACAGGTAACTAAATAAAACGATGAAGGACTGATGGCTCTTATCATTCTCATGTCTGCTTAGATAGAGGACATCATTTCAAAAATAATAAAGAATTCTGAACAAGGAAGATTGCATTCCCTAATTGGAGGGCCTGGAATTTTAGAGTTCCACAAAGTATCTGGTTCTATGCAGACTAACAGAAATAGGCCCATACCTCCTTCCAGTAAATAGCTACATATATATTTCTCAGAAATCTACATGGCTTCCGACATGAATGAGTTCCCTGTAATTTATAAAGGATGAGAAAGGGAGGTTGAGAGACATCCAGCCAACAACAAAGCCTTTTTAGTAGAAAATTCCTATTTGTGATCCATTAATTATGGCACTGAATCCAAAACCAAACAATTCTACTCAACTTCTAGAGCCAATCTGCCTGAATACTCCACTTCCATGAAGTACTCAGTCTGTCTTTAAAAACTAGGATGCAGGGGCGCCTGAGTGGCTCAGTGCGTTGAGTCTCTGCCTTTGGCTCATGGTCTCAGGGTCCTGGGATCGAGCCCTGCATCGGACTCTCTGCTCAGAAAGGAGCCTGCTTCCCCCCTCTCTCTCTGCCTGCCTCTCTGCTTACTTTTAATTTCTCTGTCAAACGAAAAAAATCTTAAAAACATAAAACTAGTATGCAATAAACACCAATCAGATAATTTCCAAATGTTTTATACCAGACAGTGCTTGCTGTAGTTTGAGCACTTCCTCTTCCACTGATGGACTCTGTGGAAGGATTTTTTCTTTTTCTGTCACAGTATCACTTTGCTTCACAGCATCAGGCTGCAATTTACTACATTTCAGTTTTAAGCTTTCACATTCTTCTGTTATTTGTCTGTTTTCAACATTTAGGCGTTCTTGTTCCTTCCTCAAAATATCTCTGTCATTTTCTGCAGAAGATAATTTTTCATTTATGTCTTTAATTTTATCCTCAAGCTCTTCAATTTTTTTAATAGATGCTACTTTTTCATTTTGTAGATCCTGTATAGTTTTTTGCATTTCATGGATTTTTGAGTGATCAGTTGTTACAATTCCTGAGCCACCTAGAACATAAACAGAAAATCAAGCACAGCCAGTGTCAATTACTGAGAGATAAGTAGCTTTCTATATACAACTAGGAGATTTAACTTGAAAAAACTTAAAAAGTTAAGACAACAATGAGTTTCATTATACTCCTATTAAAAGGGCCAAGATTCAGAACACTCACAACACCAAATGCTGGTGAGTATGTGAAGCAGTACAAATTCTCATTCATTCCTGGCAAAATGCAAAACTTTTGGAAGACAGTTCAGCAGTCTCTAACAAAACACACCATTATATATGATCAGCAATTGCACTCGCTGGTATTTATTCAAAAGAACTAAAAACTCTAATCCACATAAAAACCTAATCCACATAAAAACCTAAACAATGATATTTATAGCAGCTTTATTTATAACTGCCGAGACTTGGAAGAGATGTCCTTCAATGGGTGAATGGATAAACTCCAGTACATCCAGGCAATGGAATACTATTCAGCATTAAAAAGAATTGAGGTGTAGGGGCGGCTGGGTGGCTCAGTGGGTTAAAGCCTCTGCCTTCGGCTCAGGTCATGATCCTAGGGTTCTGGGATCGAGCCCTGCATCAGGCTCTCTGCTCAGCAGGGAGCCTGGTTCCTCCTCTCTCTCTCTCTGCCTGCCTCTCTGTCTGCTTGTGATCTTTGTCTGTCAAATAAATACATAAAATCTTAAAAAAAAAAAAAAACTTAAAAAAAAGAATTGAGGTTTCAAGCAATGAAAAAAACATGGAGAAAACTCAAATGCAAATTACTAAGTGAAAGAAATCAATCTGAAAAGGCTACATACTGTGTGATTCCAACTATGTGACATTCTGGAAAAGGCAAAACAAGAGACACAATACAAAGACTGTGGGGGAGGGTGGGTGGAAAGTGAGTAGGCAGAGCACAGAGGATTTTAAGAGCACTGAAACAACTCTGTATATTATAATGATGAAAATGTGTCATATATCTGTCCAACCCAGAGAATGTACACACCAAGAGTGAACCCTAAGGTAAAACACACATGCTGAGGGATCATGATCTGTCAATGCACATTCATCTTGATAAAAAATGTAGCATTCTGATGATGTACCCATACCAGGGCATGGGTATATGGGAAATCTCTGTACTTCCTTCTCAATTTTGTTATGAAAAGAAAGTCTTTTAAGAAGTTAAATTATGGGTGGCTCAGTGGTTAAGCCTCTGCCTTCAATTCAGGTCATGGTCTCAGGGTCCTGGGATCGAGCCCTGAATGGAGCTCTCTGCTCAGTGGGGAGCCTGCTTCCCCCTCTCTCTCTGCCTGGTTCTCTGCCTACTTATTGATCTCTCTCTGTGTCAAATAAAATCTTTTTAAAAAATAAAATAAAATAAAAAGTAAAAATAAATACACAAAAAGTTAAATTACCAAAATAAAAATTTGAATAAAAATGTTTTAGGTAATCTCTACCCTCAATGTGGGGCTCAAACTCATGACCCCAAGATCAGGAGCTATACATTCCACTTCCTGAGCCAGCCAGGCACCCCCATAATAAAGCATTTTTAAATAAATAGTTGAAGAAAACTATTTGAATCAACCACTAAACACCTATTTATAGGAGTTTTAAAGAACGGAAAAATATTTCTGATTACTTATTACCAAACTATCATCATCAAACAATGCAAAAAAATCCATGTAACTATTCGCCAAAAAAGCAAAAGGACCTTTCCATTTCTGCATAATCTTGCAACAGTGATGCCACTGCAAATTTCAGGCAGATGAACAGAACTACTCATTCATTCATTCTTTAGAATGTAGTCCAAGTTCACACCAGTGTGTTGGTTTTACAGTACTACGTTTGTCATCTAATTATGTTACCTAATCCATTAAGTTAATAAAACTAACAACCTTGGGGTGCCTGGGTGGCTCAACTGATCAAGCAGCTGCCTTTGGCTTGGGTCATGATCTTAGGTTCCTGGGATCCAGCACCGAGTTGGGCTTTCTGCTCAGTGTGGAGCCAGCTTCTCCTTCTGCCCTTCCCCCTGTTCGTGTTCCCTCGATCTCTCAAATAAATAAATAAAATCTTAAAAATACAAAAACAATGAACAACCTTGTTGTAACAGGTTTTCGAGTTCTTCAATTCGTTCTTCATAGTCACTTAATTCTTCTCGATGACGACGACTTATTTCTGTCAATTTCTGCTGATGTGCGTTCTGCAAAACTGACATTTCATGTTGATGGTCATCAATTTCCTGATTTCGAGTCTGTTTGAGTTCCTTAAAAAAATAAAAGCAAATTAAACTACATTTATAGTCAACAATATACCTAAGCCATTTCATTGTTGTGCAAAAGCCTATATTAAAAGTAATTCTCTGAACATGCTAAGATTATAAAGACTTTAAATAAAGACCCCAAATCTGGACAATTCCCGAAAAATTCTACCCTTTTCTTTCTTGAGTCTTTTTTTTTTAAGATTTTATTTATTTGAGAGAGGGAGCATGAGCAGAAAGGGAGAAGCTGACTCCCCAGCAGGAAGCCAGACATGTGGCTCAATCCAAGGACCCTGAGATCATGACCTGAGCCAAAGGCAGACACTAACCAACTGAGCCACCCAGGTCCCCCTTCTTTCTTGGGCCTTAAGAACAGTTTTTCTATTTAATGACAGAATGCCAGCAAGAAAAAAAAAATGAAACAGAAGATGAGTAAAAATATCTTGCTACCCAAGTTGAGACCACCAATCTCTCTCCTAGGAATCTGGATCTTGAGCTTAGTCTTTCAAAAGGGGAAAGGACCACAAGCATTATGATAGCTGCACCCAGAAAAGTCTGTCCACTGTGTCCCACTATCTAGATCCTGATGCTATTCCCATTCCTGTCCTGCCCAAGACCAGAATGCTCAATTTGTCTTTTAATCCTGGGAACAGACTACCCTGGGTCCTTCCTGTAAAACCTCTTTGGCTTTCCTTTGCCAGAGACGGGTTTTGTTGCTTGTAACCAAGAATCTTAATCAATAAATTAGCTTCTATTTCCTGAGAAGACCAGTAAAATTACTCTTTAATCCTGTGCACTTATTTATGTGCCAGCACTTGGCAAGCAGCTTCATATTTAAACCTTAAAATGATCCTACAAGGAAGGTATTATGAAATCTACTATACTGATGGTAAAATGGAAGCCTGGAAAGATTAAGTAACTTGCTCAAAGTATAACAGATGGTAAACAGGAGAGTCAGGATTCAAACACAAATCTTTACAGTTTGGGAGCATACCCATATTAGTATTATTATAATAGTAAAACCAAAACCAAAAAATTCTATATCTGGCAATAATTTTTTTTTTTTAATTTTAAAGATTTTATTTAAAAGAGTGAGAGAACATGCATGCAAGAGAGTACAAGCCGGGTGTGTGGGGGGAGAAGCAAAGAGAGCAGGAGAAGCAGATTCTCCACTGAATAGGAATCCCAACATGGGGCTCAATCCAGGACCCTGGGATCATGACCTGAGCTGAAGGAAGACACTTAGACTGAGCCATCCAGATACCAATAATTTATACACTAAAAACAATTCACTGCCATATGATAAAAGTATGTAACTAACACTTTTCTTGAAAGAAATAATAACTGAGACAAAGTAGCAAAATCCCACCATTATGGGAAAATTATTTACAATGAACAGTATTAACATTTTGTCAATATCCTTTAACCCTAAACCCTGAAACTTAAGCAACCTCGGAAATATTTAATAAAGATCATTTTGGGGAGCCTCGGTGGCTCATTTGGTTAATCATATGACTCTTGATTTCAGCTCAGGTCATGATCTTAGGGTCATGGGATCAAACACTGCAACAGGCTCTGTGCTCAGTGCAGTGTCTGCTTCAGATTATCTCTCTCTCCCTCCCACTGACTCTCTGATGAACAAAATCTTAAAAAAAAAAAAAAAAAAAGACAATTTTACCAGATGCAATACCAAGTAGACACTAATGAAATATAAACTACTTAAAAAAAACAAGTGTTCAAAACCAAATGATTTTGGAAGAGACAGTTTTATATACCTTGCAGTCGTAAAGGATGAAAACACAAAATGGTAAAAACAATCATAAACTACATAATTAGCTTTATAACTGAGCCTTCTTTAGACTTATACTTTTTTTAGAGATTTTTATTCATTTATTAGAGTGAGCACAAGCAGAAGGGGTAGTAGGCAGAGGAAGAGGGAGAAGCAGACTCCCTGCTAAGCAGGGAGCACCACGCAGAACTGGATCCAAGGACCCCAAGATCATGACACAAGCAGAAGGCAGACGCTTAACTGAATAAGCCATCCAGGCATCCCAGACTTTTAATAAGCAAATTTTACTTTTACTTTTAATAAACAAATTTTAGATGTATAATAGCCATTGTTGCAGGGCACCTGGGTGGCTTCGATGCAGGTCGTGATCCCAGGGTCCTGAATCAAGCCCCAAATTTGGGCTCTCTGCTCAGTAGGGCATCTGCTTCTCCCTCTCCCTTTCCCCCCACCCCGCTCCTTCTCTCTCTCTCCTGCTCTCACTCAAATAAATTAATTAATTAAATCTTTTTAAAAAAAAGGCATTGTTCCAACAACCTCCTTACCTTAATGATATTTTGCAATTTGCAGATTTCATTTTGATTAGAGTTGTTTGATCCTTGTGCTTTAGAAGTCTAGATCAGAAAAACAAATAGAAAATTGTACTGGCATTCTTATAAAAGAGAAAATTACAAAATAATTTTGCTAAAAAATATTTTTCAGGAGTGCCTAGGTGGCTCATTCAGTTAAGCACCTGCCTTTAGGTCAGGTCATGATCCCAGGGTCCTGGGATGGAGCCCTGTGTCGTGCTTCTTGCTCAGCTGGGAGTCCACTTCTCCCTCTCCCTGTTTATTCTCTCTCTCTCTCGAATAAATAAGTAAAATCACACACACACACATATATATATATATATATATGTATGTATGTATACATGTATATACATATATATATATAATTTTTTTAAAGGAGTATTTCCGAGGCAAATCCTGATTAAGAATACCAAGCACCTTGGGGCGCCTGGGTGGCTCAGTGGGTTAAAGCCTCTGCTTTCGGCTCAGGTCATGATCCCAGGGTCCTGGGATCGAGCCCCGCATCGGGCTGTCTGCTCTGCAGAGAGCCTGCTTCCTCCTCTCTCTCTCTCTGCCTGCCTCTCTGCCTACTTGTGATCTCGGTCTGTCAAATAAATAAATAAAATCTTTAAAAAAAAAAAAAAAAAAAGAATACCAAGCACCTTTTAAAGAACCCAGTCCAATTGTGAGTAATACATAACAAATAAAAGATAATTGTCAAAGGGCGTCCAGGCTCAGTCAATTAAGCATCCGACTCTTGATTTCATCTCAAGTCACACATGATCTCAGGATTGTGAGACTGAGCCCCAAATCAGGCTCCCCTTTGAACATGAAGCCTGCTTGAGATTCTCACTCTCCCCTGCCCCTCCCCCAATGCTCTCCTCCTAAGAAAAGAAAACAAAACATAATTTTTAAGAGTTTGATATCTAAGTAGGGAGACACCTTCACAAAATAACCAATGTTAAGAAAAACACCAGAGAATACTTTACTTAGCTTAACAAAATATAAATTTGATGATAAACAAGCAGCTTCCTAAATCAAAATTTCTAAAATTCTAAATTTAAAATTTCTAAACCTCCAAAAAATTACCCAACCACATTAATTCTTGTAAAAACCCAGTTAACATCTTTTTTAAATGATTTTATCCAGAGGATCCCTATCTCAATTCAAAACACCCTTTGGTCTGACAATTAAAAGAACTTTTGGATTCTTCTCTTCACATTCAAAGCCAAATGTTCTCCATTTATTTTTTATTTTTTTGTCGATTTATCATTATTAACTTATTTACTATATATTTAGTGTGTTAAGGAACCAAAAGCTACTGTCTGGATAAAAAAGGAACTTAGTCCACCAGAAAAACGGGATTTGAAGTCAAAAGATGCCTGTTTAAATTACAACTTAATTAGGGCAACAGTAAGTATATTAAACTTTTACTGTGCTTATCTGTAAAACAGAGATAATAAATACTTCACATGGTTATGAAGATCAATATATAGGATAGCACCTATTGAAACATTTGTAAAATATAATACAAATAAGTTTCAGTATGGCTTGCTAAAGACTTGAGTCCCCTGAAGGATCCCAATTATGCCTTTTCCACCTTTATATCCTACTACAGGTCTATAATACAGAAAATATTCAAAATATGCTTAAATATACATACCAAAAATGCACCTCTTCCCTATGAAATCTTATCCTAGGCAATGTTTCCTAAAATGTGTATCAGAATCACCTGAGGAATTTACTTGTTTGAATGCAATTTTCAAGGCTCTAAAATAGGCTGTGAAATCCTCATCTCTAAAGGCTGGACAGAGAATCTACAATTCTATGGTACTTTAAAAACTACTACATTTTTAGAGATAAGATGGACAAACTGATCATTCTAAGATTTATTTTGGATATTGGGAATGTCTAGCAACTTGGGAAGCACAAAGGTAATTTTAATTGGTATGATTTCTCCTTTAAATCCAGATTTCTTTCTGATACTAAAAGCTCTACATATAAAACCACTATTTTTCCTCAGTAACAGTTTTCAGAGACTCATGATAACTTTACCTACCTGAGCAATATGCCTCCAATGACCAACTTCAGACTCAAGTCTTGACACTTGGTTTGACAATCTATTTATTTCTTGTTGTGATGAAATGATGTCACCAAAGTCCATGTCGTCATCGTGGAAACCCGAAGCATGCTGGCTGACACGGTAGCCGAATGGAGAGGATGCAGGGGCTGCCGGTCCTCCACCAGCTCCTGACTGTGTGGACTGAGCAGCAGACTGCAGCTTCAGCAGCTGATCCTGCAGCGCAATCTGTCTTGCTTTAAGATGGCTGATTTCTACCTACACATTTATAATCTGTATTTTAGAGAAGGTAGTTTAAAATAACCATACTGACATCTTTATAGACCCATAATGTTAAAAGTTGTAATAATTTAAGATTATCCAATGATGGTAACTCCTTCAGCTGCATCCAAGTCTTCCATAACACCCTGACCAGAAAACCTTTATTTAAAAACCAAACATGATTTACCAGTTAAAATAGGGATAATGTTTCAAACAGTACAAAGATCAGAATATCTCACTTGTGTGTTAACTGGAGCAACGAAATTCTCAGTTGAACATGGGTTTATTATCTTCTGTGTATCAGGTGGTATGGACAATTCTCATGGGTTCTATCTGTATTATTAAACCATAAGTGATGGGAAAGTGAAAGCTGCAGCAGTCTGTGTATTAATTAGCAAGTTTCTTTGGAGCATCTGTTGGAGTAGTCTGATGTTACTGATTATGGTGGAATTTAGGCTTAAAATGCACCATGAATCAGGAGTAGCTTTGTACTGGTCTGTTCAACAGCTGGAAGAATGCTTTAGTAATCCATTCTTAGATAACAGCTATTATTAGCCTTTGAGTCTTAGAAAGAAATCACACAATGTAAAAGGCCTTGGCTTTAGCCTTGGCAAAAAGGAGCCAGTGAAAATTTGACTTACTCAGGGAAAGAATAATATAAAAATTCTGAAACCTTTAGTGGAGTTTTAACTAAGGACTGGCAATACCAACTCATTGTCCAAAAGAAATTACAAATATATGGATTTACCACAACACCATATCATTACTCAGTGAGAGATTATTCAAAATATAAAAGTGAGTAAGCTAGGGAGAATTGAGATAAGCTTTCTGTAAAATACCTACCTCAGCAGGCACCCTGCCACAAAGGGGAATATGATACTGGGAGTTAGCTGACCAGTAACAATATTTCTACACATGTACAACCAAGCAATTAGACAAATAAAAACCAAATACAATTACATCAAGTGTCATAACAGGTTTCTTGTACCAGAACCCCTTCTCTAAAATGTATGGGTAACATACACATTTCATTCATTTGCCCATAAATGACATGACGTAAACTGCATCTCTGGAATATGATCATCATAACGACGGCAGAAAACTGCAGACCTTAAGTATATTCATATATTATCTTTTATTCTAGTAAAAAATACTGAAATTCTGAAAAACAAAATTATTTTCAAGGGTAACTTTTTTTCTTTTAAAGATTGTCTTTATTCATTTGAGAGAGAGAAAGACAGAGCAGGAGAGGGGGGAGGGTCAGAGGGAGAAGTAGACTCCTGGCTGGGCAGGGAGCCTGATGTGGACTCAATCCTGGTACTTTAGGATCATGACCTGAGCTGAACCCAGTCACTTAACCAACTGAGCCACCCAGGTGCCCCCAAGAGTAATTTCAATATAAAGAAAGTTCTCATTTTAAAACTGATATTAATATCAAGTTATTGAGTTAAAAAATGCAAATTAGTAACAAAGAAGCATTTCTAAACTAAAATGCTTTATTTGCCCTCTAATATCGATAGTTAAGTAGAAAATAAAACCACAGATTTTCCACAGTAGTGTTTCCAATTAGAATGTAAGCATCAGAATCACCTATGGAGTTTCTGAAAAATACCAATACCAGGGCCCCTTCACAGTAAACCAAAATCGTAATGTCCTGGAGGGCATGATTTAAAGTATCATGGATGATTCAGCTATAAACCCCTGGGTGAGAACTACTACATTACTGTAATTTTTATAAGTCGGTGCTGATCAAAGTGTGGTCTGTGGACTAAAGGCATGAATGTTTACTACCAATCTGTGATATGTACGTAAGTTTAAAAAATAAGGCTTATAGTCTTTTAAAACAATTTGACAGAGCAATTTTATAATCTGTTAAATCTTTCTTAAAAGTGGGCTTTTAGCTTTAACTAGAACTTGTAATTTTCCTTTTTTATACTCATTTTATTTTTGTAGTAATTTATTTTTATAATATTTTATGAAATCAATTCCCAACAGATTAGAAAGTTAAGCTCTTCTTTAAATGTTTACCTGTAATGCAGCTTGCTTTTACTTTTCATCTCAGTATGTTACTGAAAGAACTAAAACTCAATGCATCTAAATTTTAAAACCTCAAATATGGGGATGCCTGAGTGGCTCAGCTGATTGAGCATCTGACTCCTGGTTTCAGTTCAGGTCATGATTTCAGTGTCATGAGCCTGAGAATGGTGTCAGGCTCCATGCTCAGTGCAGAGTCTGCTTGAGATTCTGTCTCTTCCTCTCCATCTGCCCCTCCCCCCTCACACACGCTCTCTCTCTCTCTCTCTAAAATAAGTAAATCTTACACTCGATCTTAGACAAAAGGCCAAAAAGTGATAAAAATAAATAAACCTTTTTAAAAAACCTCATATATGAAGTTATGATAGAAATGAATATTTAATCAACAAACTAAAGAAAACCCCAATGATTAATAAAAGAAGAAATAGCTCAATTCAATAGAAGAACTAAATTCCATTTATGTACTAAACACTGAAGATATTTCAACAACAAAATGAAACATGGAGACATCGTCTGTATTTTAAGAATTCACTATAATGCTGTTTAAATTATATAATATCTATTATCAGCATGGCAAACAAAAGATAAGCCAACTCAAAAATAAACATTTCTAATAAACTAAAGGGAAAAAATATTTATAGAACGATGTAATTCAACTTAATATACTTAATATTCTTTTTTCATGGAAAGTCAAATAAATGCCAACTCAATATATATGAACACTGGTAGTCAAAATCATTTTTAAAAACGAAATGCCATTAACAATTATCACACTGATTCACAATTTTAAGTGAACAGAGGAAAAATTAGGTTTCATTAAATCAGAAATTACAAGCAACAGATACCTGAAGATACTTTACTGACAGGGTTTTCCTCTTTTGGAAAGTAGGAAATAAAGGTTAGCTTATAAAATACAAATTTAACAGAAAAGCTTAAAATTCTTAAAATAATGGTATCAAACTGAGTTGGGAATTACTAGCTTCATCCCCCTTTCAATATTTTTATGGTTGTAGATAGCCTGATTTATAACTCTTAAAAACCCTCCTAAAAACATTACAAGGAAATAATTATGAACTTTAATAACTTTTACCTCCTTCTGTTGTAGTTGATTTCGATAACTTGTAGATTGCTGCTTTATTTGAAGCTCCGATGCTTCATGCTTCTCTTCTAAATCAGTACAAAGTTTTTTGAGTCTCTCATTCTAGAAACAAAGAAAAAAGTATTTTCAACAAGAAGACTAAAAGTAAAACATGTCAGTAACAGTTATGTGCATGGCATCATGAAAAACATACCACTTTATACAGAAAAAGGTATAAAATACAGAAGTTCTCAGAATCTGACCTTTGAAATAGTTTTAATTAAAGCTACAAGTGTAATAAGCACGTTTATAGAGATTATGCAAAATTCTGAACCAGAGTTAAAAAAAAAAAACAGTAAATCTTGTCCAATGATCTATGTTTCCCCCATCACTGTGTGTCCAGGGTCTAGCATATAACAGGCAATCCATGTCTGGTTAATGAATAAACTAGATTACACATTTCAACTTTTGTTTTCTTCCCAAACATAACTTTTTAAAAGAAATCTTTTTAAAAAAGACTTCTTGATGGAAGTATAAGTAGGAGGCCAAAGCTTCATATTACCTATCATACCTTCAAAGCCTCATATTACCTATCATACCTTCATACTACCTACCTGCCAGGCGTCTGAGGTGGCTCTGAAAATTCCAATTTGAAAACCATACTAGAGCTCAGTTCAAAAACTAGTCAGAAGTACACAAAATATTCTAACTCAATGAATCAAGATATCATAGTCTTTTGTTCTAAGATTTTTGAAAATATGTTTAAAAAATTACTTAAATTTTCGGGCACCTGAGTGGCTCATTCAGCTAATTATCTGACTTGGGTTTTTTGCTTTTTTTTTTTTTTTAAGATTTTTTTTTAATTTGTTTATTTGACAGAGATCACAAGTAGGCAGAGAGGCAGGCAGAGAGGGGCGGGGGGAAGCAGGCTCCCCGCTGAGCAGAGAGCCCGATGTGGGGCTCAATCCCAGGACCCTGAGAACCAGGCACCCCATAGTTCAAGCTTTTAAGCGACTATTAGAATTTGGGGAAGCTTACCCTGCCCCAGTGAACTTGACAGAATTTTCACGAGATTATAATGACCTTGTTCTTCTGTCTTTGAAACATTTTGCTATTTTGTCATTCTAAAAAGTATATATTTTATCATTATTCACCAATTATTCTCAAGTAGGCTAAAAAAAAGTCTTATATAGGGGCGCCTGGGTGGCTCAGTGGGTTAAAGCCTCTGCCTTCGGCTCAGGTCGCAATCTCAGGGTCCTGGGATCCAGCCCCGCATGGGGCTCTCTGCTCAGCAGGGAGCCTGCTTCCCTTCCTCTCTCTCTGCCTGCCTCTCTGCCTACTTGTGATCTCTGTCAAATAAATAAATAAAATCTTAAAAAAAAAAAAAGTCTTATAGAATAAGAAAACAGAAGACTGACAGACTCACCCAGAAGAATGATGCAAGACTGAAATAACCAGTTTTCAGACTGCAGTACCCAAAGTACTGTAACACCTTTCAGAAAGGAAAAAGCTAGAGACACCCACTTTGTAGTGTCTTTTTGGTTTTGTTGTCTTTCACTTTTATTGAACACATCTGAAAATTCAGAACTTTGGTTTCCACAAAGAAAAGAAAACGGACAGAGGAAAACACTTCAGTTATTAACACAACCCAGAAGACAAATATGAAGAGACAGAAAACAGCATTCTAGAGTCTGATGGCTGTGGTGAGCAGGCTGTTGAGGTAAAATCCCAGCCAAGTCTTCAAATAAAAGCATCCTAGAGGAATATTCTCAAACTTCAAAACTGATGAGTGAACAATGTATTCCTTTTTACTAATTTTCTTTACAAGATTTTTTATTTATTTGAGAGAGAGAAAGACCGCACTTGAGCACAGAGGGAGAAGCAGACTCCCTGCTGAGCAGAGAGCCAGACTCTGACTCGGGGCTTGATCCCAGGTCCCTGAGATCATGACCTAAGCCAAAGCCAGACACTTAACAGAATGAGCCACCCAGGTGCCCCCAATATATTTCTAAGAACAAAAAAGATATATGGTGTTCTCATCAAGTTATCTATCTGAGATAAGGAAACTTATCAAGTTTCCTATCATTCAATAGGAAAAGATTTTACTTCACAATATTTTGTGACAAGGACCTGAACCATCCCACTTCACTAAATGGCTATGTGACAGTATTCTTTCACTATGGATATATTTGTACACCAACATTTACTTGATATAGTCCATAAGTGGACAAATGTTGTAGGCAGGTGTGTATACAAAGGTGCCTGGGAAGAAAAAGATGACATAAAGTGAAAAAAATTCAGTGGACTGATCATTCTAACTGGTATTTATATATCTAATTGGTATTTATAAATCTAATTGATATTTATAAATTAGCTCTGTAATTATGGAGCAAAGATGACAGTCATCGTCTCTTCAACAAAATCATGAGCCATCAAAGTTTGCAAAGATATTGGTTTAAATGACACAAGAACCAGAAGTCATGATCAGCTGAAACCTACTAGAGATGTAAATGAAATCTGGAATCGGTATTTACAAAATAACACACATTTCGGTTCATGCATAAGAGTTAAAAAGCAGTTAACTGCATTCAGACACTGTCTATTTTGAGTATATATGTTTTCAAAACCAGAAACATATGGAATAAAAATATGGCCTTGCCATAAATAAGTTCTTACTAAAATTTCTGAAGAAGTTTTTCACTATCACTTTATTCCTACTTCTGTAACTTTCTTACAAAATGATTTACTATAAAAAAAAATTTTTAAGTTCTCTGGATCCAGATGGTAAATGTGGATGAGATTTTTTTTTTCTTGGCATAGAGGTTAAATTGAAGAAACCTAACTAATTCAGTCAGCTTGAAATATTATGTCTGTAAACAGACATTCCTCTGGAAAACACAATGCCCTCTGTCTATACTAAACACCCTCTGCCTGGGTGGCTCAGTTGGTTAAGCAGCTAACTCTTGGTTCTGGCTAGGTATGATGTCAAGGTTGAGGGATCAAGCTCCACATCTTGGAGCATGTATGCGATTCTCCCTCCTTCTCCCTCTGCCCCTCCTCCACTCTCATTTTCTTTCTTTCTCTACAACAGATAAATAAATAAAATCTAAGACTTTCTAAATAGGATTTTATATTTTTTAGTTTCCTGATGGCTTTAATCACCTTATTCCCTTATTACATAGTCATGTACAGGGTGAGGGTATGAAGTGCTTCTGTGCCAACACACAGCAAGAATCAAAGTCACCTTAGAAAACAAAGCCCTTGGGGAATCCAACAGTACCTTTTCTTCTAGCATGTGAGTAGCTCAAGATACTGTGAATAAGCATCAAATGAGAAAGGTGGCTTTCATCTGGGGATGCATGATACCAAAAATATTTCTAAACACTAGAATCATGCTACCTTAAACCCATGAGATTAGAAGTGAGATCAACAGAGGGACAGAAGAATTCTCTCTCCCTTCTCAAGCTCAACAGAGAGCAGTCAGTCACTAAGCAGATTCACCCTACTTACTTTTTTCCCCCAAATGGACACTGGAGAATTTACCTAAATTAATGCCACTACACACATCTCTGCCATTTACTTTTTCTGGGTGGGTCTGAACTAATTAATCAGTGCCTTCTCAAGAATTTCTTTAGGGATTACAGGAACAATTTTCTCGGCTGTACAAAGAAAGAAGTTATTAAGTTCATCTGTCACTGAAGCATCTACTTATTAGGTAATTATACCTAACGTCTCAAGTGTCACCAAATAGCCATCTTGAATTGAGACAGAATACCGAGACAGTCCCTCTTGAGAGGTCCCTCTACATCCACCTTGGTAATCTGGGCCAGAATTCAATACTGATTTTACTTCACAATATTTTGTGACAAGGACCTGAACTGATTGTCAGCAAATATTTTCTAATATTTTAAATTTAATTTTCTCTGTTTATGAGCTTAGCAAAAGGAAAACATGCTTACCACAGTCCTCTAAAAATCCCTTTTAATGAAATATTGTGTTCCCTCACGGTTCTTACCCATAAGCTAAATAGTTGAGTGTCTTTAGTACTTTATAATAGATCCTATTTTAAATCACTTCATTTTCTTTATGGCTTTCCTTTGAACCCTTCCCAAGTTTGCCTCGTCTCCATTAAGTACAATGTCCAGAGGTAGTTACCATGAGGCACTAACAATGGGTGGAAAATGGTAAAATTAGATCTATATTTTAAACTTCTTTGTTTAGAAATACACACCTTTTTTCATGTTAGCAAATTAAAAAGATCTAGATTAAATAGAATTGCATTCTTCGCATTATACTTCAATAAAATGTACTACTGCAATTGTGCACACTGTCAGAACATGGTAATTCCTAGATAAAATGCTGTCACTAGTTCTTCTACCCCAGGCCATTTTCCAGCATGTAAAAGATGATAGGAATATTAAAGAAGAAAGTGGAGTAACATGTAAATGTGTTCTTCATCTGAAAGATGATAACACTAAAAAGAACTGGGACAAAGAAGAGATAAAAGTGGTAAGCAGTGTAATAAAGACAGAGAGCTGAAAAAGAGTTAACTGCCATGCCTTCAAAAAAGAAAAAAATCTAAGTTCAATAACAGTCTTTAATTTTCCTTACCTCTGATCTTAAGACTGAATGAATGGCTTCAATTTCCTTTCTTCTAGAATTAGGTAATTCTGCTACGAAAGAAACAGCATACACTGAATATATGATAAACACCATGTGAATAAACAGGCATTTTAAAGTATATATTTCACTGAGCTTTCAACAGAACGGTATGCTGATCTGAGAACAAACTCAGAAGACAGTACCACTTGATTTTTATCACAATTTCCTACTGTCACATATGTGCTTTATTATCATGTAAATCGGTTTTTTTGCCTATCTTCTGGACCTAGGTAAGACATCTACATTTCCCCCTTGGAAGTGTTCAATAAGATTTTATTATGGAAAACTGAGTTTTACAAATTAATTCTCTCTGGGGGTTTAGTTTAATTTTAGATGAAACTTAAACAACTGGGGTTGAGGCCTTATTTCTAACTTCTGCTCCCAATACTATCAAATAATAATGACCCCTAAATAAAGAAGAAAATGCACAAAAAGAACACTTAGGTCAAGTAACATGGGCACTATCTATTTAAAATGGGGATGAGCTCAGTCTGCTTTTGTACATTTTCATTTAAATGGAGAGTCGGAGACAGGGCACCTGGCTGGCTTAGCTGGTGCAGCGTGAGACTCTTGATCTCAGGGTCAGGAGTTCAAGCCCGACGCTGGGTGCAGAGTTTACTTAAAAAAATCATAATTAAAAATTAAAAAAAAAACCACAGAATCAGAGGTCAGCTCCATCAAAATGGCACTGCTGATGCTACCAGAACATCTTCATCAGTTAAGATTTTTTTCTAGGTGCCAGTATTTTTCATTAGTCACAGCACTTTAATACTCAAGAAATAACTTCTCTGTTGGGGGAAAAAAAAAGAAAGAACTTCTCTGATTTACAGTTTAAATCAAAAGAAAATACAAGTGACATCCAATAAAGAATAGTGGCAAACCCACTCTTCTTGTTTTGCAAATCACCAGGTGCAGTTGCTTTTGTGGTTGCTCATACATCTTGCTTAAAACTCTGACAGGAATGTCTAATTGCTACTCAGAAGAGAACAAATTATAATCCAGTCTGTTTAGGAGGGTCATTGTTAGAAGCAGAAATTGTTTTAAAGAGAAATAAAAATAGACTTACGCAGACCTCCTCTCTTACCTCCCTCCAAAACAAACAAACAAACAAACAAACAAAAACCTGGTCTTCTTAGGATAAAGGGGGATGTTATGCAGACCCAAAAATTCTTTCTTGCTGAGGGAAAACAAAAACAACAGGTACTCTTTATTAATGCTTACCATCTGCCAAGCATTTTATCCTCATGATTTCATTTAATCCTCCCAACCCCGCGATAGGTATGACTACCTCTATTTGATAAGGAAATTCTGCTTTATAGAGGCTAAGTATTTAAGAATTTGCCAAAGACCCACAATCTATAATGCATGGAAGTGGGATTTCAACCCACGTCTAATTGAAAAGCCCAAGTTCCTAACTCTGAATAAATCAGTACAGTTTCTGGTACAAGAGCAACTTTCTGCTATTGCAAATACAGATAATCTTTCAAGCTGTACCAACAGAGCTATGTTGGAACTGTTATCTTGTGCACTGCTGGCACAGGGTAGATGTCCAATAAATAGTTGTTAAATGAATAAATGAACTGTACTCTGACCCTTTAAATGATTTGCAAAATCAATAAATTAGGTGTTAAACAAGTCCTATTTTAATAGAAAGGGAAATAATAAAAACATTATGCTTTTACTAAGCATTTTTATAAAAAATAAAAGCATTGCAGATTTTTAATACTCAGCAATATTTTTTTACTGAGCATCTACTATGTATCATGGAAGGTGCCAAATACTGAGGATATAAGGATTATTTATATATATTTATACACACACACACACACACACACATACACAGTCCCCACCTTGGGCATCAAGAACAGAAGTAAATTATAACTCCACATGGTTAAGTGCTCTCACAGAGATCCTCAAGATCACATGCAATAGACTCAGCCTGCCATGGAATGAGTATGGTTTCACCAAGTACCTGGCACATGAGCAAGGTCATACAGGAAAAAACTGTTTTCCAAGCAAAGGAGGACAGAGGAGGAAGTAGAAAAGGAAGGGCTTTCCACGCAGAGGCTTGGAGTTGCATAGGTACTTCACAAAGTTCCATGTGGCAAAACCTCTGGGTGCAAGCACCTATGTGTGTGAACATGCATATGTATGGCAATTTGAAGAGAAGGGGAGGGAATTAGAGGTTAAGATTAGAAAAGGGAGGTTGATCTCAGATAGGATAGGTTTCTTGTCTTCCAAAACTAAGAGGATTGGATTTCATCCAATGAATGTTCTGAAAGGAACAGAGCTAAAAGATTCTACAGCACCTATGTTTTAGAAAATTGGCAACACCGAGAAAATGGGAGTGGAGTCCAGAGAAACGTGTGACAGGGTGGGAAGGAGAAAGTGCATGGGAGAGAGAAGGGAGGTGTGAATCAAAGAACACAGGGGTAAAAAAGGAAGGGACAAATATAAGAAACAAATCTGGCATAGTCGATGAACAAGGTTTGGTGACCAACTGGAAATGAAATGGAAAAGATAGAGGCAACACAAAGGTGACAAAGATTTCTAGTTTAGGAGATTGGGCAGATGATGAAACCATTAAGAATGAGAATATAGGAGTAGATTTGGAAGGAAGAACAAATGCATTCCACCTTAAACCTATGGGACAGTCAGGTTGGTGGGGGTGGGGGGATGCATATTTTCTAGGAATAGTCAACTGTTTTCCCCTAACTAGGATACAAGGAGAGACCAGTCATTTCCATGTCATCCAGCTCGTCTCCTTTCTAAATTTCAAGGTCACACGACCCTTTACCGAACACAAAGAGGGAGAATCCCTTTCACTCTTACCCCCAACATGTCCCACCTGATGCAACTCCCACCCAAGGTATACTCCAAGCAGTAAAATGGGCTTCAGCAGCTCTCCAATGCTTCTGCTTTCTAAAAGACAAACATTCTAAATATACTTCTCAAACTATCTTTCTCTACTTCAACCTAATGAACGGGAAGTTTCAATTATATGAGGATTAAAAAAAATTAAACCATAATGCTAATTAACTTATAAGAAATAAAATTATCCAAGGAGGTGCTCTCATCCAAAAGACCAGCCCATCATCTCTGTGGAGGCAGACTTCCATTGGAATTCAAATACTCTTTAATAAATAAATAAATAAATAAATAAACAAACACACACAAAGTACTCTTTAGATCTAAGTATTACTTGTGGAAAGAAATATCAAGAAATCAAAATATTAACCTAAATACCGATTACTATGTAACTCTGGGTCACTACTCATTAGTAAAACAAAACAAGGACTTCAAAAATGAGTGAAAGTTATTAAGAACAGGCAGTATATCTTCCTTGTTTTACTGTCAAAATAATGGGTAGAATGGGCAATTAGGCACAAAAATACATTTCAGCTGGAACGTTGTGTCACCAGAATAAGCAAAAATACAAGGTAACTAATAGGAAAAACTTAGAGCCATGTTTAACAATATATCAAGTCAGAAAGGGCTTAAGATTCACTAAGTATTTTAATGAGTTGCTTCAATTGTTACAAAACTCTGAAGGGAAAAGGTGACTATGTGCCATGCACGGATACTTTTTAACTGTGTCAGTATAAAGGAAAAGGATCAAAATCAGATCCGCCCCCAAGGTAAAGGCAAAGTAAGCGGTGGGCGTGGAAGAACCAAACAAAAATAAACCATTCGATGTAGAAGCAGTTTCACTCTGCTCTGAGATTCCCACAGTATTCAGTGGGAGAAGAGGCAGAACTCTTCCCCGGACTCCAGTGTCTTTCACCAGAGAAAATCTGCTGAGAAGAGGCAACAGAAGTGGAAAGAAAAAAAGGAGTGGCACTCGCGACGGATGGAAGGGGGAACCAAACCGGCGCTCCCGGGGTCCCATGAAAGCCCTCCCTCCCACCGCTCCAGCTGTTACCTTCCACTTCCTCCGTACTCTCCATCAGCATATCCTTCGTAAAGTTTGAAATCTGGCCAGTGAGGGAAGCCAGGCTGCCTCCGACTTGACCCAGAGACTGGCCCAAGCCGGAGCCGAGGCCCCCAAGCCAGGACATCGCTGCGGTTTAGAGAACGACCTGGTCCGCTCCGAGAAAAGCGTCCGGCGTCGTCGGACGATCCCGCCAAATGTCCTCGAGCCTCCGCCTTCACCGAACCAGTCCAAATCAAAACACTCCAGATTCGATAACACAATGAAGGGTTCCTAGGCAACGCCGGCTTCGGGGGGCTCCCATCAACCGCCGGACTCTGCCTAGAAACGCAGAGGCCTGACCTGGCACGTTACCGGGGGCCCGCCTCCGGTGCCACTGTCAACCCCGAGAAGCCTCTGCTCATTCCCAAGACTTCCCCACGTCCGGGATAGGCCACTTCTTCTTCTGCTTTAGGGACTTTCCCCAGTTCCGAGGGCAACTCCTGCCAACTCGACGCCGGCCGCCATGACACCCACTCTGAACGCGGCAATGGATCATAGAGAGGCGCCGCGCTGGCGTAGAAGGGCTCTGCGGAGCTGCCGGACGTGTCCTTGGCGCAAGGGAGCGTGGGATCGCGGAGGACCGAGAGCGCCTCGCTGGGGCTGCAAACCTCCGGAGCAGGGCAAGGTCAGCCTCCACGTAGCGCGCCGGCTTCGGCCTCTGGGGGAGTGGTCTCAAGCGCCAGGGGTGAAGCGGCTGTCCCCGCCCGCTGCACCTGCGCTTCAGGCCGAGCTGTTCGTGAGAGGTGGGCCCCTGGAAGCGGACGTGCCCCGGGAAGCCGCTGAACCTTCGCGGTGTCGGTGAAACCTGAGTTTTAATTCTGACTACCGCGGTGCAAGGGCTCTCAGGTGGCGGGGTCGCTGCACTGCGCCGCAAACGGTTTTACTTAGCACAGTCCTACGTTGATTCTGCATCAGTGTCTCGGGCTGCTCTATGCCCTCCGCTGGGGTAGGGGCTCAGGATACACAGATAGAAGCGATGGGCAGCAAACCCGTGTCCAGGCAAGAAACACACGTTGTTACTCTCCGCAGTAGTCATTTTCCCTGGTAACTTTACAAGGCGTCACTGAAATCCTGCCTTCTCTAATACTCCAAGCGCCTGGTTCAGGAAGCCGATGTAACCCATGAAGTTAAAACACAGAACACCTTTAAGAAATAATAACTCAGTAAAGGACAGCGGGACAACTTATTATGAAGAAATGCTTTCCTAACAGAAACTCTTCTATGGTGTTGGTAGCACTACCTGTGCAAGTCCCCATCCCTCTCAGCCCTGTTACACGAGTGGGTGCACACAGCGGAGTGTCCCGCCTCGCTTGCTTTGCTTCCCAGAGGAAGAAAAGTCACGTGACTTACAGGTACTTGACGCAATGGTACCGGTCGCACGTTACCTGGCCAGAGAGATGATGACGTTTTTTGCTTTAAAAAGAATAGGTCTGCAGTCCTTTTAAGCATAGCACTAAATACTGGCATCTTTCTCTCTGATTTTGTTTACAGGAGGGGTCACCACAGAGTGCACTGTTTGTGACTGGAACATTGGGAATGCTTCCACTATGGAGAACCTGATGGCACCAGGCAATAGTAGTTCTCCCTGAAATCTGAATGCTTTCAAAAGAAAATTGCATCCCATTCTGGGTAAGACATCAGTGCCCAAGGGTTGCATATGCAGGCTCCAAGGCTTGACTGCCTGGAGCTGTTACTTACTAGCTGTAGGTAGGACCTTGGGTGGGTTACTTAACCTCTCTGTGCATCAGTTTCTCTTTTGTAAAATGGAAAATGATAATAATAGTGTCTACTGGGTGGGGTCATTAGGAGGATTAAATAGGGTGATATTTTTAAGAGCTTGGAACAGTGCCTGGTACCTGGTGAGTTCTATTTAAGTGTTTATAAGGTTTCAAAAATGTGGCATCCGGATGACCTGTTGATGTGTGTATAGTTATTTTGGGTAGTGGGAGTATGGCAGGAGAAAAAAAAAAAAAACATGTAGCTCTGGTCTAATGGAGCATTCTACTGGGAAGGAATAAATGATAAATAAAATGTAGTAAATACAGACAAGTAGTGATGACCACTTGGAGGAAAAAAACACAGGGTAAGGGTCATATGGAAAAGATAGGAGAGAGGGCACTTGTAATGTTATAGAAGGTAGTCAGGGAAGGCCTCGCTGATATGGTGATATTTGAACAGATACTTGAAGGTATTAAGAGAATGAGAAATGTCAGGGCGCCTGGATGGTTCAGTCGGTAGAGCATGTACCTCTTGATCTCAGGGTTGTGAGTTTAAGCTCCACATAGGGCCTAAGTAAGCTTACTTAGGAAAAGAAAACTTTGAGATATGTGGATATCTATGGAAAAGAGTGGTACAGGCAGGAAATAACAGCTAATGCAAAGGTCCTGAGGCAGGAGGGTCTTTGGCAGGTTAGAGGAATAGCAAAAAGGCAAGGATGGTTAGAGTAGAGTGGGGTGGGGAAGGCTGGTTAAGTGATAAGAACCAAGAAGTCAGAGTGGGAGGGCACAGATCACATAGGGCCTTGTAGGCCATATTGTAAGGACTCTGGCTTTTACTGTGTAGGATCGGGCAGCATTAGCAGAGTGGGAAGCTGCCCTGAACACAGGAGTCACATGAAGTTGTGAGTTTCTGGACCACAGTGAAAAGTTTAGCTAGTGTAAATCAAGCTTTTATTGCCTACAGCTGCACATTCTCTGGAGCGCCATCCTGTAAATCCTTGTCATGCCATAAAGATGCTGCAATTAATGAAGAAAACAAGCACAATTATAGGTATTTACATAATTTTAAAGTAATTAGCATAAAAAGCTATGTCCTATAAGTTCCTTATGGGGTATGTTTTTTTCCTATGAGATGAACTATGGCCCAAGAGACTTAAAGAATGATTCTGATAAATAGCATGATGTTTGGGATGTGCTGCAAAATAATGGGAGCAGAATAGATGAAACAGTAATTGCCAGGGATTGATCATTATTGAAGCTGGGTACACAGAGGTTCGTTATAATAGTCTTTTACTTTTGCATGTATTTGAAATTTTTTATAATAAAAAGAAGACATCCACTTTTAATGAAGTTTGGGCTGAAGGGCTGAAGATAACTTCTCCTTTTCCTGCCAAATATCCCTGTAGCTAACATGGATGTTCACTATCACACAATGAGTAGCAAAACCACCCCTGCACAATCAAACATATCACATCAGAGAGAGCCCATGAATCTGAGTGGCTCCAGGTGATGGGGACTAGGTTGCTTACCTGAAATTCTGAATCTAGGATTTTTTTTTTTTAAGAGACCACAAGCATGCTCTTTAGGGGCTGGAGAGGGAGGGGGTGGTGCAGAGGCAGAGAGAGACTCTTTTTTTAAATTTTTTTTAAAAGATTTTATTTATTTATCTGACAGAGATTACAAGCAGGCAGAGAGGCAGGCAGAGAGAGAAGGAAGCAGGCTTCCTGCCGAGCAGAGAGCCCCATGTGGGGCTCGATCCCAGAACCCTGGGATCATGACCTGAGCTGAAGGCAGAGGCTTGAACCCACTGAGCCACCCAGGCGCCCCCCAGAGAGAGACTGTTAAGCAGGCTCCATACCCATTGCAGAGCCCGATGCAGGGCTGACTCATGACCCTGAGATCATGACCTGGTCTGAAACCAAGAGTTGGACTCTTAAATGACTGAGCCACCTAGGCAACCCCTGAACCTAGGACTTTTGAAATCTCAATGGCTGGAAACAAACAAACAAACAAAAAAGGAAACAACAATATTATTATCAGCTGGAACCTGGTTTCTCAAGTGGTGGGATCATCAATACATCTCCAGAAAAAAAAAAAAAAGTTCATTTCTTGTGAGAAAACTATCTAAATGGGTTTATTTATGCAAGTGTAAGCAAAAAAAACCCACTTTATTTCACTTTAAATAATTAATTAATTAGTTTGTTTATTTATCAGAGAGAGAGAGAGAGCACAAGCAGGGGGAGTGGCAGGTAGAGCATGAAGCAGGCTCCCTGATGAGCAGGGAGCCCGGACAAGGGGCTCCATCCCAGGACCCTGGAATCGTGACCTGAGCTGAAAGCAGATGCTTAACCGACTGAGCCACCCAGGTGCCCCGATGCTCTGAAATTAATAGTGATGTGTTTTGCAATCGGTTGTTTATAGTTTCATTCATTATGCTGGGCATTCAGCAAACACTTTAAAAAACTATATCTTTTAGTTCAGCAAATTATTTAAAAGCGTTGTGTTTTGTTTTTTTGTTTTGTTTTGTTTTAATTGGTTAGTGCCTCCTCTCTGGGGTCTCTGCTAGTTTTGGAGACTTTAAATCAATCCTCTTGATTTCAGTCCACATCTCACCCCCACCTTCCAAGATAGTTGTTGCTTTTGTCTCCTGTTTGCTATTGCGTGCACCTCTCTTCAACACAGTGTTCGGCCTCCTCAGCTCTGCTCAGTCCTGTACAGACTTTCCATCTTTGCCCAAAATGCCACACATCTCACTTCTGCTGTCGCCTCATCTAGCAGTGGCTAATCGTTTCCCAGAGTGTGTTCTCCACTTCACACACAGTTATTGAACCCTCCCTTGTTGCCTGGATGCGTGGTATAGCAGAAAATGCCGGGGCCCCTGACCCCTTCATCCTTTTACCTCTTTTGTGCACACCTTTTCTTGGGGTGCTTTCACTCTCAACAGGTGTTCCTCTGCTGGAGGAACTGTGTGTGTTCCCAGAGATGCTGAGACAACCCCGTGTAGTAGTATTTAAAATGAGGGGTGCCTGGGTGGCTCAGTGGGTTAAGCCTCTGCCTTCGGCTCAGGTCATGATCTCAGGGTCCTGGGATCGAGCCCCACATCGGGCTCTCTGCTCAGCGGGGAGCCTGATACCCCCTACTCTCTTTGTCAAATAAATAATTAAAATCTTTAAAAAAAATAAAATAAAATGATGCAGCTCCCTGCCCACGATGTAACAATTCCAAGATGTGAATATACTGTATCCGACCGGATCTGTCTGCAGGATTAAGCCTTTGCTTATTGTTATACCCTTGCTTGGCTTCCTTTCCTTATTCCACTTTCTTACCCTTCCCTTTCTTCCTGGAATTACTTTTTTTTTCTTTTTAAAGATTTTATTTATTTGAGAGAGAGAGTGCATGAGTAGGGGTGGGGCAGAGGGAAAGGGAGAATCAGACTCCCTGCTGAGCGGCGAGCCCAGTGCAGGGCTTGATGCAGGGCTCAATGAGGGGACTCAATCCCAGGACGCTGAGATCATGACCTGAAATGAAGTCAGACGCTTAACTGACTGAGCCACCCAGGTGCCCCTGGAAACACGTAAAATAAATAAATAAATAAATAACTTTCACAGGAATCCTCATCTCAGGGTCTGCCTCTAGGATGCCCAAGCTAAGACTCATGACCAACCCAAATAAACGTCTTATAGCTGAGAAGGGCCATGTGATTCAGTTCTGGCCCATGTAAATGTAAGTGGAAATGGCATATGCAACTTCAAGGAGGTAACCTTAAGGAAAAGGCACATGGGGGCACATGGCTGGCTCATTCAGTAGAGCATGGGGCACTTGATCTCAGAGTCGTGAATCCAAGTCCCACTTTAAGCACAGATATTTTTAAAAAAGGATGGGCACATGGCCTTCTTCCATCATCCTTTTGCTTTCTAATTGCTGGGATGCAGATGTAACCATGGTCCCCGCCTGCAGCAGCTCTCTTGAACCATGAATCGATCTTAGCAATGAAGCCATTCATGTATGTAAAGCAAGAATACAGAAAGCAGGGGCACCTGGATGGCTCAGTGGGTTAAAGCCTCTGCCTTCAGCTCAGGTCATGATCCCAGGGTTCTGGGATTGAGCCCCGCATCAGGCTCTCTGCTCAGCGGGGAGCCTTCTCCCCGCCCCCGCCTGCCTCTCTGCCCACTTGTGATCTCTGTCAAATAAATAAATAAAATCTTAAAAAAAATACAGAAAGCAGATTCTTTTAAAGATTTTTTTAAAAATTTATTTATTTGAGAGAGACACAGAGATATCGATAGAGAGCATGAGCTGGGGATGAGAGGGAGAAGCAGGCTTCCCGCTGAGCAGGGAGCCTAACAGGGGGCTTGATCCCAGGACCCTGAGATCATGACCTGAGTTAAAGGCAGAGGCTTAACGAACTAAGCCACCTAGGTGCCGCCGGAAAGCAGATTCTTAAGAGGAAAAAAAAAATTCTTTACACTATGTAGTGCCCAATCAGCTCTGGTTTTCTTGAGCTGAGAGAGAAAAAACTTAGAGCTAATAAAGTCAGTTATATTGTTTTTCTCCAACCACCAAATCTAAAGGCTGAAGTCCAAGTGAAGAGCAATGATACTGTTGCTCATGCTTACCATAATATGATGGCGTCCTGGACGAAAGGCGCAGAGTAACTGGGTAATATCTGGGTATTAATCGCTACAGTTGATGTGGATTACCAACCAAAATATGACGCTAAGATTTCAAAACGAACTATAATTGTCTGATAGTGATGAAAACAATTGCATAGATATGGGAGGTAGAAAAACAAAATGCACAGGTGGGGAATGGGAGGCTTGCCTGAAATCCTGATCTCAGGTATGTTAAGCAGCATCTTTAATGCTAAAATACAGCCAGTTTTTGGGGTTGCTGAAGGTGAGCACTGGCGTGATCTTTGGTAGATGTAGTTAATAAACTTTTTAAAAGATTATTTTTTCGGGGGCACCTGGGTGGTTCAGTCAGTTAAGTGTCTGACTCTTGATTTTGGCTCAGGTCATGATCTCAGGGTCGGGGGATTGAGCCCGAGTGAGGCTCTGTTCTCAGCTGGGTGTCCACTGGAGATTCATTCTGTCTGCCCCTCCCCGCTGCTCACACTCACGCATGCTCTCGCTCTCTCTCTCTCTCTCTCTCTCTCATAAATCCTTAAAAAAAAGATTTTTTTTAAAAAGTCTTGGGACTATTCTAGAAAGAAGTGGGGGCTATTTTAGAAAATGGAAGCAGATGGCTTGGTATTATAGAACAATACAAACTTATCTGTATTTATAAAAGCTTGCAGAAATTGTCTACATCCTAATTCCATCTCTCTTCACTACCTGCTAGCCTCTTCCAGCCTTCTCTCCATTTCTCTCGGACACAACCCAGCCCTCACCTCAGAGCTGCTGTGCTTGTCGTTTCTTCAGGCCGGTCTCTCGCCCCTCACCTTTGCAGGGCCGCCTCAGGAATTACCAGGTGTCTGCGTGAAGGTCACCTCTGCGCAGGCCTTTCCTTGCATCCAGAACGAGCGGTCCTCCCTCTCAATCACACTCCAGTGCATCACCCTGTTTGTCTTCGGAGCTCACAGAACAAGCACAGTTCTTTACATGTTGTGAAGTTATGCTCATGAAAGGTTTCCTCTGTGTAACAGCCAGCCAGAATGCAAGGACAAGAGCACATTATCTGACTCATGACTCTTATTTCCAAGGACCCAGAACCACGCCTGGCACACAGGGAGTGCTCGGATGTTTTGCTGAATGAGTGAATGAATGCCACAGTGATCGTTTCTTGCTAGCAGCCCGAGACAGGCTGCCGTTCCCAACACAGAAAGCACTGGAACGATGGTGGGGGAGAACAGGGCACAGCAAAGGGTGGTAGCCCCGTTGAAAGAGCCCTCCCAGCAAGGGGGTGGCCAACAGACTTCTGGGGCAGGGATATCAAACGAGCAAAGGGAAGGGAGCGAGGAGAATGTTAGGGAGCACCCGGGGGGTGGGAAAGACCCAAAGGAGGCCTGCTAGGACCACAGTGTGTAAAGGGGAAACGTCGAGAGAGTAGGTCAGCCCAACCCAAATTACTTAAAGAATGAACTTTTTTTTTTTTTTTTAAAGATTTTATTTATTTGACAGAGATCACAAGTAGGCAGAGGAGCAGGCAGAGAGAGCGGAGGAAGCAGGCTCTCTGCTGATGCGGGGCTCAATTCCAGGACCCTGGGATCATGACCTGAGCCAAAGGCAGAGGCTTTAACCCACTGAGCCACCCAGGCGCCCCTAAAGAATGAACTTTTGAGCCTTTGGTGACAAAATGGTTAAAGAGTCCCCAAACATGCAAATCTTGGGGATAAAGACAACCCTCAAATTCCCTTTTATATCAACTAACGTATAAAATGGGTCTTCAACTTAAAATTCATGGGGCCCACAAGTAGGTATTGATGAGATCAGAGCCATTTGGTGGCATCCAAATTCAACGAAACGGTCCTTCTAAGCACAAAGCTAGGAGGTTTTGCTAAGATTCATGTAATCAGTTTGAACATTTTATATTTCAATATTCTTGCCCAACCCTAATTAAGGATAAAATGGATATATAACCCTCATTATGATTTGAGGATTCTAGAACCCTCGATCCGTCCAAGTGTTCGAATTACTACAGTTGGATTCTGGTGTCCAGAGTTGGAGGAGGAAAAAACAGCACTCCTAAAAAATTGTTACCAACGTGCTTTGTTTGGCCCTCAGGGTTATAGAAGCAATGGAGCAACCATTTAAAAATCAGATTTCAAGTAAAATTTTGGACCTAGCATCTCTAAGAAAAGATGAGAGGTTCCAGTAATAGTGGGCCCTTGGGCAGCAGTGAGCTGGAATGGATTATCAGTGCCCCACCCCTTTTATTTGTCACAAACTGCCCATAAAACAAGCCTCTCATACTTGAATCTGCATGTGATTCCTTGGGGGTCTTGTTAAAAACACAGGTCCTGAGTTAGTAGGTGTGGCCTAAAGCTCTGCATTTCTGGAAAGCTCTCAGGTGGTGCAGAGGCAGCTGGTCTTCCCACCATCCTTTGCTTAATTAGCAAGGCTAGGAATTAACCCATCAACACAAATAAAAACAGAAATAAAAAAGCAAACATTATCTTTATTTAATAATCTTTGATATTTAAAATACAACTCATCGAACATCCACATTAACAATAGAATCCTCAGTGTTCAACAGTGCTTTGGAAGCCCGGCTTTTCTAAGGACCAGACAGGAAGACCTGTGTGTGTAGTAACTGCAACAGAACTTGGAGGGAGGGCACACACAGAGAGGGCTACGGAGTTAGGTCCTGAGCAAATGGCACCGCCACAGTGCACTGGTGTCATGGCCAAAAGACAATGCTTTTCAGGTGTTTTCTTTGTACTTGAATTTCAAATAGTTTATACAGAACAGTAATTTTTACAAAGTTATTTCTAGTAGTCCAGTGTTATAGAAATTAATTTTTCACATTCCAATGTACATCTTTCTCTTTAAAAAAAAATTTTAAAAAGTTCCTGGAGACATTCACCTTTGAACTATGCAAGAAGGTGAAGTGCTTCCTAAACGAGTCAGGAATTTTTACATACATTTCACTATTGCTTCCCATTCCTTGTCTATGAATCCACAGTCTTAATATATTTACTGATACACTATTGTTAAACATGCCAATTACTGTAAGTTTAGAAATTGTAACTAGTATTAATTCTTAAAATGCCAGAACATTTTGCAAAAATAAAAGCAAAGATCTTCAAATAAAAAAAATAAAAATTCAAGAATTAAACAACTGTGTCAATAATCTTTTCATTCATGAAAGTAAAACGGAACAAAACATTTTTGCTAATGTAAGACTTTAAAAAATACAAGCCAGTTTATCTCTTTAGCAGAAGATGCTGCTTCATAAAGGGGCCAGGAATAAAGGAAAGGTTTTTTTTTTTTTTGAAAATATGAAAAATTATTGACACTGCTGAAAGGATTAGTTATCCAATCTGTTTTTTCTTAATTAAGGTCACATATATAATATCTCTGTACTTGTTAGGGCCCAGATACAACAAACTATTTACTTTTAGAGTAGTGGTCATTGGGCTTTCCAGTTGCACATAAAGTTTTAAATAGGAAGGCATCAATATTATTGAGTTCTCTTGACATCGAGATTTATTTCAACTGGAGATATTTTAATTTCTATCACTGTATTTTGCTTACGCACTGACTCAATCTTCTTTAAATTTGTGTGGGCCCAATAGGCCAATTTTAACACATTTAGTAAATCTTGGCACTGGCATGATACTATTTAAAAAGAGTATCAAACATGCAGACATTAAAAATGTGATTCAGGCTCTGACAGGAATAAAATTTACTTTATTCAACTGAGTATTACATGAAAAACCACAGACTATTGGTAGTTTTGCCTATAATGACCCTCAACCAGTGTTGAACTTTTTTCATTAACTTTGGCATGAATAAAGTCTTAATTAAGAAAAATCAAGTTTTAAAGAAAAAAAAAAGCACCTCCTTAAGTATTCTGTGAATTGTAAATTATTCGATCAGGATCTTAAAAGTTAAAATATAGTTTACTTGCAGCAATCTTTTCAATTTACATTACTGAAATATCTGTATGTGAATTACTGTAAAAATGTTTATTGATGATTTTAGAGCAGAGGTTAACTACTGTTAATTTCTTTAAACTACTGTGAATTTTTAAAACATAAATACTTATTATATTTTTGACATCTCAAAATATGAAAGTGGTTCCAAAATGTGTTTAAACACTAGCATAACCACTGTACGTATTTTATCCTGGTAACGCAATTTATACATTAGAAAAATGATACCAGTAGTTTAAATATTAAACATTAAGGTGTTCCCAATTGGTAAAACAGAATGGAAATCTTTATATAGAGTTCTGAGCAGGACAGCTACTGTGAATTTCATTGTTTCTGACTTTCTTGCAGGTTGCTTACAGTAAATAACAGTTCCTGATGTATGAACTATAACTTTGTATAACTAAGTTTTCTGATACTATAATTATGAGCATTGGCATCTTTTCATACTGGCCAATCAATTAAGGAATGGAATCTAAATTAAGTTTAAGCCAATCCAAAAATTTGGCAGTTCTCTAGTCATTCTGGATCTGCCTGCCAAATGCAATATTCAAAATAAACTAAACACATTCAAATGTATTCAATGTGTGCTCAACTCTGCTGCAGAGGAAAAAAAAAATCCCTAAATGAAGGTCAACATGCCATATTTCCTTAAGTGCTTTAAGAAAGGCGTGTAATATAAGAACTTTATAAACTCTAAGGTTAAAACTTTCAAATGCATATTTCTTTTCTCATTTTATATTAGGTAAGTCACTCATTCGTGTATGAAAAGTTTAATGGATTTTTCCAATGGGATAAGGTAAAAACTAATATCCATGGAAAATAGGACAAGTATATTGGGGATTACTACAGAAATGTTCACTCTTAAAATATTTTGGTTTATAAATCTTGAGGGAGCAGTACTAAAGCCAATGTCCCTTGCAATTCTAAAGTTTTATAACTCTTCTGAAACATTTTCAATTCTCAAAAGAAAACTTTAGATTTTAAAGTAAAACAGTCTACTTTTGCAAGGGAAACTTCAGAAAACGTTATTTGGCACCAAATAATGACTAAAAAAAATTTGTCTCTATCCAAAAAAAAAAAAAAAAAGCTATTTCATAATCATAAAAGGTGTTTTTTCATCTCCTTTCAACTCAGCAATAAATCCTAGGTCAAAAAAATTTCCCTGATAAAATGTGTAGCCATACACAAGTTATGGCAACATATCATACTTTAATTTTCTATGTTGTTAGCTGAAATTTCCTAACTTTCAGCTTATGAATAATTCAACATTTCAAAGGGCTTCAAAGGGGGTGGAGAATGAGGGATGGGGAGTAAGTGACAGGATCCGAAATGTCTATTTCAGAGAGACATAGTTAATTTTCACCAAAATCATACCACTGTACTGACACAGCAAGAAACTTTCTGTGCATCCCAATTAAAGAATGTTTATCAAAACTAAAGGCTTTCTTATTTACAGACCCATTAAGTACTGTGTGACTTCTGTAATTCTTAAGCTATTTAAACATGATGTGAGTGTCAAATCACAGTATAAATGTAAATGTACTTTTGTTAGTAGATTAATTTCATGTTCCAGATCATCATCTCTAGAAAATAATACCTACTACAAGATATGCAGCAGAAGCAGACATCTATGTCCCGTGACTCCACTGTAAACAAGAGAGCTCCGGTCACAAGAGAGAATAAAATGAAGCTGCCACTAAATTGAAAGCCAAACTTTGTCTCCCATACATTCATGGTGGGTATTATTTGTGAAGTCTGACACAGAAGGAAACTTGCTTACATACTGTGCTTCTCCTATTTTTCTCAATTGGAGAAAAGGAAATATCAAGGTACAGGAGAAAAAGTCACAGCAGAGCTGTGACAGTCTAACATAATTGAGAAGACATTTATAAAACATCTAGAAAAGGATGTGCTCACACATTAAAAAAAAATTCTCATTTATTCTCAAATACTTGTTGATTTCAGCATTTTGGAATGCACCAGAATCATGAACTAATGATCCCATCTTAGAGGGCTTAAAAAGCAAAACCTCCAGAAAGATTACCATCTTTCAAAAGAGCTGTAGAAAAGTAAGGAAAACCAAGTAGCAAAGAAACTGTGATTAGAGAAATAACATGAGAAACATCCAAGGGCACGCTACATAATTTCAGGGAAAGCAGCAGATCTTTCTGGAACTGTTACTACTATCAACACAGAAAAGAGACACTGTCCTAAAAGGTTAACTTGGTTAATGAGAAAGAAAAGCAACTATGAGATAATGGAAAGTGAGTCAAACAACCTGAACAGAAAAGATGAGAACATGTATGGAAAAAGTTCTGTGGCAAGAGTTAATTAGTTGGTCTGCAAAAAGATCCAAGAAAAATGCCCTAATTTTAGACATGTGAGATATTGCACACTCAAGAAAGAAAAAGGAACATTTAGAAAACTATTTTAAATTTCTTTAATTGCTAAATGCCTCTTTGGCTAGTGTTTGGAGGATCACTATTTAGTCCCACAACTGGTGCATTTTTCCACTTTCTCATCTTTTTGTTGCAAACCACCTAACAGTCTTATCTCCTCTGTTGAACGTTGTTTGACACATTACTAAAATGGACCCTCTATGCTGTAACCACACAGAATAATAATGTTGGAAAATATGAGTATCTAAATGATTTGTAAAAGGTATTATTTTTTCCCTTCTGTTTTGAAATTATTTCTAACAGTTTCTAAAGACATGGTCACGGCTGCCTGAAGCATGTCTTCTTCACTCATAGCATCTCCTGTTGGGAAAGAAAACAAGCATCTCTCTCAGATGTTTCTAGAAGATTCTTAAAGTCATCAAAAGGTAAGCTCTTAGAAAATACATTTGACTACTATAGCTTCCTTTTAAAAATTTTAATACTTAAATAAAGTAACATGCACTCTTACAGTTTTATAAGTTTTGACAAATGGATGGAGCCATATAACTACCATCACCACCAGATCCGGACCTGCCCACTGCTCTCCCAAATTTGCACATGCTGCCCCTTTGTGGTCAATCCCCGTAATACATTTATTCTATATTTCAAAACAAGTACATTATGCTAAATGAAAAATTAAACTTCGTGTGTGTGTGTGTATACATACATATACATAATTTGTTACCTTTGTTATCTTGTTTTTAAACAATTTATTTACAGGAAGTTGCAAAGATAGTTCAAAGGGCTCCTGTGTACATTTTGGCTCAATTTCACCCAATAGTTAAATCCTAAGGAACTACAGCCCCCCCAAACTTGGATATTGACATTGGTACAAAGTTGTGTGTAGTTCTATGCTATTTCGTTACATGTGTAGATTTGTGTAACCACCAGCACCACAACCAGGACGGAGAACTGTTCAACTACCACAAAGATTTCTTTCCTGCTGTCCCTTGATTCACACCTACTTCTCTGCCCACAACTTCCCTAACTGCAGGCAGCCACTAATTTGTTCTCCATCTCTACAAATTTTTCATTTTTATTTTTTATTTTGAAGATTTTATTAATTTATTTGACAGAGAGAGAGAGAACACAAGTAGGGGGAGAGGCAGAGGGATAAGGAGACTCCCTGGCTGAGCAGGGAACCCTATGCATGACTCAATCCCGGGACCCTGGGATCATGACCTGAGCCAAAGGCGGATGCTTAACCGACTGAACCACCCAGGTGCCCCCAAATTTGTCATTTTTATAATGTTACACAAATATAACCACACTGTAACAAATCTTTCCTGCACTTAGCATAGTGCCCTTGAGGGACAACCAAACTGCTCATGTATCAAGAGCTGGTTTCTTTTTAGTCCTGAGTAGTATTTCATAGATATACTACCACTTGTTTAAACTTCTCTGCCTTTCTGTAGAACATTTTGGTTGTCTCCAGATTTTGATTATGAGAAATAAAACTGCTATGAACATTTGTGTACAGGTTTTTACATGAAAAGGTTAAGTGTTCATTTCTCTGAGATAAATGTCCAGGAGTGTAACTGCTGGGTTGTATGGTAGGTACAAGTTCAGTTTTTAAAGAAATTGACAAACTATTTTCCAGAATGACTGAAAAACATAGAAATTTCACCTCCCTTTATTCTACCATTTATAATGTAATTGCCTTAAATATTTTCTACATATACACTAAAAGCAAAATCAATATTCTAATTCTTGCTTCAATCCAACATAATTTAGAAAACTCAAAAGGAGAGCAGTATCTATTGCTTACCCATATTTTTACTCTTACTACTCTTCTTTTTTTCTTTCTAATGTTCCCAGATTAATTCTTATTATTTCTGTTTTTTTCTTTTTTTAAAGATTCCATTTATTTATTTGACAGAGAGAGATACAGCGAGAGAGGAAACACAAGCAGGGAGAGTGGGAGAGGGAGAAGCAGGTGCTGAGCAAGGAGCCCAACATGGGGCTCGATCCCAGGACCCTGGGATCATGACCTGAGCGGAAGGCAGACTCCTAATGACTGAGCCACCCAGGCGCCCCCATTATTTCTATTTACAAAACTTCCTTTAGCCATTATTTTAGGATGGGTCTACAAATGAAAATTCTCTTAATTTTTCTCTTCATTCCTGAGGGAAATTTTCACTGGGAATTCTAGGGTTCCTTTTTTTTTTTTTTCTTTTTTTTAATATCTTGTTTATTTGAGAAAGGGAGGGAGAGAAACTACCAGTAAGGGGGAGAGGGCAGAGGGAGAGAGAGAAGCAGACTCCTCACCAAGTAGGGAGCCTGACTCAGGACTCAATCCCAGAAGTCCGGGATCATGACCTGAGCCAGAGGCATATGCTTAACCGACTGAGCCACCCAGGTGCCCCTGGGTTGTTTTTCCTTTCCAACACTTGAAAAATGAAGGGCACCTGGGTTGCTCAGTTGTTTAAGCATCTGACTCTTGATTTTGGTTCAGGTCAGGATCTCAGGGTCATGAGATCAGGCTCTGTGCTCAATGGAGAATCTCTTGAAGATTCTCTCTCTGCCCCTGCCTGCTCATGCATGCTTGAAGATTGTAAAATAAATAAATCTTAAAAAAAAAAAAAAAAAACTTGTGCCACTTCCTACTGATATCCGTGATTTCAGGTGAGAAATGTGCTATCATACAAATTTCTATAGGCAAGATGTTTCTAGTTGGTTTCAAGATTTTTCTAGTTGGTTTCAAGATTTTCCTCTTTTGTTCAGTTTTCAGAAGTTAGACTATGATGTTCTGGCATAAATTTCTTTGTGCTTAACTGTCAGAGCTACACTTGGCTTCTTAATTCTGCAGTTCTATTTAATTAATTAATTTATTTATTAGGCAGGGAGGGGCAGAGAGAGAAGGAGGGAGGGAGGGAGAATCTTAAGCAGGCTTCATGCACAGTGTGGAGTCCAACATGGGGCTTGATCTTACATTCTGAGACCATGACCTGAGCCAAAATCAAGAGTCAGACATTTAACCTAGTGAGCCACCCAGGTACCCTGATTCTGTAGTTTTATATCTTTTGCCAAAGCTGGGGATTTTCAGCCATTATGTCTTCAAGTATTTTTGCAGCCCCACCCTCCTCATCTCCTAGGATTCCCATGGCACATTAGATCTTCTACTATAGTCCCACAGGTTTTGTTAATTTTTTCCAGTCTAATTCTCGCTGTTGCTCAGAATGGGCAACAGTCCTCAAGTTCATGGATTCTCTCCTCTGTCCTTCCATTTACCTGTTGAATCCAACCACTGCACTTTCAAATTTCAGGTATTATTATTTTTCAGCTCTAAAATTTCCATTTAGTTCATCTTCTATTTCTTTTCTTGAAGCTTTCTGTTTCTTCATTTATTTTAAGCATGTTCATAATTGCTTAGTGTAGCATTTTTATGATGGCTGCTTTAAAAAGCCTTGTGAGAATTTATTCTGATACCAGTGTCATTTTGGTAATGGTATCTATGAACTGTCTTTTCTCAATCAAGTTGAATTTTCCCTGGCTCTTGGTATGGTAACACTTCTGATCACATCCTAAACATCTGTGGTGTTGCATTTTGTAAGACTATAGGTCTTACTTAAATCTTCTCTTTTAGGAGGCTTCTTCTGACATAGCACCAAGTGGGGGAGAGGGGCACTGCCCTGCTGCAGCCCAAGACAGGGAGCGTGTGTGTGATCATTACTTCTGTGCCCATGTGGGGGTTCTGGCTCCTCACTGTTCTCCACTGCTAGCTCCTTGACCGGAAGGGGCAGGAATGCCTCCTTACCGCCTCTCACCGACATTCTGGGTATGGCCTCCTTAGTGCCTCAAATCACTAACTCCAATTCTCCACTGGGCCTCTTTTGAAACCAGCCAGGCAAGAAGCCAGAGGGATGCCTCCACATTGTATTGGTGGGGGGAAGTCTAGGCTCCCTACAACCATGGATACCATGGGAAAGAGCCCCTCGTTGTCTCCTGGAGGGACCTAAAGTCCCAGCTTCCCACATGGCTTTCTCTGACACCACCCTGGCCAGGGGAAGCAGGAGGTACACCTCGTTCCTGGCAACTGGGATACCAGTCTATCCTCCTACTTGGTCTGTGTCGATGGCGTGGGGTGACAGTAAGGCCAGTTTATTTACCTAATCCTGTTTGGCTGGAATAGAGTATTTATTATCTCAAAGTTTTTACTTGCTAAGTAGTCCCTTTTGACCATACAGAACAGGCTTTATTACTTCATCCTTACTGTGGCTACTTCAGCACCAAGTCCAGAATATGTGAGACAAAAAGAAAATCCAGGTTACACATTACTGTGTCATTCCTCTGGTCCTTGAGCCTCCTATACAGCCTGTCTTCTCTCTGCCTTTCAGAATTTTCTTACATTTGTTATAAATGTCCACGGTTATTAGCTGTAAATAGCAGGAGAATAGGGAAAAGCACCAGTTCATTTCTTTTTATTGTGAAATAGTAGTCCACTGTTTGCAAGTACCACAGTTTGTGCATACACTCACCACTGAAGGACCACAGTTAGGTAACTTATAGATTCTGATAATTAAAAATGAAGCTGCTGTGGGGTGCCTGGGTGGCTCAGTGGATTAAGCCGCTGCCTTCGGCTTGGGTCATGATCTCAGTGTCCTGGGATCAAGCCCCACATCAGGCTCTTTGCTCAGTGGGGAGCCTGCTTCTCTATCTCTCTCTGCCTGACTCTCTGCCTACTTGTGATCTCTCTCTCTCTGTCAAATAAATAAATAAAATCTTTAAAAATGAAGCTGCAGTGAACATTCACCTGCAAGTTTTTCTGGGCACTTATGTTTTATTTTTTTTTCTTGGTTACATACCTAGGAGTGGGGCCTACTGAATCATATGGTTAAGTGTACATTTAAGTTTATAAGAAAATACTAAACCATTTTCCAAAGTTTCTGTACCATTTTATATTCCTACCAACAATGTATGGGTGTCTAGCTGCTCTGATCCTAGCCAGCATTTGGTACTCTCGATTTTATTTTTTTATTAAACCATTCTTATAATAAGGTGTGCAATGGTATCTCTTTGTATTTTAACTTACATTTCCTTAATGATTATTAATAGTGACCATATTTTCATGGGCTTCTTTGTCAACCATATGTTTGGTGAAGGATCTGTTCAAATCTTTGCCCATCTGAATTTTCTTGGCCTTTGTCACATACAATTGTTTTCTTACTCAACTTGTACTACCAATAACTGACCAAAGTTTAAGACCTATTAAACCAAGGCCTGATAAATAATTCTAGACTATACTTGGGCATTTTAGTTTTTCAGGGGGTAAAATGTATTCATCTTCCAACTATTAGTATCCATTATATCTGAGAAATTTTTGGAGAATTATTAATTACTCTAAATTGCAAGTATTGCAATTTATAGTTGCATTGTTTTTATAATTGCATTGTTTTTATAATTGCAACTTATAATTGCATTGTATTGTTTATAATTTTTTTTTAAGATTTTATTTATTTATTTGACAGAAAGACAGTGAGAGAGGGAACATGAGCAGGGGGAGAGGGAGAAACAGGCTTCCCACTGAGCAGGGAGCCCAACAGGACCCTGGGATCATCCAACCTAAAGGCAGACACCTAATGACTGAGCCACCCAGGTGCCCTGTTGTTTGTAATTCTAAAGAAACATATTCACTGAGTACTCTAGTCTGCCTGCTTCTTAATCTAAGGATTTAGTAGATTATGAAGTTATACAAGAGTTTCAGTATATTAAGGAGGGGAGAAAAAAAGGCCTGTAAAGCCAAGATCACAGGGAGCCTGTGTCAGAGCATGCGCAGAGATGCATACCTGGATCACTGCCCAGTGCTCCTGAACTTGTGGTCGGTCTCTCACACGGCTGTGAAAGCTGTCCCGGAGGACCCTGTTGCTGCTGCTGCTGCTGCTGCCTGAAACAGTCAAAAGTGAATGTACATTAAAAAAACAAACCTTAAGAATAAATATGCCATGAGAAAAAGTATTCACATGGAAAATATAAAGTTCCACAAAACAAGAGTCATTGTCACGAACTCCACAAAAGAATGCCAAAGCAATAAGTCCGATTTATGTTACTTGAAAGTATCACAGTGCGGATCCTAGGAGCCCTAGATACAAAATCTGAATTATCAGATTAACAGGTAAAGATTTTCACCACAAAATAACACATCAACATAAGCATTTGCTGGTAGCTATTCTTATGCAAACATGTTGGTTTACAGATCCTTAATATTGTTGAAGTCACTAAAAATAAGCACCTTTGAGAATATAAAGCATCCCAACTACCACGCAAATTAACATGATCTTTCCATGGCCAGCTCCTCCTTGTCCTCCAGCTCTGAGATTCAGCATGTCCTCCGAGAGACCTTTCCTGACCAGCCACCGGCAGCAGTCTCCAAGTACTCTCATTAGCTCATCGCTGATCCATTTCCATTTCTGGCATCAACTTATCACCATCTGATACTCTGTGTCTCCCTCTTTCGAGCATCAGCTAACAAGAACACAAACTTTATCTCGTTTCCCAAGTGCCTAAAATAGTGCCTGTCACATTAGCAGGCATTCACCAAATATTTGATCAATGAAAGAATGTAACTTTAAGATGCATGATCAAGTTTCAGTACCATTTATTGCATTAAAATAAATTTTCCCTGGGGCGCCTGGGTGGCTCAGTGGGTTAAGCCGCTGCCTTCGGCTCAGGTCATGATCTCAGTGTCCTGGGATTGAGTCCCACATCGGGCTCTCTGCTCGGCGGGGAGCCTGCTTCCTCCTCTCTCTCTCTGCCTGCCTCTCTGCCTGCTTGTGATCTCTGTCTGTCAAATATATAAATAAAATCTTTAAAAATAAATAAATAAATAAATAAATAAATTTTCCCTGTATTTCTTCAGATAGAAAAACAATGTCAAAAATCCACATTTTTTAAATTTATTTATTTATTTATTTATTTATAAAAGATTTTATTTATTTATTTGACAGAGAGAGATTACAAGTAGGCAGAGAGATAGAGGAGGAAGCAGGCTCCCTGCTGAGCAGAGAGCCTGATGGGGGACTCGATCCCAGGACCCTGAGATTATGACCTGAGCCGAAGGCAGCAGTTTAACCCACTGAGCCACCCAGGCGCCCGAAAAATCCACATTTTAAAACTTTTAACACGGTGGTTATGATCTAAGTATGTAGGACAGGGGTGTCTGGGTAGCTCAGTGGGTTAAAGCCTCTGCCTTCGGCTCAGGTCATGGTCTCAGAGTCCTGGGATCGAGCCCCACATCGGGCTCTCTGCTTGGCGGGGGGGGGTGGTGGTGCAGGGGGCTGCTTCCTCCTCTCTCTCTGCCTGCCTCTCTGCCTACTTGTGATCTCTGTCAGTCAAATAAATAAATAAAATCTTTAAAAAATAAATAAATATGTAGGACAGTGTCCTTGTATATAAAAAAATACATACTGAAGTACTGAGATGTAATGGGAGATCATGTCTGCAAGTTACGTTTAAACCCCTCAGAAATGTCAACAATTGGGGAATTTGGGCAAAAGGTATAAAGGAATTCTGTTAACTATTTCTGCTTTTACATAAATTTCAAATTATTTCACATCATATGCAGACATATATGTTGAAAATTAGATGAACCTTACAAAAAGCTGATACTCTGAGAAGCCATAGCTTTAAAAATAAATGTTTAGAAGGATTTTTAAAGGAACCAGTATGTTAAATTTACCAGTAACACTATTAATAGAATAGCATACTTTTTTCCCCTTAGAGTCTCAATCTTCTGTTTTAAATATGAGTAACAAAGAAAACCCAAGTATACCGACATTTGTCTCAGTTTATTCTCAGGCATGCGGGACTAACGATGCCCAAGACGGCAGGATGCTCCCACCAGCACACCCTGAGTCTGGGATGTGCATGAGACAGGCTTGTGAGGCGGGAGGAAAATCCTGGCCCATCAGCTCTCTCTCCATGCCCTTTCCCCCTTCAATCAAGACAGTATGTCAGAACTCAGGAGCGCGGTAGGTGAGGCAGTGACCTTAAGAGGGATAACCTTTATTCTACTTTAAATTTATGAAAAGTGAGAAGTAAATGAGTTGCCAACCTTGAAACAATTTTGACACTTTTCATATTTGATGACATAGTAATATGCAACATGTCTGAACAGCAAAGCGGCACCATTTTCACTGTGGCTTTGAATGTGCCCTAGGAATCAGAGGCTAGAAAGCTAAAAACATCATCTTAGGTCTCTGTACAGCTAGGATTCTGATTATCAATTAAGCACTCGCAGAAATGAGACACAACCATCCTCCTGCTGCTTTGGCTGTTCTCTGCTGGCAAGTCAAGTCAGGGAGCTGCCGTGCCAGGATTCTGCTTCATGCCAGCTGCAGTGGGGGCCAGATTTTGTGTTCCCATGTCTAGGCAACTGTGGTGGCAGCTTCCTGATCCTAGGATGACAGCCACAGCAGTGTGTTCTTCAACTCCATATATCCCAATTCCCCATGATGACAACTGGGGCAGTGGACACAGCTCTTCAAACAAGCTGGTCTTTGGAATTCTGGAAGCCTGGCCTAAAGACTATACCTCTAGCTCTTCCTAAGACTGGGTAAGCACTGAGTTTCTGTACTAAGTATTTTCCTGCTTAAAATACCTCTACTAGCTTGTTTCTTAAACTGAATCCTATTATGCCATGCCACTGGGTACTGAGCTCAAGTGTTAAACAATGAAAAAAATCATAGCAATCCATGACCACGAAGACAATGCCAGTAATTCCCTCTTTGTTGGGAAATGCTTTTTTAGTAACAGAGGAAAGAATCTGTATCATTTCAGAGCTATACGTGGAGAAGAATTAAAAATTCTTGGGAACTAAGATATTTGTGGAATACTTTACACAATAGTTTTACACACTTTATCTAATTTGACACTCAATTTGTGAGTTTTTAAGGTAGGTATTATAGTAACATTGCTGATATATGTAAAAGTTTTACTTGGGGTTTAGTAATAGGTAATGGGTTTAGAGATTACTACTGGAAAATATATCTTGGCTATGGACATATTACTTAGTATTCATTAACAATGACTTTATTGGTTTGTTTTTAAGATTTATTTCAGTGAGAGGGAGAGAGAATGCACATATGTGCATATGGGGGCAAAGGGAGAGAGAGAGAAGCAGACTCCCTGCTGAGTGGGGAGCCCAATGCAGCACTGGATCTCACAACCCTGAGATCATGACCTCAGCAGAAATCAAAAGAGTTGGACACTTAGCCAACTGAGCCATCCAAGTGCCCCCACTGACTATGACTTTTTAACAAGTAGGTTTTTAAACAGTATTTTTATGCTTGATGCATGAATACTGTGGTTACTACATTAGGCATGAAGCTTCAAATACTGTATAGGGGAAAAAAACGATTTGAATGAATAATAAACCCTTTGAATGGAAAAAAAAAAACCCCTTATTTTGAATTCAAAATTTGTTTGAATAACAAGTTAGCACCAGGGCCCATTTAGAGAGGGTCAGCAGGAACAAAGAGTTATTAGCTCAATAACCTTAGAGCTCAGTTCCCAAAGACTGAAGCTTGTAGTCTAAGTAATCAGGAATTCTAGTGAAAGGCCTAATATTAGAGACTAATATTTTTTCTCAGCTCCTTTACTAATGAGTCTTACAAGATTCTGAATGCTTAGACAATGCTGAAAAGAAACATCAAGAAGTCAGCTCTTAACTCTTTTCAGCAAAATGTGACTGTAAAACATTCTCTAGTTCTCCTTAAGTTCCCAGCAGTATTTTCAAGGTCAGACCAGGAGGCAGATGATGAAACTGAAGCTGGAAACCATCACTGCACATCTTCCTACCCAGTCAACTAACCTCCAACCTGGAAGGAGCTGCAATGACTCTCAAACATTTTAAATCCTCTCCATGATAAAGATGAAATATCTTAAAGTTCCACATTTTCAACCCGCCCAACTGCCACAAAAAAACAAAACAAAAAAACTAAAAGAAAATTTAAAAAAAAAAATAAAAAAGGGATTTGTTTTTTAAAGTATAAAAAATCTTCTTTTTCTTAGGTCTACTTGTGAATTTCGTAGTTTTGCTATAAAGTATATCTGTTTGGGGCACCTGGGTGGCTCAGTGGGTTAAGCCTCTACCTTCAGCTCAGGTCATCGTCTCAGGGTCCTGGGATCAAGCCCTGCATTGGGCTCTCTGCTCAGCAGGGAGCCTGCTTTCCTCTCCCTTTCTGCCTGCCTCTCTGCCTACTTGTGATCTCGGTGTCTGTCAAATAAATAAATAAAATCTTTAAAAAAAAAAAAGATTTTATAAATAATATGCATACCCAATGTGGGGCTCAAACTTAACTCCAAGGTCAAGAGTTACCTGCTTCACTGACTAATCCAGACAGGCACCCCTTATTTTTAACACTAACTAGACGTTTGATGATACTGTAGAATTACTAACAATTATCATGTGGTAATTATTAATATTATAGTGTGACAATAACATTTCACTATATTCCAAAAAAATGGATGAAAGGATAAAATAATTTAGATGTCACAAAATAATCCTAGCTTGGTGGTAGGAGAGGGGAAAGCAGAGGCGATGGGGGCACAGAAAACTACACTGGCCATGTGCCTGACATTGGTTAAAGCTGGGCAACGTTAAGTAAACAGGGGTTCATTATGCTGGTTTCCCTACTTTTATAGATATCTGAAATTTATCAAAATTAAAAAGTAAGAAAATTAAAAATTTGAAGGGAAGTGAAACACTAATAAACACTATTTTGAAATTTTATATAATTAAATCCATTAATCTATCACTGAATAAAGACTAGAAATATCTCACATTAAGAGGCTGTCAGCTGATCAGAACTTTCCTTCATATATTTCTGAGCTGTGACTTAAAAAAACAAAACAAAACAGAAAACAAGGTAAATATTATCTTCATTACACCATCATATGTAAAATGTGCCAATATTTTAGATTCATCTAATACTGCCAATTATGACTGTGAGATGCTTATGTTGAAATGTGAAAATACATACATCTCAGAATTGATGAAACACAGTGAACAGGCCAGATTCAGCCACTGGACTTCTGGTTTCTGGTCTGGGATCAGAGGATCTGAGTATCTACCTATCTGTGTAGCCTTTACTTTACTATGTAACCTTTAAAAATAAAGTTTTGTCCTTAAAAGAAGAAAAAGGGAAGACAACTTGTGCATGGTAATTACTGGGAAGGATGACATTTTTATTTTCTAATTTGAGAGCACTTAAGCAGTTGGATTTTGGGAGCTGATGATTCAAATTTACAGTTTTCCCCCACGTCCCTCTGCCAATAGGCCTGCAATAACCCCTCAAGTGACCATCAGAACAATGAACCACCACCTCTATCTGAGATGGGAGTGTGTTTCCTGACTACAATGCTCTTTTTCCTGCTAAGTGACAGAAGAACTTTGCAGGATTGGTCAGATAACCAAGAAGCATATCCAGAGGATCACCAGGCATTGTTCTTGCTTTGGTCCATTTTCTTTTGATGACTGAAATTCAAATGGGTTTCCTTCACCTTATTTCATATAAACTTAATTGGTATCAAGGCAAAGGTTTTCCCTAAAACTAGTTATCATTTCAGTTCATTCATCATAAATTAAAAAAAAAATACACTCAGATGTTCACAGGGTTCAGAGTATAACCAATCTTTTGAAAGGCGAGAATCCAAATAAAATAGTTTAAACCAAAGCTCTACACGTATAAACTGTAGACACAACAGACAAAGCACACATTAAATATGCAATTTTAATATTGTACCAACTACTTTACTTTTCAAAGTAGGCTTCTCTTCTCTTCCGGAGCTCTTCTGAAGTCAGATGTGTATCTGAGGTGTGTGGAGTATCTTGAGATATGCTTCTGGAACTACCTGAAAACAAAAGAAAACAGAATAAAAAACCAATTTTTTTAAAAAGATTAAAAACTAAGAATTTTTTTAAAAGATTCTATTTATTTCTTTAAGAAAGAGAGAGAGAGAATGAGAGAGAAAGAGAGCATGAGAAAGGGGAGGGTGAGAGGGAGAAGCAGACTCCCCGCTGAGCAGGAAGCTGATGTGGCACTCGATCCCAGGACTCCAGGATCATGACCTGAGCCGAAAGCAGTCAGTTAAACAAACGAGCCACCCAGGCAACCCTTTATTTACCAATTGAAGCAACCCTATGTTTATACTTATTTGAGCAAGTTTTTGAAAAGTTTTCCTCTTAAAAAAATTGTGCTACTATTCTATAAATATAAGAAAGGCTCTGAAACTTTCAAGGACAAATCTGAATAAGGCAGTTCAAATATAATCCATGTCCACACCTGTCTGTGACATAGCGGATGTGAGGATGTAAGTCCAACAGCCAACCTGGAAGGAAGAGTCATTAACATCACATGTGTGCGCCCTCTTTAACTTACCAGAAACGAATGGGCCCTTGCAACTAGAAACAACTTGAAGTGGTTGACTGGAAACCCATTCTATGTATTCCTCTGACCTAAAATACTCACACGCTATGTATACCAAGTCAAGGAAGTGTGTGTCCCTGTTCTCACTTAATAACTGCACCAAGCAGAGATCCTGCTAAGATGGTGAAATAAAGCAGGAAGAAAAGTGGAGGTCCCCAAAATATCTAAAATTATAAAAGCTGCTGTCTGTTCACTGCTGGGCTAATCGAGCAGGGCTCTACTAATCAAAAATGGGATTGCACACATATGAAGCACTCCAAGATGTGCCAGGAGGCAGGAGAATTCAGGATAGAAAGGATAATCTTCATAGTAACATAACTTCAATTTTGTTTAGATATTTAAGAAATTCCATTGAGTAATCTCATTAAGCAGAAGGCAAATTCACATTAATTGGATGAAAACAAAACAGCCAAAAAAAACCACGCACACCTTTCAGGAAGCTTCTCTGAACTATATCCCAGACAATTCCCTCTGCCTGGACTCCCTGGGGGATACATCTTCATTCTCCTTATGTCATTGTCAAGGTGGACCCATCCAAGTGGGCTTAAGTTGTTAAGTTGCACAGCCCCTAAATTAGACTTTTTAAATATTTCTGCCCAGGCCTTCCTTTGTATCCAACAGCATACATTTACAGAATAGCTGGTCTAGGAAGGGCCTCCCTGCTTTTTGCCCAAAGAGATTAAGCTCCATTTATTGTTGTGCTAGTTGTGCTAAATAAGCTCCATTTATTGTTGTGCTATTGTTGTGCTTCCATTTGTTATAACCAAATGGAAAAACCAGCATAAAAACATAATAGGTTGTAAAAAGTTATTTATATTATAAGAAAGCTAAAAGAAAGCTAGCTGACTGTATGCACATAGTTACTGTTCTTGCAGTAATTTTCAAAGAACTTTTACCAACAGTACGTTTACTACCAAGGGGAACAAAGAATGAGCTGAATCAGCCCTTTAACAACAAATGAAGTACACATCCAAACATCGCGACCTTGCATACTGAGCTGAATAGCCCTGCGGAGATCTGCTTCTTCATCTTCCATGTCAATTTCTTGGCGACTTAGTGCCAAAGCCCTCTGCAAATCTTCCTCATCTTCGTCTAACGTGGCCGACCCATCATTTGCTTCTAAGACTCGTTCCAGATCTGTTTTCTGGACTCTGAAGAACAAAAACAGAGAGTAACTGCAGATCAGTCTTCTGTTTTGGATGAACAATAGAGACACTTATAAATGAAAAATTTTTTTAAATAATTTTTTTAAGATTTTATTTTAAATAATCTCTATATACAACATGGGGCTCGCACTTACCTTTGGTTTTTTTAAGTAATCTCTACATCCAATGTGGGGTTTGAACTCACAACGCTGAGATGGAGAGTTACATGATCCACTGACTGAGCCAGCCAGTTGCCCCCAAAGAGTCTATGTAAGTCAAGAATTACACGTTTTCTGGCAGAGCATCTCATAATTTAAAGATCATGCTGGGGCACCTGGGTAGCTCAGTGTGTTAGGCCTCTGCCTTCGGCTTGGGTCATGGTCTCAGGGTCCTGGGATAGAGCCCTGAATCGGGCTCTCTGCTTGGCAGGGGGCCTACTTCCCTTTCTCTCTCTCTCTGCCTGCCTTTCTGCCTGCTTGTGATCTCTCTCTCTCTCTCTGTCAAATAAATAAATAAATTTTTTTTTTTTAAATAAAAAGATCATGCTTTGATTTGGATCTAAGCTAACTAAGTAATTCAAAGAATCGATTCAAGTTTGAACCAAAAAACTTCACTAAAAATATAGTAAGTCTAAAAAGAAAAAAAATCACCAACAATAAAAGGACCACACACCCAAAGTAAGCATGAAAATGTAATTCTTGGGGCCCCTGGCTGACTTAGTCATTAGAGCATTCAGCTTTTGATCTCGGCCTTGTGAGTACAAGCCTCATACTGGATATAGAGATTACTTAAAAAACAAAATCTTTAAAGAAAAAGAAAGAAAGTGTAATTCTTGTGATGAAATACTATTGTATACTCCATACCGCAGGCCTACTTTTACCTCTGTTCTTTCAGTTGTGCTAATTCTTCTCCGATGAGTTTTGGTCTCTGCATCTGTTGGACCCTGATCATCTGTAGAAGTTGGTCAGCTTCACAATCTGGCAGATCACCCTTAACAACAAATATAGAATAACCTAAAAAAAGGCAAAAATACACTAAAACAGCTAGTAAGAGATTAAAAATAGGTTTAAAATGACAGCAGATGGAAAGGCAGCACAGTAGAGTGGAAAGAATACAAGCTGACGGTGGTAAAGACCTGGGTTCAAATAATGGTTCTTACACTTACTGGCAGGGTGATCTAGGACAAACTACTGAAAGTTTCTAAGCCCCACTTTCTTCATCTGTAAGATGGGATAGCCATCTCATAGAGCGACTGAGGAATAAATGAAATAATGTATGCAAAGGGCCCTACCAAGAGAACGTGTGACCAAGGAGACTACTCACTAATGCTAACAAATAGGCAGGTAAAGGAGTGGGTAAGAGCAAGGAATTTGGAATCAGATGGCCAGGGTTTTGGTCCTAGCTCTTCCAATTCCAAGACTGAGCATGGTCTTTGGTGAATCAGTGTAATCCGCTACATCTCAGTTTTTGCCACTGTTAAACTGATGATACTGGTACCTTCCTCAGAGGGCTGTTATAAGGATACAGCCAGATAATGTGTGTAATAATGTGAAATACGGGTAAAATGAATCATCTGTAGAAACAGCTGACCCCCTCCAACCTTACGCACACGTATGCACACAGACACTCACAGGCGCACACACATACAACCCCCTCCTTGCTGAAAACAGGGGATGGGAAACCAAGGCTCAAAACCCAGTCAAGGTGTTGCTGATGTGGTTCCTATTTTGATGTAGAAATTCACTTAAGAATGACAAAAGGGAGTTCAAGTTGAGAGAAAACAGCGAGTCAGACTCTAAAAGTCTTCTGTGGAAAAGGGGGATCACATAAATGCAAAAGAACAGGAGGGAGAGTTTACTCGGTATCAGGTGTTTTATTTTAGCTTTTTAATTAATTAATTAGTTAATTAATTTTTTAGGGTCAGGTATTTTAATGGAGCTAGAGTTTTCAGCAAAGGACAGTGGCCCAAGAGGGGCAAGGAGAAGCAGGAAGATTACCCACCCCGACCCTTAACCATGGGGGTCTGTGGGGTCTGGAAGGAAAAAAAGCCACACTTAGTGGGGCTGCTAAGGAAGCAGCATCCTCAGGTGAGGGCAAAGTATCCGTGAGAATTCCGCCTGGATGGTGTCATCCAAATCACAGATTAAGGTTCACCAAGATGATTTCACTGCCCTAAAGTTCTTTTTATACTTAAACCTAATAGAGCTAGTTTTATTTAGCTACTTCGAAAAATAGCACTATAAAAACTTAGGTCTTTATTTACCTTCCTGTTGTAATTGAGCCAAGAAAAGTGCAAGGTATGTGTCTGATATTAATTCTGGACCCGTCAAGAGAGAATTCAAGTTGAACCACTGGAAAAAAAAAATGTAAATATTTAAGTTAATGTACATCATAAGTAATAAGGAAGTTCCATGTGTTAAGGATATAACACGTCTAAACATAGTAAGACTATCTAAATACTGAAAACACTGTTAAATCAAGATTTTTTAAAAGTAGTAATGTGATTTTTAAGAACTGAGATAAGCACTGCAGATTTATCAATATTAAAATGCCTTTAAAATGTTTAAAAATAGAATTTTGCTTTAAGTCATAAATTCTAAATCTCCCACTCCCAAACTAAGTCAGTACTTTAAAGTATCTTTATTGATAGGTATAACTGCATCTTTTTTCAAAGTATTGGCCCAACAAAATCATTATCACGTTATACTGAAGAAATATAAACTATGCAAAATTTTCCCACTGCTGATAATTTTGGTCAAAAGATTTCAGGGGTGCCTGGCTCAGTCAGTTAAGTGTCTGACTCTCGTCTCAGCTCAGGTAATGATCTCAGGGCTATGAGATGGAGCCCCATGTTCGGCTCCAGGTTCAATGCAGACTCTACTCAAGGATTCTCTCTCCCCACACCCCTCTTCCTGCTTCTGCACATGCTCTCCCTCTTTCTCAAATAAATAAAATTTAAAAAGATTTCAGTTGTGAGAAAACTAGACATTCCAGGGGCGCCTGGGTGGCTCAGTGGGTTAAGCCGCTGCCTTCGGCTCAGGTCATGATCTCAGAGTCCTGGGATCGAGTCCCACATCGGGCTCTCTGCTGAGAGCCTGCTTCCCTCTCTCTCTCTCTCTGCCTGCCTCTCCATCTACTTGTGATTTCTCTCTGTCAAATAAATAAATAAAATCTTTAAAAAAAAAAAAAAAAACTAGACATTCCAGGAAGAGAATTCATAATCGCCAATTATCTTACAAACATCACTAAGACCCTAACACATGTAATTAAGATCATTTAGTCACAACTTCACAGGACTCCTAATTTAACCCACAAGATCCAGAACTTTCAAAAATGACTCAGCATCATGACCTATTACGTTTTCTTGATTTTGACAGATACAATGCTTTTCCAGTCATTTATTTTGCCAAAGACAACATGCCAATGGCCAACAGACACATGAAAAGATGCTCAACATCACTCATCATCACAGAAATGCGTATCAAAACTACCATGAGATAATCAGCTGTCAGAACGGCTAAAATCAAACACACAAGAAACAACAAATGTTGGCAAGGATGAGGTGAAAGAGGAACCCTTGTGCTCTGCTGGTGGGAATGCAAGCTGGTGCAGCCACTGTGGAAAACAGTATCAAGGTTCCTCAAAAAATTAAAAATAGAACTACCCTACAATCCAGTAATTCCACTACTAGATATTCACCCAAAGAATACCAAACACTTTGAAAAGATATATGCACCTCTATGTTTACTGCAGCATTATTTACAAGAGCCAAATTATGGAAGCAGCCCAAGTGTCCACCGACACATGAATAGCTGAAGACAGAAGATACACACACACACACACACACACACACACACACACACTTGGGATATTACTCAGCCATAAAAAAGAATGGCTTACTCAGCCATAAGAAAGAAATCTTGGGGCACCTGGGGGGCTCAGATGGGTAAGCCTCTGACTGTTGATTTTGGCTCAGGTCATGATCTGGGGGTCAAGAGATCAAGCCCTAAGTCTAGCTCTGTGCTTAGATCAGAATCTGCTTAAGACTCTCTCTCCCTCTCCCTTTGGCTCTCCCCCACAACTTATGCTCTCTCTCTCTCTCTAAATAAATAAATCTGAAAAAAACAAAAACAAAACAAAACTCTTGCCACTTGCCACAACATGGATGGATCTAGAGAGTATAATAATAAGTGAAATCAGAAAAAAAAAAAAGGGGGGGTGCCTGGGTGGCTCAGTGGGTTAAAGCCTCTGCCTTCAGCTCAGGTCATGATCTCAGGGTCCTGGGATCGAGCCCCGCACAGGCTCTCTGCTCAGCGCGGAGCCTGTTTCCTCCCCTCTCTCTGCCTGCCTCTCTGCCTACTTGTGATCTCTGTCAAAAAAAAAAAAAAAAAAAAAAAAAAAGTGAAATCAGTCAGTGAAAGACAAATAATATATGATTTCACTCATATGTGGAATTTTAAGAAATAGAATAAAGGAACAAAGAAAAGAGACAAATCAAAAACAGACTTTTTTTTTTAAAAGATTTTATTTATTTAATTGACAGAGAGAGATCACAAGAAGGCAGAGCAGCAGGCAGAAAGAGAGGGGAGGAAGCAGACTTCCAGCTGAGCCGAGAGCCCAATGTGGGGCTTGATCCCGGGACCCTGAGACCATGACCTGGGCTGAAGGCAGAGGCTTTAACCCACCAAGCCACCCAGGCACCCCAAAAACAGACTCTTAACTACAAAGAACAAACTGAAGGGATGGGTGAAACGGGTGAAGGTGATGAAATACACTGACCGTGAGCAGCACGGGGTAACATAGAGTCGCTGATTCACTATACTGCACACTGAGACTAATGCAACGCTGCATGTTAACTACACCTGAATAAAAAACACACACAGGAAAATAAAAGAAACTTTTCCAGTCATCTTTCTCGTAATACAAGAACCTCATACAAAAGACTATGTAATGAGAACTATAACTATAAACAAAAATAGAAATTAGAGCCAAAGATAAATCAAAATGATAGTATTTCTTGTATTTGTCAAAGATAAAGTAATTTAAAATGTGAAAACTCAGTTTTATTTACTAATTTTTTTGAAAGTTTTATTTATTTGAGAAAGAAAGAGAGAGAGTAAGTGAGAGTGTGTGGGGAGGGGCAGAGGGTGAGAGAATGCTCAAGCATGCTCCTTGCTCAGCGGGCTGGATTTCACGAATCATGAGATCAGATCTGAACCAAAATCAAGACTTGGACAGTTAACTGACTGAGCCACCCAGGCACCCTAAACATTCAAAGAACTAAAATTTGGGGGATGGCTGTGTGGCTCAGTCAGTTAAGCGTCTGCCTTCAGCTCAGGTCATGATCCCAGGGTCTTCGACTGAGCCCCACATTGGGTTCCTTGCTCAGTGGGGAGCCTGCTTCTCCCCCTGCTTATGTGCTCTCTTGCACTCTTTCTCTGACAAATAGATAAATAAAAGCCAAAGGTTAAATAATCTTGGCAGTGTCCTCCATTGTCTTTCCCTAGAGTTGATTCCCATTCAGTTCACCCCTAATGCGCCACACTGCCTTCCCTGCTCTTTGTAACTTAAGAGGGATCTTTAGGGATAACCATGTCACATGAAGCAGCCTCTAGGTAGCTGACTTACAAGGTAACAGTACAGTTCCTGCTTTTGAATGATCTCATTGATTTAATTCAATGCACTCGTTCTTGATTTCATTTTCCTTTTTGTTCTGTTATTTTTTTTTTTAAAGATTTTATTTATTTATTTGACAGACAAAGAGAGAGAGAGATCACAAGTAGGCAGAGCAGCAGGCAGAGAGAGAGAAGGAAGCAGGCTCCCCACCGAGCAGAGAGCCCGATGTGGGGTTTGATTCCAGGACCCTAAGACCATGACCTGAGCCGAAGGCAGAGGTTTAACCCACTGAGCCACCCAGGTGCCCCTGCCCTGTATCACTTTTTTTTTTTTTTTTTTTAAGTTTTATAGGGATGTAACTGACATGCAAGAAATCACACACATTTAAAATGTCCAATTTGAAGTCGAACATATCTATACACCTAAGAAACCATCACCACAACTGAGTTTCTGGTGCCCCATATAATCCTAATCTCTCACTGCTCCTTGCCTTCCTCATCCCCAGGCAACCACTGGTCAATCTGTTTTCTGTCTCTATAGGTTGCCTTGAATCTTCTAGACCTTTATGTAATAGAACCATCCACTACGCAGTATTTTGTCTGGCTTCTTTCATTTAGCTTAATTATTTTTAGATCCATCCCTGTTATTGAACATACCAATAGCTCATTTCTTTTTATATTTGATCATTTACAATAACCCTCTTTTGAAAATTCTAAATTCTAAAAAAAAGGACTTTAAATAATTGTTTCGAAAGTGGTATCATGTATATAAAGATCTTTGATTATTGTTTACAAAAATGATATCTTAAGTACATTTCTTGATTTTAAGTACATTTCTTGATATTCTTTTTTGAAACTGCCCCCCACCCAAAACCAGAAATGACTTCATGTAGATATATGTATTACATGGCATTTTGGCATGTGAATAATCCTGATATGCTAAAGCTAACATAACTGAAAAAATTTTACTCACGCTGGACATTGTTTTAGGCTTCATGACACTATTATACACCAAACACAAATCTATAAAAGTCACCATTAACTGGATTAACATCTTTATCACATAAAAACCCACTAAAAATAACCACATCTGTATTAAATAGAAACTTTTTCTTATGATATAGTTAAATTGTGCAGTTGACCCTGGCTAGGGGTCAACTTCCACAGTTGAAAATCCACATGTAACTTTTGACTCCTCAAAAAACTCAACTATTGGGCGCCTGGGTGGCTCAGTGGGTTGGGCCGCTGCCTTCGGCTTGGGTCATGATCTCAGGGTCCTGGGATCGAGTCCCGCATCGGGCTCTCTGCTCGGCAGGGAGCCTGCTTCCTCCTCTCTCTGCCTGCCTCTCTGCTTACTTGTAATTTCTCTCTGTCAAATAAATAAATAAAATCTTTAAAAAAAAAAAAAAAACTCAACTATTGGGGCGCCTGGGTTGCTCAGTGGGTTAAGCCGCTGCCTTCGGCTCAGGTCATGATCTCAGGGTCCTGGGATCGAGTCCCGCATCGGGCTCTCTGCTCAGCAGGGAGCCTGCTTCTTCCTCTCTCTCTCTCTGCTTGTCTCTCTGCCTACTTGTGATCTCTCTGTGTCAAATAAATAAATAAATAAAATCTTTAAAAAAAAAAAAAAAACTCAACTATTAATAGCCTACTGGTGACTAGATGCCTTACTGCTAACATGAACAATTAACACATATTTTGTATAATGTATTATGTATGTACCTTTTTTTTTTTTAAGTAGACTCCATGCACAACATGGGCCTTGAACTCGCAACTCTGAAACTAAGAGTTGCATGCTCTACAATCAACCAAGTGCCCCTTATATACTTATTTCTACAATAAAGCTAGAGAAAAGAAAATGTTACTATGAAAACCATACAGAGAATACATTTACAGTATTGTACTGTAAAAAAAAAATCCATGTGTAAGTGGACCCATGTAGTTCAAACTCATGCTGTTCAAGAGCCAACTCTGCATGGTTGTTATAAATAAATCCATAAGGGAAACTGATACTGTCTTTTTTTTTTTTTTAAGATTGTATTTATTTATTTAACAGAGAAAGAGACACAGCGCGAAAGGGAACACAATCAGGGTGAGTGGGAGAGGGAGAAGCAGGCTTCTCACAGAACAGGGAGCCTGCTGCGGGGCTCGATCCCAGAACCCTGGGATCATGACCTGAGCTGAAGGCAGATGCTTAATGACTGAGCCACCCAAGTGCCCCAAGGAAATTGATACTGTCTTTTAAAATAGGAAATCTCGGGGCGCCTGAGTGGCTCAGTTCTTAAGCGTCTGCCTTCAGCTCAAGTCATGATCCCAGGGTCCTGGGATTGAGCCCCGCATCAGGTTCTCTGTTCAGCAGGAAGCCTGCTTCTCCCTCTTCCACTCCCCCTGCTTATATTCCCTTTCTCACTGTCTCTTTCTGTCAAATAAATAAAATCTCAATTAAAAAAAAAAGAAATAGCAAATCTATCAAGATTGAAACCGTACCATATACACATATATGGTAACTTTCTTCACCTTTAAGGTACCAATCCTTTACATTATAGTTACAAATGGAGTGCAAAATGAGAAAATGAGAAAAAAGAGAGGGAAGGGGAGAAACATTACCTGTTTCCCTAATTTTCTAACTGTAAACCAGTGTTCTTTGTAATTGCATATAAATGATCTTTCATTTCTAGAAAAAGAAAAAGATACATACACAAGTTGAAATAGTAGAGTTCATATTCATTTACTTTATCTACTGGCAAGTATTATAAAAAACATTAGGATTATGCTCACAGTTAGGGATCACTGGTTTTTAAGAAATTACAAAACAGTATAAATCTCTCTGCAGATTAGTGGTGCTAGGCACACACATTGGCCTCGCACAGCATTTAAAGATCAGCTCCGACACTGAGGTGTGGGGAAGGCTCAGTGGGCAGATGTTCACGACATCCCCCAAAAATGTAATGGGAAACCGAGGGAATGAAACAGGGATCATCAAAACAAAAGTATTCAGAATAAACATTTCTTCTTTAAGAAATTTTAACTTTAAAAATCAAATTTAGGAAAAGCAAAATAAAGTCTTACATGGGATCGATCCTGAGCCTCTGATACTCCGGACTGTTGAAGAGAATTAGTTCTAAACCCCAAACTTTCAACGCATTGCTTATAACCTGTTAAAAAAAAAAAAATAGCAACTTTCCATAAGCTAAACCATCAATTATTTAAGTAGTATAGCATGTTAGGGTATAAACAACTGTATTTTATATATAATTTTCCCCAGAAGGTTATGGTTTTTTAAAGGGGTGTGTGTGTAGCTGCATCACTAAATCCATAGAAGAACAAACACAGCATTAAAGGAGTGCTATTTACACTAGGTTTCTGGAACATCCAGAGAAGCACACAATTCCTAGATAGAAGTGCCTCAAAAATCCAGATGTACATTCTATCCAGTGGGTACTATTCTTAAAACTAGTCCAATATACACATGCCATAATTTGGCTGCTACGGGTCCTGCTTTAGAAAAGTTATATCAACTCACTATCTAGAGGTTTCAGTAGTGATAAAAATTCTGTCTATTAAAAAGAGTTTTTTCTAGGAATTTCAACGGAAGCTTTCAGAATTTAAGCTTCTGTTATCATCGGTTTGTAATTTGTAGGGGGAAAAAACCCACAAAAACATACCTGATTACTTCAGACTGAGAAAACAAAAAGCTTTCTGAGAATTCACCCTCTGCCCTCCAAGGCAGCCAACAGAGCCGGAAGTGAAGCAGATACCTGCCCGACACACAGTGAATGCAGTGCAGTGGGCACATGTGAGCAGGCACCAAGAACAGCACTGCACACACAGGCAACGGCAGGTGCTGGGCCTGCCCCGGCCTCCTCCAGTTCTGCAGCAGCCGCGGAGGGCTGCAGGCCACCATGGAGCCCTGGGCAGACAGGCTGCTGCATAAGGAGTCCGCAGGACAGCACAGGGGAGTGCGACAGAGATATGTGTATAAACAGACTCTTCATGAGAGCTTCTGGAAGAACTCTGGACACACCTCTCAACCTCTCAGGGGTCAGAAACAGAATGAAAGACCCAAAGAGAAGATAAAAGATCTCACCAGTACATGTACAATCACCCACAGAATTCAAGGGGAGACCTTAGTTGCAAAAAAGAAAACCAGCAGAAGCCATAGACCATAATAAAGGAATCCAATCCTGGTAGGTGGATTTAAATGGAAGGCAGTGAGGTGTTGCGTTTTCTCAAATTTACACAAGTAGGAAGCATGAAATACTGCAACTTATTGGAATTATGGTTATCAGCATCCAGATGTAAATTAAATAGTCTCCTTTCAAAAAGCCCTACTCTAAAAACGAATGTTCTGGGGTGCTTGGCTAGCTTAGTCAGTTAAGCATCTGACTGTTGATTTCAATTCAGGTCTTGATCTCAGGGTTGTGAGTTCAAGCCTCACACTTAAATCCAGGTTGGGGATGGAGCCTACTTAAAAAAATAAAAAATAATAAAATAAAATAAAATAAAATGAAGCGTCTACAATCCTAATTTTCATGTTTATCTCTATAAAAATCTAGAGTATAATCTTACACTTTTTCCCAGTTTTTTTTCTTGTGCTCTATAGCTCATTTTTACTTTTTATTTATTTATTTTTTTAAAATATTTTATTTATTTATTTGACAGATAGAGATCACAAGAATGGGGGTGGTGCAGAATGCTGAGCAGAGAGCCCAACCCGGGCTTGATCCCAGGACCCTGAGATCATGACCTGAGCTGAATGAAGGCAGAGGCTTAACCCACTGAGCCACCCAGGTGCCCCTCATTTTTATTTTTTTAATAATCATACACTCTTAGACACCATCTACTGGAGGAATTTCTGTAGGTCATATCATTACACTGACCATGAAAGGCTGTGAAAAGATATTCACATCAACCCTATTCTTAGCTTGAACAGTGCCTGGGACATAAACAACCCTTAGAGCATGCTTTGACTACTTACTTGAATAGAGAAAAAACCGCTGTCATCCATATTTCCAGAAGGCTGCTGTTTAATTTGGATAGGTAGTTGAGGCGGAGGTTGAGGGTGGGGAGAGAAGGATAAAAACTGTCATTAGTGTGCATATTTAAAATAACATCTTGTGCATTCCCATGTACACAGTCAAGAGCACAATTATAATTAACAAGTCAGAGCCCCATAGGAAGAATGGCGCATCCTTTTCTAAACAGTACCCACATTAAAAAACAAAAACTAAAAAACAAAAACGTGATTTAGTGGGTTTAAAATCAGTACCTGTAAAAATGTGCGATAGTCTTCACTAGTAACACCTCCTTCTGCCATTCTCATCCTCTCTTCCTCATCCAGCTGGTGTGCAATTGACGATAATTCCACAGGGCTAAAATATTCTCCTTGCAATAGATTATTCAAGCAATGCTGAGCACAAAGTGAGCCTTCTTGCTAATATTTCCAAAAGAAAAAATTCAAATGTGACTGGTTTAACAGATTTGTACAGTAGCTTCCTCTAAAGAGGAATTTAATCATTAACTTAATGCAGCCAAACAGAACCGTTTGGCTTTAGATAAGTATGATTAACATAAATGCAGGAGTTTTCACTTGCTAACACTTCCTTCATTATTTTACCACTAATAAAACTATAATTATTTAGCTATATGAACAAAAACTTGAGAATGATTTTTTTTTAATTTATTTGATACAGATCATAAGCAGACAGAGAGGCAGGCAGACAGAGAGAGAGGGGAGAGCAGGCTCCCTGCTGAGCAGAGAGCCCTATGTGGGGGGGATCGATCCCAGGAGATCATGACCTGAGCAGAATGCAGAGGCTTAACCCACTGAGCCACCCAGGTGCCCCTTAAGAATGATTTATATTAAACAAATATCACTCTCTATCAGATATGTCAAATTTCATACTTTACTAGAAACTACTCTATAAAAAACATTAGCACCTCTCATTTTCAGTACCTAAAATACATACATCTTCGGAGGCTCCAACGCAAATTAAAAATGCTGAAAGGGAATTTTAATCGCTAGAACATTTGTATTCTTTTATCAAGACATTCTACCCAATCTAAATGCTTATTCAAGGAGGGGTACCTGGGTGGTTCAGTCATTAAGCGTCTGCCTTTGGCTCAGGTCATGATTCAGCATCTAACTCCCTGTTTAGCTGGAAGCTCCCACTCTCCCACTCCCCCTGCTTGTATTCCCTCTCTCGCTGTGTCTCTGTCAAATAAATAAATAAAATCTTTAAAAAAATACATATTCAAGGAATTTGAAATCAGTGAACAAAAGAATTTCAAGAACTGATATATGTAAGAAAGATCCCATTTGATGTTAATGAAGACTGAAGCTAAGAGAGCCAAGGTTCTCTTTGGGGAACTCTGCACAAAATGTGTATATAGTACAGTACAATGGGCAAAACTTCCAAAAACCACCCCTGGAGCTCATTTCCAGACAAGCCAGCAAGGAGAGCTGCATCCACGAAAACACAGGATCTTCAAGATCACCACCTTCCTATGGTGCGGAGTGGAGTGAGTACAACTTCCCGCGGGCCCAGGGTCTTCAGGTGCTGGGTGGCTGGCTCTCAAACCATTGGCTCCCCAAAACTAAATCCAAGCTGCCTGGCACTGAGCAGTCTGCCTATCACCCTGCTCCCCACAACAAGGCCACTCTCCCATGCTTGCCTTGTAAGAAGGGAGACAGCCTGGTGGGTGAGATCCCTTCCTGTGAACACAGATCCCTCTGCGGGATGATGGAAGAAGATGACATTTTTCTTTTCCTGCTAACCTTGCTTTCTTTTTCCCAAGTAAAGTCTTCCCCAGCCTGTCTTACCTTGTGCAATTTGTTCTTTTTCCCCAGTAAAGTCTTCCCCAGCCTGTCTTACCTTGTGCAATTTGTTCTGAGCTACGTTACTCAAGAGATGGTCACCCCAGAGAGCAACATCTTGCAAGATACATATTTTTCCTAATGAATTTTCTAGGAACAAGATTCAGTTTCTGAAAATGATACAGGGTATATGTATACAACGGAACAGGATGGAAGCATTGAGACCATCTGAGTGTGAGATAGGGGACTGAGATAAACTCATCTTCAAATTCTAGTACAGAATAGGTACTTCACCTGAAGGTGAAGACAAAATCTTTCCCTCAAGTCACAGCTACATAGTGAGAGAGAACTTATCTTGACCTTGTTTCCCTCCTACTGTATTCCTATTGCCAAAAAGCAACTCCTTCTGAAAAATAAAATGTGAATTGAAGAGATACACAGACCTCCTACTAATAATATTCTACTGTACTGAAAGATGGGCAAGACAAAGAAGTATTCACAAGAAGATAGCCAAATGGCTAAAAAACACAAAAAGATGTTCCACTTCATTAACCATCAGGGAATGACATAGTAAAACCACAGCGTTACTACTATAGATTCTCCAAAAAGCCTAAAATGTTGGAGATTAGAAACATTAAAACTACTGTATACTGCTGATGAACATTAAATTGCACACCCACTCGGGAAAACTATTTGGAGTATCTACTAAAGCTTAACATCTACCAACCCTATGATCTAGCAATTCCACAACTACGTGCATAATGCCAACATTAGAAATGTAAACATACATTTATCAGAAGACATCTATAAAAGAGCCACTATTCGTAACGTTCTCAATCCAAACCACCCAGATGCCATCAGAGTAGAAGAGGTTAATTGTGTTATATTCAAAAGGGAATACTATATGACAATGACAATGAATTAGCTACAGCCACCTGCAACAGTATGGATCAATTAATGTTAAAGAAGACAGATTCAAGGGGCACCTGGGTAGCTCAGTTGGTTAAGCATCTGACTTTTTTTTTTTTAAAGACTTTATTTATTTATTTGACAGATAGAGATCACAAGTAGGCAGAGAGTCAGGCAGAGAGAGAGAGGAGGAAACAGGCTCTCCGTGGAGCAGAGAGCCCAATGTGGGGCTCAATCCCAGGACCCTGAGACCATAACCTGAGCTGAAGGCAGAGGCTTAACCCACTGAGCCACCCAGGCGCCCCAGCATCCGACTTTTAACTTCAGCTCAGGTCATGTGTCCCTAACCTGGTTTTGTTACACTTAAAAAAATTCAAGTAACAACAAAAAGACCTCTGCTAAGATACAGCTATTTTCACATATCAAGAGCTCCCTACTACAGTTACCAGACACTGGATTTGCTGGGAACAGTTCTAATGCAAATTTTCTGTCCATCTGACAGGCTACATGCCTCAGCTTGGTACTCTCAAACTACAGTCATCACATTGAATACATACATTGAAATTGTGAATCCAACTATTAGTTTAAAAATTCTCTCTATAAAAAAACTAAAGAGGGGCACCTGGGTGGCTCAGTGGGTTAAAGCCTCTGCCTTCAGCTCAGGTCATGATCCCAGGGTCCTGGGATCGAGCCCCACTTTGGGCTCTCTGCTCTGCAGAGAGCGTGCTTCTCCGCCTCTCTGCCTACTTGTGATCTCTCTCTGTCAAATAAATAAATAAAATCTTAAAAAAAAAAAAAAAACTAAAGAAAGTCTCTATAAAAAAGCCTTGAAATAAAAAAAAGTAAGCATTTAATATCAAACCTTGTCTCAGTAAAACTACTGCTGTAGGAAACATCAAGTTCTGTACTTCTAATATGATTTAATGGAAGAAAAGAACTGTTCTGTCCAAATTTAAAATCATTTTTTAAAGTCACAAGATGAATCAAATTCTGTATGAACCAAAAAAAAAAAAAAATTGCACAATGGCCCCACCTAAGATTACCCATCCCTGCGCCCAACTTATTCCCACCCACCTCTTGCTCATGGAACTTCAACCAAAGTTAGATAGAAGTTTATCTGTGCCATAGTCAAAATTCAGTAGTACTGAAATTCCATGATTTCAGGCCCAGACTTATTGTGCTGGGATTAGAGAATGAACAAACTAAGATATTTTATTTTATTTTTAAGATTTTATTTATTTATTTGATGGGGCGCCTGGGTGGCTCAGTGGGTTAAGCCTCTGCCTTCATCGGGCTCTCTGCTCAGCAGGGAGCCTGCTTCCTCCCTCAATTTCTGCCTGTCTCTCTGCCTACTTGTGATCTCTGTCTGCCAAGTAAATAAATAAAACCTCAAAAAAAAAAAAAAAGATTTTATTTATTTGAGAGAGAGAGAAAGCACAGGGAGAGCAAGAGTGAAAAGAAGACTCCCCACTGAACAGGGAGAACAATGCAGGGCTCAATCCCAGGATCCTGAGATCATGACCTGAGTTGAAGGCAGATGCTTAACCCACTGAGCCCCCTAGATGTCCCTATCAAGGTGTTTTATAAAACCATAAATAGTGAGATGCCTGGGTGGCTCAGTGGGTTAAAGCCTCTGCCTTTGGCTCAGGTCATGATCCCAGGGTCCTAGGATCGAGCCCCACATTGGGCTTTCTGCTCAGCAGGAAACCTGCTTCCCCCTCTCTCTCTGTTTGCCTCTCTGCCTACTTGTGATCTCTGTCTGTCAAATAAATAAATACAATCTTCAAAAAAAAAAAATCCAAAACCATAAATAGTAACTGGAACCACATCACTCCCTTACTGTCCCCAAAGTCTTCAGGACCAACCTGCCACTAGTTCAAATTCCCAGAGATACTACTGTTTATAACAGATTACAATAGAAACCAGGCATAAACCTAAGAGTGTGTGCTCAGAAATGGCCTAACCTAAAGAGTCACGCCATCAACCTAACAGATCTTCATCCCATCTCAGGGATGATAAGGTTTCACTCCCATTATGAGGGTCAGCAAACACATGCATCTGAGTAACAACAACAGCCAGTATGTCTATACTGCTGGTTAGGAAGCCTTCCAAGTGCTTATAGCCGAGGTGGACACTTTACTATCCTCGCACCACAGAGGAGGAAACTGGAGCAGAGAGATATAACAAATAACTTGCCCAAGATCGTAATGGCAGAGTTGGGATTCAAACTCAGGCAGAAGTTTCATGTCTATGATATTATTACTTCCTCAAATCACTCATTTGGAATTTGGTTATTCCCAAACCTAAACTATCCTAAATACAATTATGAACCAACAATCACCGAAGGGCAAAATGAATATTATAGTCAAAGCTCAGCATCTTTTAAGTATTTTCAAATACAATCCCCAAAAGTTTGATTATCATTCTCAGTTTTCATTACATTAAAAGTACCAATTGAGATGGCACAGTGACTGTACCAAGAGCAGGCAGCAACAGAAGTAGTAACAAACATGACAGCAGACACCAGAACCAAAACACCCAGCAGTTAGTGGCCATTTAGTATTAGGATCTAAGCTAGGGGTTGGCAAACCCTAGCCTATAGATAAATACAACCTGCTCCAGTAGCTAAGAATGGTTTTTATGACTTTATTTTTAAAAAAATTTTAAAGATGTTTTTATTTATTTTAGAGAGAGGGAGAGTACATCTAAGGAGGGAGGACGATAGGGGAGAGGGAGAAAGAATCTGAAGCCGACTCTGTGCTCAATACGGAGCCCCACGCAGGCCTGGACCACATAACCCCTGAGATCATAACCTGAACTAAGACCAAGAGCCAGCTACACAACTGACCGAGCTACCCAGGTGCCCCGGGTTTTATGATCTTAGATAGTTGGGTAAGATACCCATACACACATCAAACAAGGATATGTGAGATACCATAGATGGCCTAGAAAGCCTGACATATCTAAAAAAAAAATTATTTGCTTTAGATAAATAGCACCACACACATCTTAGAAGCTCAAGAAATTCTCAATTCGGTCAAATATTTATTGAGCAATTACTATGTGCCAGGCATGGTCTTAGGCACCGGTGACAGATCACCAAGCAACTGTTAAGCTTAGATTCTATCTTTAAAAAGGACACTCAAAATGGTAACTCTGAAAATGGGGAAACCAATATCCCACAGAAGGCAGCTGCAAGGCCTGTTGTAGGCAGGTATCTCTACATACATAGCTTCATTAGAGTCAAAGCTGGTTCTCTGAGTCTAGCAAAGGTTAAGTGTGTGTGGCATAGGGGAAGGGAGTGTGCTAGAAAATGGCATATTAAGCTAAAACATTCCCAGAATGGGCTGAGTACAAGATTAACAATGGGCCCTATGGTTACAAGTGCTTCCCATTCTTGAAATATGCCCCCCAAACCTTACCAGCCTCACCTATTAAGTATATTTGTATATAAGTTGATGACCAAGGTATCATTTTAAGTATCTTTAAGCCTACACAGATGCTTACTGTGACTTTTTTTTTTAAATTTAATTTATTTATTTGTCAAAGAGGGATTGCACAAGCAGGAGGAGTGGCAGGCAGAATGAGAAGCAGGATGCCGACTGAATAAGGAGCCTGATGCAGGACTGGATCCCAGGACCCGAGGATCACGACTCTAGCCAAAGGCAGAGGCTCAAGACTGAGCCACCCAGGCATCCCTGGATAGTGAGTTCTTTCAGGAAAGGACATCTTTATGAGGCTGGCACCCAGCTGCTTCTGATCTGGTGGTTCAGTTGTTACCTTCACTGAAATCTATCCGAATAGCGCCTCATACCCACCAATCAATATTTGTAAAAACATATTATATGAATCTCAAGAGGTGGTGTGGAAATGTTTAAAGTCTTCCATTTGAAACATCTGGTCCTACACTAAACTTCTGAAAATTAATAATAAAAATATGTATATGTAGGGTTCTCATCACCCAATCTCCTTATGCAACTAAATTTCTCTTGTGCAAGACTCATAAATCATGTCAATTGAGTCAAAAGATTAGTGATAACTATACCATTGAGCCCTTACCCACACATAAAAACTGGTCTACTCCAGTGTTAAAATGTGCTAAAATGTTTTCTACAAAGAAAAGCATTCTACTTAACTACTCGTTTAGATTTATTCTGTGCCCCTTTCATCTTTGATGGCTCTGAATTGTGTGACTTTTTAAATGGATCAATGAAAGTGTACAAGTATTTAACAAAACAAAACTCCTTTGCTCTCACTACATAATAACCTCACTAGCAACCCTTTCCAAACATGATAACTATTATGAAACAACATATCATGTGCCAAAGTTGTCCTGAAGAAGGTTTCACTCACACCCAAATAGCTTGTTTACTGTGTGTGAGAAAAGACGAGTTCCTCCACATGCCACAAAGAGCATCTTCAAGTGCGTGGTCATCCAAGAGTAAAACACGAACACGAGGCGGACCAAAACACAATTATTCCCGTCCACTCCTAATACATAATAAGAGAGCTGGCCTCCTGCTCTCTTTCCATCCGGAAAGATGCAACTACCAAAAGAAACGAAACCTAAACATCCCGTAACAAAAACTCTTGTGACGACTTCCCTATTTAGGGGCGCGGAGGATTTCCTACCTCACTTCCCTAAGTGTCAGCCCCTACAGGGGACAAGCCAAGGACCCCGCCCTCGGGAGGCTCCTGGACCCAGTGCAGGCGAACAAGAACACAACCCCAGAGATCTAAGTGTATGGGAGGTTCCAACATAGAATTGAGGAGCCCAGAGAAGGAAAAGTTAATTCCGCCAGGAGCGGGACTGGAGGAGTGGGGTGGAGCTGGCAAGGGTCGAGGGACTTGTCGAAGAGGTGAACAGCTAGAAACCTAGGCGAGTGAAGGAGAAGGGACTGGAGAACGAATCCCACGGAAAGTGGAGGGGAAGAGCAGAAGCTAACCCATTCGGTGCCAGCCCCCTCCCGTGCCCCATGGCGCCCCCGGCCCTGCTTCATTCCCTCCCAGCTCCCCGGCGCTCCCGGCCCGGGACTCCACCTGCAGCCGCCTCTGGGGCACAGGGTGCGGTGGGGGCGTCGGTGAAGCTCCCCGCCCTATGAAGCTCCTCTGCCCGGCGAGACTGGGACGGGGGCGACGGGGGCCCCCGCCGGCGCTCCGAGAGGAGGAGGTACCGCGCCCCACCGCAGCCCCCGCACCGCAGACAGCTCCCCACCGAACGCGGACACTCACTTTCTCGTGGAAGATGGACTCCATGTTTATTTGTCTGGAGCCAACGGCCCCCGCGCCGAACCACCCCCCTCCAGCCCCGCCCCTCAGCCCCACCCCTCCTCCCACCCCGCCCCGCCCCGCCTCGAGCCGCCCCCACCCACGTGCCTCGCACAGACCAATCATCCCCGAGGATATGAATCACGTGGAAAGAAGAGCAAGTGAACGCCGGGGCGGTAAATGCAAGCGCACGTGACCTTTGTAGCGCGTCCTCCCATATCCCTCTATCGGGCCGGCTGGGGGTGTTGCAGCGCCACCTATGATCTGGAGGAATTTCTCTGCTTCCCACCCATTGCTATGGATTTTTAGGCTATTAAGGGGTCTGGGTGAGGAACACTTGGGTTCTATGTTCTTTTATGTTTTCCACTTTGTACTTTCTGCTTGTATCTGCGTTAAATTATTTAATATCTTTCTCCTCCTCCCCCACTGAAAGCCTGATTAAGCAAAAGACCTATTGCATTCCCCAACACTAGCGCTTGTGTAAAAATACAATATTTATAGAGAGCTTATTGTAAGGTAGGCATTCTTTTTGAACTACTTTGCATATATTAACGAATTTAATACAACCACCTTTGACATAGGTGTTGTTATGATCCCTTTTTACACGAGGGCACTGATGCACAGGAAGGTTAAGAAAAGAAGGGACTCCAAGGTCAGCTAGTGAGTTGCCCTTGCTGGAGTCCAAATCCAGACACCTTGTTACTAAGTGTCTGCGTTCTGACCCTGAAAAGGCAGCATGAGTTGGGGGAACTGAAAGTTCAGTGAAGTGGAGAAAGGGGTTTGATGAAGCTGAAGGAGTAGGAAAATAGTAGATTTTGCACCTTGAAATTAGATTAAGGAAGTTGTTTTTAAAGACAGTTGGGGAGTTATATAAAATGTTTAACGAAGAGATGCTCAGATTTGCATTTTATAAAGATCACTCTAGCTGCAAAAGAGCTGATGCTGTGGAAGGAATCTTGGGAGAGATGGTGGTGTTTGGGCTAGAGTAATGACTTGCAGTGGAGAGGAGACCATTTTGAGAGATGATCAGGAAGTGGGGAGACTCAACAGAACTTGGTGAGAGTGGACAGTGAAGGACACAGAAATGTTAGGGATGATATCTGGGTTTCTGCCCTAGGCAGCTACTGTGGCAGGAATAGTATTCAGTGAGATAGGGAATACTGGAGGAAGGGGCAAGGTTTGGGGGTATACCCATGATATGTAAGACAAATAACGAGTGGAGGTTATCTATTTATCTATCTATTTATCTTTCTATATAAATGGTCTGGATTAAGGGGCTTGGTTTTGCTGTAGAATGGGGCATTATTCACAGGAGTGAATAAAATCATCTAGGGGAAAAGGAAGAGATTGAAAAGAGGATTTAGAGTAGAACCCTGAGGGTAGAGAAGGAATAGCCAAGGAGAAGGGAGGAAAAGCAGGACAGTGTGACATTACCAAAGCCCTGAGAAAGGAATGTTACAAGAATCAGTGTCAGTTGCTGCTAAGGGGTCCAGCAACATAAGGACTTACAAGAGTCCACTAAATTGTTGCTATGGAGACCACTGGGGACATCAGTGAGTGTAGGCTCAGAGGAACAGAATGGGCAGCGGGAGGTAAGGAAATGGAGAGTACTAGTGAGGACCAGGTGCTCAAGGTTACCTAGTTACCCTTTACTGAATGCTCCTGGGTGCACAGTCCACATTTTCTTATTGGGGGAACAGTATATGCATGTTCTTAAGGAACTGTGGCCTAACTGGGGAAACAAATCAGGGTCTCACGAAGTGAAAAAATATGCAAAACATTTTTTCCTGATTTATTATTTTTATTTATTTTATGTTTAAAAGATTTTACTTAACACAGAAAGACCGCATGCACAAGCAGGGGGAGTAGCAGACAGAGGAAGCAGGTTCCCCCGTGAACAAGGAGCCAGATGCTAGATTCTATTCCAGGACCCTGGGATCATGACCCAAGCCAAAGGCAGATGGCTAACTAATGGTGCCACCCAGGTGTCCCTCCTGATTTATTTTTAAAGAAAGTGAGTGTGTACAGAAACACATATCTTTTTGTTGATGTTGTTGTTGTTGATATACATTACAAATCTGTGTAAAAATATTCAAGAAATCCTGAGGTTATGCATGTGCTTGAGATGGGAAGAGAACTAGGCAATAGGAGAGAGGGATGGGAACGAGACTTTTCACAGCATACAGTTTTACTCTTGATTTTTCAAATATTTAATGTATTAGATTCTCAGAAAAAAAAAAAAATTGTATTCATTTGCTATGGCTGCTGCACCAGATCACCACAAACTTGGTGGCTAAAAACAGAAATTTATTTTCTCACTGTTCTTGAGGCCACAAGTCTGAAACCAAGGTGTTAGCAGGGTCATGCTCCGTGGTGACAGGAAGAATTCTTTCCTCACTTCTTCCAACTTCTGGTGGCCGCTGGCCCCTGGCTTGTGGTTGCAGAACTCCAACCTTGGCTTTGGTTTTCATGTGGGCTTTTTCCTTTTGTGTCTCTGTCCTCTCCTCTTATAAGTACCAATGATTGGATTTAGATCCTACCCTAATCCAGGGTGATTTCATACTGAGATCTTTAATTATGCTGTCAAAGACCCTATCAGTGATAATTAGGGAGTATCATTTTATTGTAATTTTACTTCTCCTAAATTCAATATTATCTAAAACAAAATGTTTTCTGAGAAGAGGTAGTTGAATACAACAGATAACATGTATGCATACATGGAGCCATCACAAGCAAGAAAATGAACAACATATACTCTGAAGTTTCCTTGTGCCCCCTTGCAATTTTTTTAAAGATTTTTTAAAAATTTATTATTTATTGAGAGTGAGCACGAGCAGGGTGAGAGGCAGAGGGAGAAACAGACTCCCCACTGAGCAGGAAGCCCTATGTGGGGCTCAATCCCAAGACTCTGGGATCATGATGGCCTAAGCCAAAGGTAGCTTATCAACCAACTGAGCCATCCAGGTGCCCTCCTCCTTGTAATTCTTACTTGTAGCCCTTTCTAGACTATGTTCCTCCAGGCAACCACTAGTCTGCTTTGTTACCATAGTTTACAGTGTCAACATTATTTATATAAATGGATCCATAAAGTGTGGACTTCCTGTCTGGCCTCTTTCATCCAGTATCATTAATTTGAAATTCATAGGGCCCCTGGGTGGCTCAGTGGGTTGGGCCGCTGCCTTCGGCTCGGGTCATGATCTCAGGGTCCTGGGATCGAGTCCCGCATCGGCCTCTCTGCTCAGCAGGGAGCCTGCTTCCTCCTCTCTCTCTCTCTCTCTGCCTGCCTCTCTGCCTACTTGTGACCTCTGTCAAATAAATAAATAAAATCTTTAAAAAAAAAAAAAAAGAAATTCATCAATGTCATAGCAATAGACATTCCTTTTTAAATGCTGAGTAATATTCCATTATAAGGATTTAACAGTTTAGCTACTTGATGTACATTTGGGCTAGCTCTAACTTTTGGCAATTACAAATGAAGCTGCTATGAACATTCATGTAAGTCTTTGTGTGAACATACACCTTCCTTTATCTTGGATGAATATCTTGAGTGGGATGGCTGGGTCATACGGGAGGTGTTATTTTCATTTTAAACTGCTAAACTGATTCCCAAAGTGGTACAACTCCTACATTTTACATTCCTGACACCACTGTGAAGTCCACTTACTCTGCACCCTTGCCAACACCAGGAATAGAATTAGTTTTTTGATTTTAACTATGCTAATAGGTGTGTGTTGGTATCTCATTGTGGCTTAAATTTGCATTTCCCTAATGACTATTGATGTTAGGAATCTTTTCATATGCTTTAGTTACCATCCTATCTTTTTTTGTGAAGTGTCTCTTAAAATCTTTTGCTCATGGGTACCTGGGTGGCTCAGTTGGTTAACCTTAGGCTTAGGTCCCTAGGCCCTGGGATCAGGCCTGCCCCACATTGGGAGAGCAGGGAGCCTGCTTCTCTGTCTGCCACTGCCTCTGCTTGTGTTTTCTCTCTCAAATAAATAAATAAAATCTATTTAAAAAAAAATTCTTTTCCTCATTTAAAAAATTGGACTGGGCGCCCAGTTGGCTCAGTTGGCTGAACACTTGACTCTTGAACTCAGGGTTGAGTTTGAGCCCCATGTTGGGTGTAGAGATTAAGTAAAGGAATAATTTTTAAAAACTGGGTTGTCTTTTTTTTTTTTTTTAAGACTTTATTTATTTGACAGACAGATCACAAGTAGGCAGAGAGAGAGAAGGGAAGAAGCAGGCTCCCTGCTGAGCAGAGAGCCTGATGCGGGGCTCGACCCCAGGACCCTGAGATCATGACCTGAGCCAAAGGCAGAGGCTTTAACCCACTGAGCCACCCAGGTGCCCCAAACCTGGGCTGTCTTATTAAGCTATAAGGGTTCTTTACATATTCTAGATATAAGTTCTTTGCTGTATATTACATTTTGTAAGTACTTTCTCCCAGTTTATGGCTGCATTTTCATTTTCATAAGTGTCTTTTGAAGAGCAAAAAATTTCAAAACTAGTTCATGCTTTATATGTTGCATTTAAGAGATCTTTGCCAAACTGAAGGTCACTAAAATTTTCTGCTAGTATCATCCTTCTAAAGCACACAGTTCGAAAAAAAAAATTCTGAAAAATATCTGAGGAAAAAATTGGCTATATGATTTAATAGTACTATGGTTTAAAATGAAAAGAAAATGAAACACTGACTATAAATTTAATATCAATATCCTCAAATACTCAATAATGATTTATTTTTAAGCTAAGTGTGGCTACTACTTAAAACGTGGACTGCTATAGCAAAGAAAGACTCACACTTCAAATTAAATAATGAATGTGTTTTTATTTCTCTCCTAATTTTTAAAATGTGAACATTCTGTAATTTAGTCACAACCTTTACTTCCAGGTGACTTCTTCATTGGGTCTCAATTCCCTGTGTGGAAATTAAAAAGGAAGGAAAGGAAAAAGTATAAATTAAATTTTTATGGGGGGGGGGTAAAGAGTCAGAGGATTAAGAATTCAATATTTTATATTCTATTAAATTGACCCATTAAAATTTTTATATAGACTCAACATACTCATTCTAATCTCTCATGATTTTAAACTTTTACCATCCCTTCAATTTCATTTTTCCAAATTAAGGAACTGCAATTTCTTCGGCTGTATGAAAGCTATTATCTTCTCAATGAGTTCATTTGAGGTTTTCTAAACCTTTTCTAATTCACTTTCTCTTTCTTGAAATCCTTAACTGTAAACCTCCTCTTCACATTGACTGTGAATGTTGCTCAAGCCTCTCGTTCCTTGAGCTTCTTCCCACTTAGCTGCATACCCAGTGGCAGACATGTTAACTCACTCTGCTGCCAAAAGAGCCATCTCCAGAGACACAACGTGGTACCAGGAGCTGCCAGCTGCCTTCTGATCACTCAGCTACCACAACTAAAGCTCTCCAGCAATATTGCTGGGAACATGGCACCAAGCCACTATTAGTACCACAGATTTCAGCTACATTCTGGCTTAAGTAAGATAATATATGAAAGCTTTATTAAAGGCTTTCGTGAGCTGGTTTATAACATTGTTTCTAGATTATAGTGCATCCTGAATGCTAAAAAAAAATTTTTCAAACATTTGAAATAGCCTGTTCATAAACTGAAGACTTGTTGGCCGTCCAAAGATAATCATACAGTTTTGTAAAAGGATTAAACAGTAACTAATGCTACAAAATAATGTAACGTTAATATTACTTTGGGGGCGGGGGAGAGACAACTCACCCCTTTTATTTATTTTTGGCATATTTGATATTAAAAAATTATTTCCAAGAGCTCATTAATTGTTCATTTAAAAGAAGCATAAAAACTAACCTTTTAAACAATAAACTCTTGTTCCGGAAGGAGGTCAGCGTTTCATCATTCCTTCGGTCTAAGTAACATCCAAAGACAAACCCCACAGGCACAAGTATATGTACCCAGTGGTCACGAACAATCTGAATTATATTCATCCTGAGTGCTAGGGGGAAAAAAATTATCAGAAATATAACTGCCTTTGTAATATCTTGAAAAACTGCATCTGAAACAGAAAGATAGCCCTGAATATAGGAGATCAATGTTAAAGCATAGAAAGCCTCTTCAAATTTGCCTGGGATCAGGATGTAGTATACAACTTAAAATCTACTTGATGACAATTATACAGGTGACAATGATTTGTATAAAAATTGTACTGCATTAAAAATCAATTTATTAACTTTTTTTCCTAGCTCTACTAGTGAACTGATATGGTACAGTACAGAGAAATGGAGATTATAAAAATATTCTACCTGCAAAAGTTGGATATTTGCACCCTCCTACAATTAATTTAAAACATTTACACATGTGTAAATTATTTTTTGAATCTCTTACGATGCTAAAACAAATATAACTACACTATTATGCCAAAAGCAGAATTATTTAGTTAAGCTATCATTACTGAAAATGAATATTTCAATTAGCAGTAATTGTGACTCAGATAAACCCCATTAGCTACAATACTGCTAGTGCACAAAGCTGAAAACTAATTTTTGAAAGGAAATGAAATTTTAAAAAACTTCAATGACATCATGGTAGATCTCAGTATCAATTCAAAGATTGAACAAGTAATAAGGACAGAAGGGAATTTACTTTTATAGAATGACTAATAGGTACCAGAGCCATCATATCATCTTATATATAACATGAAATAACTATTATTATCCTCATTTTATAGACTAGAAAACAGCTTCACCTAAACAGGTATTAAATACAGAGCTGAAATTCAAGCTTAGGTTTGCTCCAAAGCTCTTTTTCTATTAGATCTCAATACCTCTCTAAAAGACCTCTTCTTGAATTAAAATTTATGGGACTTAGGGGCTTTTAAGTTCTAAGAGTTTCTAAAAGATACAGGAGGAAGAATAGAACTAGAAGTCACCATATGGAAAATAAATTTGCCTTAATTAAAAAAAAGTTTCCGCAAAAATTTGTACCTAAAGTTGAAATAAAAATACATCTGCCTATGCATGAATCTAAGACAAATTCATCATATACAATGGCTGAGAAGGTGTATGACAATACGGTGAGAGAATACAGGCCTGCCAACAAAAGTGCTCAGCACTCAACTAACTGTGCTAGGGTTAGGGAGACTGGATTCCTGCCTCTCCTAAGACACTGGTTCTCACACTTAAACATTCTAAATCTGTATTTCTCAAACTTCATCACTATCTAAAGACACCGAGGTGGAAAATGGCCATAAAGGTAAAAGTTGCACAATTACCCCATACTCTACTTGATAAAGCGTATTACACACAGCAGGAAAATTATGTAAAGTTAACAAGTTATTTAAAATATATAACTTGCAATTTAGTTATTAAAGTTTTAGTCTACCTCCTACGGCTGGAATTTTCAAACCTAACTGCACATCAAAAGCGTCTGGGGAGCCTTTATCAAAATAAGGACTTTTGGGGTGGGGGAGACTGAGTGGCTGAGTCAGTTGAGCACTGGGCTCTTGGTTTCAGCTCCAGGCGTGATCTCATGTGTTGCGGCATTGGGCCCCAGATGGGGCTCTCCACTCAGCAGGCAGTCTGTATCAAGATTCTTTCCCTCTGCCACCACATGCCCAACCCCCTCATGTGATGGAGTGCTCTAGTAAATAAATCTTTAAAACAAACAAAATAGGTACTTTTGGTCCTCCTTCCTTGTGGGGCTGGAAAA